>NC_133619.1:268433604-269033604 GCF_048593235.1 Sminthopsis crassicaudata | reverse complement strand
AAAGTTCAGAATGGGATGAAATAGAGTTCTGTTTCAGATATCTTAAATTTAAACTGTTTTTCGTTACAAATGTTAAAATTACTATATAAATTATTTTCCTGACATTTTTCCAAATTGAAGTTCAGTAACTGTATTAATGTGCTTGTTATTTTCTTTTTTTTGGGGGGGGGGTCATATTTGCAAACACAATGATTAGGAAGTAAAACTTAAGCATTGTTTTAATTTTCATTTTTCTTAATTTTAGTGTTTGAAAATTTTTTTTCATATGATTGCTGATAGCTTGAAGTTCTTCTGTAATAACAGACCACCTGCCTCACTCCTCCTAAGGCCAAATATGTTACATTTCACTCTTCCATTAGGATCCCCTAGTACACATAAGAGTAATAGGGACAGAGGGAGTGTCCTAGGCTCTCTAAAAATGGTTCCAGCTCACACTGATGTTGTTCCCTCAATTGTACATGGGATCCCCTGCACCCTGGAACATTACCATTAAAAGTTTAATTAACTTTTTTTTACACAGAAATATTAACTTCAAAAGATATTATCATAAATATAAAAGCATTTCTCCAACACATGGGAGGCACTCTTACCTTGCACTACCTCTAGAGAGTAGAAAATGATCAGGTTGACAATTTAGTTTGGACCCTATAGAACACAGTCCAAATTCCATGTCCAAATCTTCCTCAGGCTTGAATCCCAGAAACTCTGGCTTCTCAGGGCTTCCACAGTGGGCTGGTTGACTACACCATCCTGCCTGCAATCCTGGTTCCAAGGTCATCATCACTGTGGCACAGAGTCTTGGATCTAATGGGGATTGCTACTGGCATCTGAAACTGGATAAATGAAATAGAACATCTCTAGGCCTATTTGTCAAATTCCAGGTAAAAGAAAGGAAGCAAGGGAAGGAAATCATTCCCTTCTCCCTGATTCAATTTGCTTTAGATGAATGCTTTACCCTGTGAAGAAGCATATCTACCTTATTTCTAGTTTGAGTTCTTTTGATTCCAGCTTCTATCATTATCTAATCAATAAACCATATCAGCACCTACTTGCTCTGTGCCAGGCACTGTTGCAGTTGTTGGAGATGGGAGTGCAAAGAATAAAATGGTCCCTACTAACAACTCACATTTTAATCGAGGAGACAATAAGCATATATTTTTTAAATACATCATAAATAAAAACATACACACACACACACACACACACACACACACACACACACACACACATACACACACATATCCCAAAACCCTACTGCTGTTTTAAGCTACTAATCAAATAATACAACATTATTAAATTTTTGAAAATCAGCACAAATAAATACATATTGGATGTCCCATAAGTCTTAGTGCAGTTTTAAGCTATTAATCAAATAATACACTACTCAATAAAAAAATACAGCATAAATACATATTAGGTGTCCCAAAACTCTTAATGAAGTTTTAAGCTGTTAATCAAATAATACATTACTCAATAAAAATAAATGCAGCATAAATAAATACATATTGGGTGTCCCATAAGTCTTATGCAATTTTAAACTTTAATAACTTAAAAAAAATTAAGCTTCACAACTTTAGGGAGGAAGAGCAATGGGAACCAAGGAGATGGAAGATGTTATCATTTCCTTATACTTCCTCTATCTTGTAAAGGCAGTGACTCAGAAAGATAAATGACAATTCAAAAGCAAAACTCAACACTGGTGATTTGGACTAGCTGCTTGCCTCTGATCACATAAGGTAAATTATTATTGAGAATCACTTTGGGATTTTAGGAGTAGAACAATAATAAAACCAAGAACTTTCTTATTTTTTTAAAAAAATTAAGCTTTAATAGCCTAAAAATTTTTAAACCTAAAAGTCTTAAATTTTAATAGTCTAAAACTGTACTAAGAGTTTAGGGACACTCTATAAATGTATATATCCACACCAAACTAATATAGTACAAGGCTCTGTGTAAGAGTAGTAGTTCGATTAAAGGTGTAAGTGTATGATGAGGAATCAGTAAAGGTTTCTTTCAGGACATGGTGTCTAACTTACATCTTAAAAGAAAAGAGGAAACCATAACTCAGAGGTAAGGAGAAGGTACATTGTAAGCATGAGGAACAATCATTACAAAGCCATGAAAGTAGGAGATGAAGTTCATGAAGAAAATAACAAAGTGAAGGGTAGTTCAAAGAATCCAGAGTTTTTAATTATTGCTCCCAACTTTGCCTTGGCAATCACTGTTCACACAGCTAGTAAGGAGGCAAAAATAAGACAAACAGGAGTAAGAGAACTAAACTTGAAAACAAGTCCTAAGTTTGACATTTGTATGGCTTTGAATAAGCTATTTTCTTTTCTAGATTTCTTTTCTTCATCCTATTCTGGAAAATAAAAAAAATTTTTAAAGTTATTAGGGAGTTGATTCACAAGTAAGTAATTTAAATTACCTGGTAGAGATTCGTTCAGGTACTGAAAGAATGAGAAGATGTGACTGCTGAACCACAGTCAGTAAAATTGGTAAAATCATGGAAAACAACAAGAATGTAAAAGAGTGCACGTTGACCCAATTTTAAAAAAATTAAAGTTAGGGGAAAGAAACAGACCCTATAAACTATAAGCCATTGAGCTTAATCTTCAGTTCCTGGGAGAATTCTAGAATGTATCATTAAAAAAGATTATTAGTGAACACATAATATTCCATTATATTCCATAATTTGTTTAGCCATTATCCCATACATGGTCATTCACTGTTTCCAGTTTTTGTTTTGCTTTCAAAGGTACTACTTTATATGCATCACAACATAGCATCTTCACTTTTTTTCTTGTTTCCTTGAATTTTATTTTCTTTCTGATTTTTTTCCTTTTTGATCTGATTTTTTCCTGTACAAGAAGATAATTGTATAAATATGTATGTCTATATTGAATTTACATATATTTTTATCATGTTTAACATATATTGGATTACTTGTCATCTAGGGGAAGGTGTGGGGATAAGAGAGGAAAATTGGAACACAAGATTTTGTGAGGGTTAATATTGAAAAATTATCCTTGCATATGTTTTGAAAATAAAAAGCTTCAAATAAAAACAATACTACTTTAAATATTTGTGGTCACTGATTTAGTGACATGAATAATTCTAGTTTATTTTCTAGAACAGTGGGATCAATTAGCAGATCCAACAATAATGTTTACCTAGATTTTTCAAAGACATTTGATGGCTTCTCTAATTTGCTAACCTTGTAGGTGAGATACTTAAATAAATTTAGGAAATATTGTTAAGATCCTGCTATTATAAGCACAGTATCAGGCAATAAGGTAGGAACTGGAGATGCAGGGAAAAAAAAAAAGGAAACTGAATGCTCTCAAGGAATTTATATTCTACTGGAGAGAAACAACATATACACATTTACATAACTACAAAATATATGAACAGTAAGTACAAAATAATTTGGGGGGAGCACTAATGATTTGGAGTGAGGAAATTCTTCATATCAGAGGTAGCACCTTAGTTAAGTAACCTTGTAGTCATCTTCTGCTCTTCACTCTCCATCACCCTCCTGTATATCCGATCAGTTGCCTACTCTTATTCAGCTTTCCCTTCTCTCATTCCTTTCTCTACACTTACACAGGCAGCATTCTAATTCCAGTTCTCACTACTTCTTACCTAGATTGTTAAATCATATCCTAATTTTACTGGCTGCCTCCATTCCCTGCCTTTTCTGATCCATTCTGCAAACAGTTGTCAAATTGATATTCCTAAAGCAAAGATCAGACTGAACTCAAAAAGTTTCAATGACTCACTCACTCTTACCACTAAGATAAAAATGCCAATTCTTCTGTTCAGAATTTAAAGCTCTTCACAGTCAGATTCCAAGGTATTTTTGAGGAATTATTTAACACTACTTCTCCTCATAAGCATTACACTGCAGCTAAACTGACATTCCATATTCAGCCTCTGTACAGGCTTTTCACAGACTGATGAAGCCTTTGTACAAGCTGCTCCCTATCTTGAGAATGCCCTTTTCCTCTCTGTTTTGGGGATATTTAGCTTCCTTTAAGGCCCAATTAATCTTTCTAAGTCCAGATTCCCAACCTATCTATATCATATATATGATGATAATATTTACACTATTTTTTTCACATAATCATTGTGAGGAAGGTGCATTGTAAACTTTAACCACTATATAAACATGAGTCATGATTGGTTTTGTTTTTTCCCTCAAGTACCCAGAATATTTGTGATATGTTTATCCCATTCTCCATTCCGGACCTTCCACTGTAGACTGAACTATGCCAAGGTGATTTTAGAGGCCAGCCTCTGTCCCCTTTATCTTAAAAACAAAAACAAACACAACATTATTTTACCACCTCACATGCAGTTAAGTGGAGGGAAGTCATGCTCCACAGCTCAAAGAGTTCATTTATGGTATTGAAAGTATTTGAATCCTATCCAGGAGAATAAATATACTAGCACCAGTAGCATAAATGATTGTGCATGGATCTAGCTATGTTTCTTCTTTGCTCAGAAATCTAAGGTGACTATCTATTGCCAGCTAAGTAAGATTCAAATCCCCAGCATCAAAGTCTTCCACAGCCTAGTGCCGGCTAATGTTGGCAGCTTTCTCTCAGATTACTCCTCTCCATGCATTCCACCTCCAAGCCACACTACTTACAACTTGTCCTTTTAGACATGCTCTCCACTTATCTTCTTCCTGACATTTACTCAAGCTGGTCCCCAGACCTGGAATGTCCCCTTTCCCATGCTGAATTCTTCCCCTGCACAGGATTACACATCTAGTAAGAGTCTAAGACCAGGTCTTACTGACTCCACTGTTCTACCTACTGAGCCAGATATGTTTGTATATTGTCTCCTCCATTAGATTGGGAGCTTCTTGAATATATTCTTTTGCATCTATTTGCATCTTCAGTGCCAGTGCCTAGCACATAGAAAGTGCTCAAGAAACATTGACTGACATGTATTTTTAAAGACAGAAACACCAACTTTTGGGCCATTCTACAAACATTTCTTAACTCCTGGCCTTTTCTCTGGAAGTCCCTTATGTTTGGAATTCTTTCTCTTCTCTACTCTGACCATTATTCCCTGGTTTCCCTTAATCCTCAAATAAAATTCTTTCTTTATCTGGAAGCCTTCCCCAATTCTTCTTAATTCAAGTATCTTCTCCCTATGACTTGTTTTTCTATTTATTCTGTATATAGTTTGTATATATTTGGTTGCATGCTATCTCTCCCATTAGATTGTAAACACACAGCACAGCACAGTCCTGGCAAACAGGAACCACTTAATAAATTTTTATTGATAGATGCTTTGATTGATGTGTGAGAGACTAAAGTGTGGATACCCATATTCTTTCCCATAAGACTGCCCCTTGATTTGCATAACCTTGTACTCTTCATCTGCAGCCTACTTGAGTATTATTCTTTTCTAATTTCTCTGACATCCCCCCAATGTAATCTCCAATAGTTACATGCCAAGGCTGAGGCTGCCGGCAATTCTTGTTTTCCTGAAGCTCAGTAAGTTCTTTAAATTTTAAATCGACATGTTCTTGAAAACATTTCTTCTATACCCAACTTACAGTTGCCCCACTTAAGCAAACATATGGGTTCTGTTTAACATCACGTCATAGTATCCATTCTCTGTTCAGACATGCTTTTAAATCTGCCCACATTCCAAATTTACTATCATCCACCTTACCTTTACAATCCTAACTTTTCCTAACTAGCTTTTGTTTACCTACACCCTATCTGACAACTATGTATTTGGTGAGATAATTAAATGTTAAATAGATATAAGGTCATAAATTACAATGACAAGATTATTTAAGGAGCCATAGGTAGCCTCACATCATTAACAGCAGATATGGAAAGATCAGCTCCAGGAAAAGGTCAGTGCCAAGTTTTATTCTGTAATAAGGTAAAATAACATTTCCTAGCCACTACTGCTCTATATGCATCTCTCCTCAAATATAATTTGTTGAGGGCAGAAACAACCCCTCCTTTGTATTTAATTTTAACCCAAATTCTTAGGACAATATGGTTCCTAAGAGTTGCTCATTAATTTTTTTTCATTCATTCTCTGTGATAATTATCTCTACTAAAATCCATCCTTAACCAACTTAAAGAAAGTTTTCACAGCAGTTCTTATATCTGATTCACACATAATTACTATACCTTAGCATTATAGACCTAGAGCTAGAAGACACCTGAGCATCCTCCTAGTCCATCTCCCCTCATTCTACATACAAGGAAACACTGAGGTCCAGGGAAGTCATTTTCCCAATGTCACATGGGTAAATGTCAGAGGTAATATTTAAACCCAGGTAATTTGACTTCTGAGCTAGAGAAATCTATAGATGGACTTCAACCATCCCAATGCTAAGTAAAACAGAGGACCTGGAGCACTGTACATTACTTATCCAGATGAAGGAGTCCAAGGTGCTGGATCTGAAAGAAATGAAACAAGATTGATGAAGTAGCTTTTGAGAAAAAAAGAATCATCAGGCTCTGGTATTGGAAAGGGCCTTAAAGAGCATCAACAATCCTTGTTTTAACAATAAGGAAACTAAGGTATTGAGAGAGAAAGTGACTTGTTTAAGGTGGAGAGTTAACAGGGCCAACATTTGAACTTAGAGCTTTTGACTCATTAACCAATGTTAATTCTATTCTATCACATTGTATCCTAAAATTGCAAATCATTAATACCATATGATGCCCAATTCCAATTTAGTAACACTTACTGATATCAAAGAAGCAAGGAAGATACTGCACTGTACCCTAAAGACCTTCCCAATGCTTTCACTCTTTTCAAAGTTTTTGACCAGATCAAATGAAAGCAGTTCTTATCATCAATACTACAACCTGACACAAACATGAATTCCACTCAATAGCCTAGAGCTGGTAGGTTTGTCTGATTAGTATAGACCTAGTTTAGGATACTCCCAAGGAGATGACAGCCCTAAGAACTAATCTGCACTTTTAGGGGGTTCAATAAACCATTGCAGGTTCTAGTTATGCCTAAACTAGTCACTTGGACCCATCTCTGTAAGGGGCCTTTAAATGGGTGCCACAGCAAATCGGGAGATTGAGTGGTCCGGAAGTAATTTCTGTGGATTTTAGGACTGCCCTTGGGCGGGATCCTGGCCATATTGAGATAGCTTCGTAATGGGTGACTCTCTCGCTGATTGGCTGTGTGTGTGACCTCACAGGCCCTATGTAAGCCCACTGCAGGCAGCAGGCGCTCTCTTTAACCTGGCGCTCTTCACCCTGGCTCCCTAGCCTGGGTGGCCAAGCCAAGATGGGTAGCCAAAAGAGGTAAGGATTTTGGTAGTGAACACGTGGGTCTTCTGACCAGGTGTTCACTCGGCAACCAACAAGTCAGGGCATCAGTCAGGGCATTATGTGAGTAGGTATAATAAAGGCTTTTAAGATTACACGTGGCTGTTCTTGAGTGCGCTACCGGTTATTAAGCTATAGATTCAAGAGATCGTGGCCAGAGACCTTTGAAGGCCTCAGAGGAGGCGAGCCGGGCAGAGTTCACACTGCAAAGGACAGTGGTCAAAGGTACTCTGGTGGGTCTAGGACAGACTAGTAATTGTAACTGCCAGGAGAGCACGTTACACATCTCCTTTTGAACCATGTCTCCCAGATAGCTAAGAGATGTCATCTCAGTTATGAGTTAGGGTTACCTATATAAAGGCTTCCATCCTAGAATATATGGAAAAGATGAGAAGACTCTTCAAGATACCAGAAGGGTAGGTAAGATCCACTCTATAGTTCCCTCTACTATAGGAAAAAAATAATGTGGGCCAGGTATGGTGGCACATAACTACAGTCATAATTCCTGTGGAAACTGAGAATGGTGGCTTTTTCTTGAGTTTGGGCGAGTCTAAGCTGCAGTGGTCTATGCTGAACAGAAGTGTGATGGGTCCTGTGAGAAATCCTTATACTTTCAGCCTGGGCAAGATAAAGAGAACCAATCTTAAAATATAATAATGACCAGGTTGCCCAGAGTTTATCAGAGGTTTAGAAAGCTATTAAGTCAATCTACACACTATGGCAAATAGTGTTTATCTGTTTGCATAGTTGTGTACCCAGAGCAACAGAGTACATGGGAAAGAACACTTGATTAGACCAAAAAGGCCCTAGTTCTGTTCCCATATCTGCCACTAACTAGCTACCAAAATGTTTTGTTTTCCACAGGTGGTACCAAAATTCTATATAATTCAATTGAACAAACATTTATTCATCACTTTTACTATGTGCAGAGCACAGTGCAAGGTCTAGGATAGCTGCACATGTGGTAGAGATTATGGAATCCTGGAGAAAATAAAAAGTTTCCTTTGGGGGAAGTAGAGAAAGGAAGGAGAATCTGGGAACTATACTATCTTCAAATAATCTATTTGCAACGCTGTGGTTGTCATACTATAAGAAGACACACTTAGTACTTCACATAGCTCCTGGCATAAAGTGGGCACTTAATAAATGTTTATTGACTGACTATAAAGCCGATTGGTTGCCTGAGTACAAAACAGTCAAGAAATGAGGGGCTGGAGTTCCATGAGAGATCTTTAGCATCTAAGAGAGCCACTGATCCCTTTTGTTAATTATTCTAGAGAATAATTAATAAAAATGATTAGTTACTCAGAAACTATGCCTCTTAAGTAGGGCAATGTAAAAAGTGATAGATTTAAAAAGTGAGGATTCTGGGCTCTGATACTAATCAGTTACATAATCCCTTTAGAAGAAAAGTTCTTCATCTGTAAAATGAGGTGGTTGGACTACATGAAACCTCTAAGATCCCTTCCACTTCTAAAATAATCCTATTTTCTGTTAAATGTCAACTAAACCAAAACCAGTCTCTACCCTGTGGATAATCATAGTGAAACAGTGGCAGCCATCTCCAGATCTTTCAGTTCTCAGAGGCCAGGAACAACTCATCAGGAAAGGTTTGGGATACTAAGATGTGAGAGGAGCTCCAGTCTGGGATCAGGCTTTGGGAGCCACCGAATCAACAGCAGCAGCACTGTGGCAGCTTCAGGAGATCTCAGCCCACAGGTAAGAGGCTAAAACAGTTCGTCAGAGGGAGATTACAGGAATCCCTTTGCTAGGACTAACGTAGGACTCTGATGCTTTGCCCAGAGTCCTCAAGCTCCAGCCCCAGAACCCACCTCTACCTCCACATCCTCTTGACCAGACTGCCAGATTGTCCATGCCATACCTTTTGCAGGTCACCACAACTTCCCCTTTCATAAAGTCAGGACTAGTTAAGGATTATTAGACTCCCTAGGAGTGCAGATTATGCTTTGCCCATACTCAAGTCAGTTCTGGATCACAGTACAGGTCTCTAGAAGGATCTCTGAAAACAGTTGCACCAAATACCTAAAGCTTAAGACATTACCTCCTCTTTCTTGGAAAAAGAACTCTAATAAAAACTTAAAAGCCAAGTAATAGGCTAGGGAAATGAGCAAACAACAGAAAAAAAAATTCTGACCACAGAAAGCTACTATGGTGACAAGGAAGATCAAAATATATACTCAGAAGATGATAACAAAGTCAAATCTCCTATATCCAAAGTCACCAAGAAAAAATAAGTATTAGTCTCAGGCCAGGGAACAAGATAAAATCAATGTAGTTCACTCAGTTTCCACTATTAACCAATTACTGTCCTTGTCTTTTCAATACACTATTGGTTAAATCCATAAAGCTATTTTTTGTAATTTCATAATTGCAAATACATTAAGTCAGGTATAGATCAAACTACATAAAGGTTTCACAATGCACTAGTTCTGAGAAGGAATATTTACATGTCACCCTTGCACCTGTGCTGTCACACTAAGTGCTACCAGGGACCTTCCCAGGCACCAACTAGGCAATATCTGCTGAGGACTGGGCCTGCACTGGAGACCCTGACTGGGCTTGGGTGGAGGAGTGAGTCATTCCAACAGAGGACACTGGCTAAAATCCATAGGCAGATGTGACTGGAGCCAAGACCTTTCTATTAGTGGTAATTGTAGAACCAGGGCAAAGTGAAGGCTGGCCATGGCGCTAGACTGGCTCGCCAACCCCAAGATGCAACTTTGGCAAGAGGTGCTGCTCAGGCTGGGGCCAATGGCAGCTGCTGGGATAGGATGAGCAGGATGTACTGAATTGGGGTGATATTTCCAGACTTGTCTAAATAGGCAAGTTTCAAAATAACCAGAAGCACAGGGCTGTTGGGATCATTGCAACTGCTGCTCTCCTTCCACCAGGTAAAGCAGATTGTAATTCAAGTTTCCCTATATTTTTCAAGCATTTGGGGGCGGGGTAGAATCTTGTCTGGTATGACCATCTCTGGGATGAGAGGGCTTAACAGAGAGTGGGAGAGAGTCTCTAATCATGAACTATTAAATGACTAAGAGCTGTCGCACAAAGGGATGAAAGACACTAATACCATCATAAAAAAAGGGAGAGACTCAAGATATGTGTTGGAATAGTCTTATTACAGATCTCCACAATTGATGTACATTCATGACTCCAAGGAATTGGAATGGAGAAAGCAGAGGGGTTTAAAACCCAAATGTGGCAGTGATGTCAACATTGGTAGACACCTCTTATCCATATCTGAGCAAAGAGATATCTCCAACAGGTGTCAGGTGAATAATGAGTATGGTTTGAACATCCCCCTCTATTTCCAAGGCACACAGTTCAGAAGTGTATGAAACTTGTAAATTTAGCAAATGCATGCAATAAAGCACACAAGGCATGCAAAAGAAGTATACAATAAAAAAAAAAAAAAAACACCTTACCAAAGTGATCCAGGATGGGCCTGGTCAAGGGATAGGTCCTGGAGTTTTCCTCACAAAAACAAGCTCAATCAAAGTATAAGTCCAGGAATTACAGGAGGAATAACATGACTGGACTCACTAAATGAGGGAAATGAGGGAATGTCAGATTTTAGAGAAATCTCCAGTGGCACTTAGCCCCTTCCACTGGTGCCAGAAAGTCCTCTTGGCCCAGTTCCATCCAAACTCACTTCTGGCACCAATTTAAATGTCAACTGAACCACAATCAACCTTACTGGAGCCAAACAAATCAGACTAGAGACAAGAGAGTCAGGAATAAAATAAGTTTAATCTCAAAGTGAGGAAAACACTTGCAATCAAAAGCCCTCCTCAAAAGGAGGGCTTATGGATTATGGCAGGGGTAGGATTTATAAAACTGAAAACAAAAAGGTAGAATTCAATATCATCATCCTTAGATCTTGAGTAAACAATTCCCACAGTGGCATTTTGGGGCTCAGGTCCTGGGTTAACAGTCCCCAAGTTGATTTTTTCAAGTCTTAAGGATTTTTTAGCTTTGTGATCATTCAGCAGAACTAGAACTAGAGTTGGCATGATGGAAGCAGACTGCAGCCCTTGGTTTGGTTCACTTAGTGATTATAGAAGCACAGAAATTGTTAGAGTGCTAGGAGGTCTGATTTGTCACTTTCTGCTGTAGCATGTTGGCTGCTTCTGGCTCTCAGGTACCTGGAAAATTATTAATATGAAAGTCATAAATCACTCAGAAAATACCTGGTACTGATGCAATACATTTTTACTAGAGAGCGAGATCATCAAGAGGGTGAATTTAAAGGAATGTTTACTTTTCCAAACTCAGAATATATTGTGCTTTCTGGGCCTTAACTCTGGAAATAGGATGTCTCCAAATATCTTGACAGTACACTTTGAATGCAAAATGTTTTCATCACCCACCAATAAATATTAATATCTGCCATACAGTTTCTAGAGTGCTTCTGTTACTACTCTCTACAAATGGAAAGGCAAGAGGCCAACTATTCCAAGTCAGTGGTAATAATTAAAGAGACTTCCATGGGAAACAGAACATAGAAATTGTCTGGAATTTTATCTGAGGTTCATTGAGGCTGTGTGATCTCACCTAGCCACTCTGGAAGCCCTAGAGGAAAATGGAACAGAAGTAAAGGCTAAAGGGAGGAATAGAAGATCCAGAAACGCCAATGTAGAAAATATGGAATTTAGGGAGGGAAGATTCTAGCTTGTATCTCTCTGATGAATATTCTGTCTTACTAATTCAATCTTCCTTTAAAGAGCTAACAAAATAATATTCCCACAAATAGGTTTGGTCATGAGACTCCTTTGCCAAAAATCTTCAATGTCTCTTTGCCTCTAATATAAAATATAAGTTCCTTTAAAACATAATCTGACTCAACCTACTTTTCCATCCTTATTTCACATCATTCCCCTTTATGCACTCTATGTTCAAGCTAGGAGTCCTAGTTTCCTTTAAGATTCTCAGCTCATGTGCTTCAAATGGGAAGCTTTTCTTGATCCAACTTAAAAATAGTTGTTAAGGCACCTTCCTGACTCCACAAATGATATGTGTATATGTGTACAAAGACACATAACTATGTATGTATATATATATGTATATATATGATATAAAATGTGTGTGATTATATATGTGTTCATACATGAACATATGAACAATTTAAGCTATTTTATTTCATAGACTTTTGAGATATCCTCTGTGTATACATGTGTATATATTATGTATTTATATTTAATCTGTTAACATGTTATATATCTCTCAAGAGACTGCAAGCTTTTTGAGGGCAGTGACTGTTTTTCATTTTATCATAATATCTAATCCTAATGTCAAAAACAGCCCTTTGTAAACAGTGGATGCTAACAAAATGTTTGGGCTAGAAACTATTGTTTCCTAATTTTAATCCTGTCCTTCATATACTTGAACGAGCCATGCTACCCACTTATTGAAATCCTTCTCTTTCTTCAAAGTCCAACCAAGATGTTAGCACCTCCAAGATCCTCTTTAGATGTAAACATTTTCTCCTGCCTTAAATTTTGCCCTGTCTTCTGGATCTCTCTTTTGCTCTTATCACATTCTACTTTGTAGCATATTTATTTGTGTTTTCATTGTATCCCCCAACTAAATTGTACATTATAAACTCTCTGAGGACAGTAACTGTTATTTTTCCATCCTTAACACTAGAAACAGCTCTTTTTCTCTACTAGACATTTAGTAATTTTAATTGAATTGACTAAGCCCCAAGGTGTGAGGAGAGAAAAAAGAAGGGAGAAAAGGAGACACAGAGAGAACCTGAGAGACAGAGACAGAAAGACAGAGATTGAAATATATACTGATTTCCAAGACAAGAACAAACACCCACTTTTCTGGCTCTATCTTGTATTATATTAGTGCACTTAAATGCTTCAACCAACTGAACTTTTCCTTGCATTTCCATCCTTATATCAGTGCACTTAATGTTTCAACCAACTGAACTTTTCTTGCATTTCCATCCTCCTTCCCCGCTGCTGTTGATCTTTACTATTTCCTAAAGCCCAATTAGAATTCTTCCTTCCAGAAGCCTTCTTTGAATCTCTCAGTCCTTCCCTTTTAAAATTTTCTAAATAACTAACATGCATTTGTCTGTATTATGGCTATGTCTTCCTAATTCTAAGACTAGCTGAGCCGGGCAGGAGGGAAGGCTATTAGTAATTATGTGTAATAGTCCCCTAACCTCAGGAGGGTGGGGTACTTTTCTTAGTTAAACTTAAGTTTCTCTGTATTTCAAGAGAGTTCAAATATCACAAAGGCAGGAAAGAACAGATGTCCATGGGGAACAATTTCAGTGTGCAGTCCTCCCTTTCCCCATTCTTCTCAACAAGAGACAAATTACAATTAGATAGATTTCAGATGGGTACTTTTGTACAGTAGTTATTATACTCAAGTCAAAGCCTCGGGGTACCTCAGGGCTCAAATCTGTATAAATAAACAATAATAGACTGCCCTATCATCCATAGGGGAAGATACTAATACAATTGGGATCAATGAAATGAGAATATTTTTTGAATTGTCTAAAAGTCAGGGGCAGGGATATAGGAAGTTTAACTGTACCATCCAGCAAGAGACTTGAAGGATAAAGGATAAGAGGATAGTAATCCCTAGTCTTTAAGTTTATTTTATTATTGCTGTTATTCATTTTCAGTTATATCTGACTCTTCATGTCTTCACTTAAAAGCAAAAATACTGGAATGGTTTGCCATTTCCTTCTTCAGCTCATTTTGAAGATGAGGAAACTTAAGGCAAATGGGGTTAAGTGATCTGTCACTCAATTAATAAATGTCTGAAGCCATATTTGAATTGAGGAAGATGAATCTTCCTGACTTCAAGCCCCAGGCATTATCCATTGTGCCACTTAGCTACCCTCTAAGGTTTAGAGTTAGCATATATGCATGCTAGGGAAATTAAGACTTTATTGGCAGACTAAAACTTCATCAGTGTCTCCTTATTTTCACCAATTCACACTTTTAGCATAGTACTCTGCATATAGTTAGAACATAATGTTTGTTTTAATTGAACCCAAAGATTTACCTTAAAATACAGAGGACATTAAAGGCAACAAAAGACTCCTTTTTGTCTCAGTTAGAAAACTAAAAACAACTTGATCCAGAGCATCAGCTTCTAACATAAAGAAAAACAGATGAGGTACAGTGGGGATTTACAGAGGATGTGGAAGACATGGTCCATCACTCAAAGCTGTTTAAGGTCTACATTTTTTTAATAAAAAATAAACCATATTTAAGTCAGAAATGTGAAGTAATTGCCTTTCCTCTTTTTTGTGTGACATCGCTTTAGATTTTTGGTTTCTCTTTTTCTGATTGGGCTGCTTTGCTTTTCATAGGATGTTTTCACCCTCTTATACCTGGGTTCAGAGTGAGTTAGTAAATACCAAATGCAATACTATTTCCTAGTTAAGAGGATAGTATAGTTGTTTTGTTTTGTTTTGTTTTGTTTTAAGAATGCTATCTAAGAGCCTTTTCCCAATTGACAAATCATCAAAGAATATGAACAGATAATTTTTCTAGGGAAGAAATAGGAACCTATAAAACCCATATCAAAATGCTTCAAATTATTAATAATTAGATACAAATTAAAGCAACTCTGAGGTTCCCACTTTATTTTATTTTTTTATTGTTATAGCTTTTTATATACAAAACATATGCATGAGTAATTTTTCAACATTGACCCTTGTAAAAACTTCTGTTTCAACTTTTCCCCCCCCTTCCTCCACCTCCTTCCCTAGATGGCAGGTAGTCCCATTCATGTTAGATATGTTAAAGTATATGCTAAATACAATATATGTATACATATTTATACAGTTATCTTGTTGCACAAGAAAGATCAGATTTTGAAAGATGATAAAAATAACCTGAGAAGAAAAAAACAAAAATGCAAGCACACAATAACAGAAAGAGAAGAAATGTTATATTGTGGTCCATACTCACTTCCGTGTTCTTTCTCTGGGTGTAGCTGGTTCTGTTCATTAAAGATCCATTGGAACTGATTTGGATTCTCTCATTGTTGAAGAGAGCCACATCCATCAGAACTGATCATCATATAATATTGTTGTTGAAGTGTATAATGATCTCCTGGTTCTGCTCATTTCAGTTAGCATCAGTTGATGTAAGTCTCTCCAAGACTCTCTGTTTTCATCCTGCTGGTCATTTCTTATAGAACAATAATATTCCATAGCATTCATATACTACAATTTATTCAGCCATTATCCAATTGGTGGGCATCCCTTCAATTTCCAGTTTCTAACCATTACAAAAAGAGCTGCCACAAACATTTTTGCACATATAGGTCCCTTTCCCTTCTTTAGTATTTCTTTGGGTTATAAGCCCAGTAGTAACACTGCTGGATCAAAGGGTATGCACAGTTTGATAACTTTTTGAGCATAGTTCTAAATTGCTCTTCAGAATGGTTGGATCAGTTCACAACTCCACCAACAATGCATCCAGTGTCCCAGTTTTTCCACATCCCCTCCAACATTCATCATTATCTTTTCCTATCATCTTAGCTAATCTGAGAGGTGTGTAGTGGTATCTCTGAGGTTCCACTTTAAACTAAACAGACTGACAAAAGATGACATAAAAGGGCTACAGGAAAATAGGCATATTAATATACTGTTGTGAGTTGCAGGGAGTTATATTGTAACTCCCTTATTATATTGTAAGCTCCTTGAGAGTATTGACATAATTTTGCCTCTTTTTGCAACTCCAGTGTTTAGAACAGTGCCTGACATATAGTAAGCACTTAATAAATGTTTACTGATTGATTAATTCAATTATTCTACAAAATAATTTGGAACTATGTCCCCAAAAAAGTTACAAAATAGTCCATACCTATGATCCATCAATACCACTAGTGGCCTATACCAAAAAAGGGGATGGGGAGGAAAAGGGCTTATATAAACAAAAATATGTAAAAGCATCTCTCTTTGTGGTGGCAAAAAAAAAAACCCTGGAAACTAAAGGTGTGCCAGTGTCCATTAATTGGAGACTGGCTGAACAAGTTGCGGATATAATGGATTATTAATTGTGTTGTGATGATAAGGAAACAGTCTGGGAAAACTTATATGAACTAATATGATAAGATAAATGAGAAAACAAACAACCATGAAATATTTAAGAACTCTGATCAGTATAATCATTAGTTATTACTCTAAAGGACCAGTGATTACATATGCTACTCACCTCCAGATATCAGAGTACAAGAGTATTAGACTCAGTATAGATTAACATTTTTTTTTTTACATTTGGTCAGTGTAGGAGTTTATTTTTCTTGACTGAACATCTCTTACAAATATTTTTTTCTTTTTTTTTTCCTTTAATGCAGGGTGAGAAAAAAATTTTGTTCCATTTAAAAAGTAAATTTAAAAAATTAAAATGCTATATTGGACTTGAGAATAGAAAACTTGGAATAAAAACTTACTAACTCTGTGAAACAGACAAGTCATTTGAGTCATAGTTTTCCTCTTCTATAAAACTGATATATTTATATTATTCACTTAAATCATTCAGTTAATTACTCAACAAGCATTCAACCCTAAGTATCTAATCTGTGCCAGCACAGAAATAGGAAATACAAAAAAAACCAAAATGAAACTCTTATCTCAAAATGAAAGCTCCTCATTTAAAGAAACCCACATTCTTTTAAAGGCCTAATTTTTCAAATATACAGAAAACTGAGTCAAACACATAGAAATAAAAGCCATTCTTCAACTGATAAATGATCAAAAATGAACAGTTTTCAGATGAAGTAGTCAAAGCTTTTTATAGTTATTTGAAAAAATTCTTTAAATTCCTATGATTAAAGAAATACAAATTAAACCAACTCTGAGGTACTACCTTGTATCTATCAGATTGGCTAATATAACAGAAAAGAAAAATGACAAATTTTGGAAGGGATATAGGAAAATTGGGACACTAATACACTTCTGGTAGAATTATGAACTGATTCAGTCATTCTGTAGAGCAATGTGGAAGTATGCCTACATGATTGTATATCATGCATATCCTTAGACCCAGAAATACCAGCATTAGGTCTGTCTCAAAGAGATAAAAACAAAAACAAAAAGAATCTATATGTACAAAAATATACATAGCAATTCTTTTAGTGGTGGTAAAAAATTGGAAATTCAGAGGGTGTCCATCAATTGGAGAATGACTACACAAGTTATTGTACTTAATAACAAGCAAGATGCTCTCAGAAAAACCTAGAAACATTTACAGGAACTAATGCAAGGAGAAATGAGCAGAATTAGAATATTGTACACAATAACAGCTAAATTAGATGATGGTCAACTATGAATAATATTCTCAGCAATATAATGATCAAAACAATAATAAAAGACTTATGATAAAAAAAAATGCTATCAATCTCCAGAGATAGAATTGATAGAGTTTAAATGCAGATTAAACCAGACCTTTTCTTTATTTTTTTTTTTGGGGGGGGGTTTCTCCATGTTTTCTTTCACAGCATGATTTACATGGAAATGTTATGTATATGTGTCCATTATAATTTATATCAAATTGCTTTCCTTCTTAATGAGGAGGGGAGGGCAGGGAGAGAAGAAAAGAATTTGGAAATCATAACTCAAAAAAAAAAAAGAATGCTAAAATTGTTTTTGTATGTAATTAGGGGAAAATAAAATGTTAAATTTAAAATTTAAATCATGTTCTTATAAGAAGAAACAACATATACTTACACATGCAAAATAGATGATACACAACTCATGGTATTACTGTGAATATCATATGAGATACTATCTGTAAAAACATTTTTAAATTTTTTATTTATTTAATATTTCCCAATTACATTTAAAGCAACTTTTTTCATGTTTTTTTAAACTTTTGAGTTCCAGATTCTCTCCCTTATCCCCACCCCCAATTAAGAAACCACATGAGAAGTTATGCAATACATTTCCATACAAGTCATGAAAGAAAATATAGATCTTCCATCTTAATTTTTAAAAAAATCTTCAAGAAAGAGAGACAGAGTGAGAGCATGATTCAATCTGTATTCAGACAATCAGTTTCTTCTCAGTATGGATAGGATTTTTTCATAAGTCCTTCAGAGGACTCGTAGATCACTGTACAGTGAGAATAGCAAAATCATTTGCAGCTGTCCATCTCAGAACATTGCTTTATTGTGTAAACAGCCCATTTTACTTTGCTTGAGGACTTTCCAGGGTTTTTTTTCCCCCAAGAGCATTCTGTTCATCACTTCCACAGAACAATATTCCATGACAGTCACACAGCACAATTTATTCAGTCATTCCCCAATTGATGGGCATCCCCTCAATTTCCAACTCTTTGTCCTGAGAATTGCTACAAATATTTTTGTATATATAGGTTTTTTTCCTTTCTCTCTCCCTCCCCTCTTTTAAAATGTTCTTTTGGTATTCATGCCAAATAGGAGTATTATTAGGTTAAAGGATATGCATGAATTTATGGCCCTTTGAGCACAGAACATATCTTTTATCAATTGGGGCATGGTTCTTATTTTTTTTTTATAAAACTTGACTCAATTTCATGTATATTTGAGAAATGAGGCCTTATAAGAGAAACTTACTTCAAAATTATTTTTACAATTAACTATATTTCCCCCAATTTATTCTATTTCCTTTCTCCTTTCACCCTGTCTCAAAAGTGATTTGCTACTGACCAGTCCCTTCTCAAATATACTCTCCCTTTTACAACCCTCCCCCTTTCCCATATCCCATTTCCCTCCTAATTTCCTGAAGGGAAAGTTAGGTTTCTATATCCGTATTGAGTGTGCTTGTTATTTCCTCGTTGAGTCAATTCTGATGAGAGTAAGGTTCACTAACTCCCCTTTTTGTCCCTCTACCCCTCCACTGTAAAAGCTTTTTCTTACCTCTTTTTTAAGGTAGATAATTAAAACCAATCTAATTCTCTTTCTCAGTACATTCCTCTCTCCCCTTTTCATTTTTTAAATCAACCCTTCATATTCAACTCACACCTGTGCCCTTTGTCTTTATATTCCTTCAAACTGCCATGATAATGAGAAAGTTATAAATTATAAGTATCATCATGTAGGAATGTAAACAGATAAATCTTATTAAGTCCCTTATAATATCACTTATGCTTCTCCTGAGTCCTGACTGAAAATCAAATTTTCATTAAGCTCTGGTGTTTTCATCACAAGTGTTTGAAAATCCCCTATTTCATTGAATATCCACGTTTTCCTCTTAAGAAATATACTCAGTTTTGTTGGGGTGATTCTTGGTTGTAATCCTAGCTCCATTGCTTTCTGGAATATTGTATTCCAAACCTTTCTGTCCTTTCATGTAGAAGCTCTAACTCTTGTTATCCTGACTGTGGCTCTACTATACTTGAATTGTTTCCTTCTGGATACTTAAAATTTCATCCACCAAGCTTCTAGAGTTTGTTTCTCCCTGACTTGGGAATTCTAGAATTTGGTTGGCTATAGTATTCCCGGGAATTTTAATTTGGGGATCTCTTTCAGGGAGTGGTGGATTCTTTCAATTTCTCTTTTATGCTCTGATTCTAGATTATTGGGACAGTTTTCTTTGATAATTTCTTGAAAGATAATGTCCAGGGGCAGCTAAGTGGTGCAGTGAATAGAGCCCCAGCTCTGAAGTTAGGAGGACGTGAGTTCAAATCTGATCTCATACACTTAACACTTCTAGTTGTGTCATCGTGGGCAAGTCACTTAACCCCAATTACCTTAGTGGAAAAAAAAAAAAAAAAAGATGATGTCCACACTCTTTTTTTGATCATGACTTTCAGATAGATCAATAATTTTTAAATTATCTCTTCTGGATCTATTTTCCAGATCAGTTGTTTTTTCAATGAGATATTTTACATTTTTCTAATTTTTTTATTTTGCTTTATTGTATCTTAATTTCTCATAGCCATTGTTTCCTTTTGCTCAATTCTAATTTTTAAGGAATTATTTTCCTTAGTGAGCTTTTGTACCTCCTTTCCCATTTAGCCAATATTGCTTTTGAAGGCATTCTTCTCCTCACTGGCTTTTTGTATTTCCTTTTGCACTACTCTCAATTCTTTATCTAATTTTTCCTCTATCTTGATTTTCAAAATCCTTTTTGAGCTCTTCCATGGCCTCAGCCCAATTCTTATTTTTCTTGGAGGCTTTGGATGTAGGAGCTTTGACTATGTCATCTTCTAAGTGTATGTTTTGATCTTGTCATATAGTAAGTTTCTATGGTCAAAAACTTTTTTGTTGTCTACTCATTTTTCACCTATTACTTGATTTTTAAACTCTTTTGTTAAACTAGGGCTCTGTTTCCAGGGTAGAGGGTGTATGGTTCCAAGCTTCAGGGGTTTTGTGCAGCTGTTTTCAGAGATCCTTCTAAAGACTTGACCATAAGCACTCTTCTCTGCCTTGGAATTGTCAGGAGTGTTCCCACCCCCACTGTAGCTGTAAGATCTATTGTGCTAAAGCAAGAATCCCACTTTGCTGACACCCAAGGCCAGGGCCGGGGCTAGGGCTGTAGGAAGCCTACACTGGAACTACATACCCAACTTCCATGATGTTGCCACAGACCCTCTCCACTGACCTTCCAAGATCTCCCAAGCATCCCTGAACCAGGCCAAGAGGTCCAGAAGCCAACAATGTTGCCATCAATTCAGAGTCCTGCCCTGCTGACACTGGGGCTAGGGCTGAGGCCAGGCTAGGAGTGAATCGGGGGCTATGCTGGCACAGCTTGTGCTGGAACTGCCTGGTAGGCTCCAACTCTGGTTCCACGGATCTTTTCTGCTAACCTTCCAGATCCTCTTTTATGTCTCTGGGCTAAGAGGTCTGGAAGTCTTTAGTACTGTTACTGATTCAGAGGTCAGGACTGGGGCCACAACTGGGACTTCACTGTCACCAGGACTGCATATTGGACTCCCACTATGGTATCATAGGCATGTTCTGCTAAGCTTCTTAAGTTGCTTTTGTCTGGAAAATGTTCTACCCCATCTTTTTAGATGTTCTGACACTCTAAAATTGGTTTGCAATCTTTATTTAAAGGAATTTGGAGCACCTTCTGGAAGAGGTTGGGAGAATTCTTACCTTTATTCCACTATCTCACCTCCATCTTTTGTAAAAACACTTTGAAACCAAAGCATTTTCCAGATCACAGGCACACTATGCCCCTAACACATGCCATGTGGAAAGGATAACTCTATTCATACTCCAATTTTCAAAGCACTATCAACCCACCATTATATGTACAACCCAGTTTTATACTTCCTTAAGATGATGGTTCAGGGACATCAGAAGACACTTTTAAAGAAGCTAATAATAAATTTGTTTTAGTCATTGAACGTCAAATTAGGCATACTCTGACATTTTCCCTAAAAAATAAAGATACCATGAAATGGAAATAATTTAAGAAGATGGGAATGGTGAGATTCAAAAGTACAATTCATTTCTTATCTTCTCTGTGTCTATTTTACCCTTAAGCTCAAGGAAAATGAGGATAGCAACAAAACATTCCCAACAGATGACAAATCCCTGGTAACAGACTGCCAACACATCTTTGCTAAGCTCAACAGTCATTTTTGGAGGAGAACTCTATACTTACTCACCCACTCCTTTCCCACCAAGAATATGATGGATCTGTCAGAACAAGACACCTGTACAGAAAGAAGCCATCTCAGATATAGCAACAAGCAAGGATTTCTTTATAGCCTATGCCTCAGTATTACTTACAAACTAAGTGGGAATAAAGCAAAAATAACTGGTAAGTAAAACTATCCCAAGAAAAGCCAGAACTAACCTTATGAGGTATGGAGCTGAAGGTAAATTACACTGTGCTTCCCCATCATTATCTTATTCATTAAGGTTATATGACATGAAAATTAACAGTGTAGTAAAATGAAGAGTGGTAGATTTAGAATCAGAGATTAAGTTGAATCCAGCCTCTACTATTTCTTAGCTACCTTTGTGACCTTAGATGGGCAGCTAGGAGGCATAGAGTAGATAAAAGTGCCTGGTCTAAAGTCAGTAAAACTAATTTTGAGTTCAAATCTAGCCTTAAGACACTTACTAGATGTGTATCCTGGGCAAGTCACTTAACCCTGCTTGCTGCAGTTTTCTTATCTGTAAAATAAGCTGGAAAAGAAAATGGCAAATCATTCTAGT
This sequence comes from Sminthopsis crassicaudata, assembly GCF_048593235.1. Taxonomy (NCBI): domain Eukaryota; kingdom Metazoa; phylum Chordata; class Mammalia; order Dasyuromorphia; family Dasyuridae; genus Sminthopsis; species Sminthopsis crassicaudata. The sequence goes on along the minus strand of NC_133619.1, from coordinate 269,011,111 downwards.
ATCTTTGCCAAGAAAAACCCAAATGGGGTTACAGAGTCCAAAAGACTTAAATAATTGAACAACAATAAACATAATCTTGGGCTAGTCTAATCTACCTAATCATGTTCCCTCATTTTTTAGAGTCAGAATAGCACTGTTCCAGTTCTAATTTCAGATCTATGATCCCACGATCAAGAATAGTCAGGAAAAGGAAAAGAAAAGGCAATGTGGAGCCTGAAGGTGTGAGCAGGATGCAAAGAGAGAGCACTTTGAAAGGATGTTATCATAAAATCTTAGGGCTATTTCTTTTTTAAACTAGCTAGCTTAAAAGCTGTTTCTCCTTCTTCTGCTGCTCCTCCTTTATGAATTCCCCTTAACTTCCATCTCCAAAGAACAGATTATCTGCAAAGGCTAGCTCCTTCCCCCTTACTCATGAGACCAATCCCCTAATTACTGTCTTTTTCCTTGGGTGCAGCAACACAGCAGGAAACAAGGATACAAGCTTACATATTTTCCAGCCACAAAATTGCTCTATCACCACCCTCTGGTGGTAGAAAATGCTTCTTACTCAACATTAAAAATAGGACCATCATATTTAGAGCTTATAAAATAAGGATTACTGAAGCTGATTCACTAATTTTACAAATGAGAAAACTGAAGCCCAGAAAGAGGAATTGACCTGCCAAAATTTTGGTTTAAAAAAAAAAAAAAAGGTCTAGTGGGAAAAGTAAAGTACCCCATTAACTAAAATGAGGTTTGAGAATCACCTCTGGAATTTTATTTCTTTGGGCTAGCTTTAAGAATATATATTCCTGAGAGAATAGTATCTTTAAACAGTAAAGATGTGACCAGGAGTCAGGTTTTTGCCTGGGTTCTAGTCCCATCTCATTACATAATCGTAGGCATGTTATTTCACCACTCAGTGCCTGAAGGTCCTCACCTGTGAAAGGGGATAAACAATAATAAATAATAACTGTCCTACCTCACAGGGCTGTTGTGAGGATCCTATGAAATAATGAATTTGAAAGCGCTTTGAAACAGTTAAAGCACCATATAACTGTAAAGGATTGGTGAAATTAGAGACCCATAGCACATCAGTGGTGGTGTATGCCAAGCCTCTGGGCAATGACTATATAGGCAAAGCCTACAGAGAGGGAGGAAGAGAATCCTCTCCATCCATTAAAGGTTGGGGAGATGGGCCAGAACTGACTTCCTTTCTGCCTTCCAGAAACCATGATGTGCATGAGGTGCTCTTTGTACCAACCCCCATAGTCTGGTTTTTTTTTTTCTTTTGTTTAATAACTGAATCCTGATGTGAACAAATAAAGTTTTTACTTGTAAAAATATATATATATATATATATATATATATATATATATATATATATATATATATATATATATTCCTACAGCAGGAAAATAGGTACATAATAATTGAATGAGCTATCTCTACTTTGTTTCTCTGGTTTTTCTGAATTATTTGTTCCAGAAAACTAAGAATGATTTTAACATTCCAAGTAAGTCAAATAGTACAATAGGTAGAGGGGACAGTCAGCACTAGAATCAGAGCTTTGGATTCATTCCATTGGAAAGGATGGAGTCTGTAATTTAGGAAAATTTTAAATAGAGGAATATGGTATAGTAGAATTAGTGCTGGATTTGTACTCAGGAGGAAGTAAGACTCATCCTTTTCTAGCTTTATGAATTTGGAAAAGCAACTGCTTTGAGCCTCAGTTTTCTTATCTGTAAAGTGGGAATGAGAGGGTTGTTGTGATGAAAGTTTTGAAGTGTTAAGGAAATGTGCCTTGTGGATCAAGCACTGCTTTCTTCTGGAACCCTACCTGTACTTAAAATTTCAAAATTGTCAACTGGATTGTATGCCTCTTTGGTACTCTTTGAACACATATCCTCTAATACAGAACCAGAAGAGAGGTACACATTAAATCCAGGCACCAATTATGACAGCTGTTAATAAAATGTCCCTTTTCCTCCCTAAGATCAACCTGACCCCTTTATATGTATTCTTGTTTAAATTTTATCTATAATTTTGAAGTATTATACTAATCAAAGTGGTAACAACTTTAGCTAAAAGAATAACCATCTCTATCCTCATGACCAGCCCTCCAACTACCCTATTCTTCTATCCTCCTACTCTACCCCCAAATCCCAACTATCAGGCTGTTTCAAAGTCTTGAGGTCAAGGCTTCTGCATTTTTGGCACTTGAGACTCAAGCAAATCCATGTGGCAGGAGACTGTTGACTGAGAGAGCTTTGGAGATTTGCCACAAGATTGCTCAAGAAACACACAGCTGCAGAGCAAACTCATGTTTCCTATAATTGTTTCTAGTCCTCTTGTCTTTTTTAATATGTACTCTTAATTCCACATACTTCTAGTAGATTGCCCCCATAATCATATCCCCTCTCTCTCTCTAAACTTCAAACTCTCCCTATCTACTGGTTCCTTTCCTGCTTTCTTATAAACATAACACAAATTTTTTTTCTCAATCCTTAAAAATTCTTCACTTGTAATCATTACTGTGAAAAAAAAAATTCATCAAGTTTCTATGTTAAAGACCTCATTTTCTAAATATTTAGAAAACTGAGTCAAATTTATAGAAATAAACAATATTCCTGAATTGATAAATGGTCAAAGGATGTGAAGAGTCTGTTTTCAGATAAAATATTCAAAACTATCTATAGTCATATGAAAAAATGCTCTAAATTTCTATTAATTAAAGAAATGAAAATTCAAAACAACTCTGAGCTACCACCACATACCTCTTAGTTTGGTCATATTGACAGAAAAGGAAAATCATATTAACGTTGGAGGGGATTGCTATTGAACTGTTGTACACTGATTCAACCATTCTAGAGTGTAATTTGGAATTATGTTCATATGGATATTAAACCATGGATACTATTTGACCCAGCAATATCACTACTAGGTCTATTTCCTAAAGAGATTTTAAAAAATTTGTGTAAAAATACTTAGAGCAGCTCTTTTAATGGTGGCAAAGAACTGGAAATTGAGGAGAAGTACATAAATTGGGCAATAGCCAAATAAGTTTTTGTGTATAATTGCCATGGAATATCATTGTGCTATAAGAAATGACAAGCAGGATGCTCTCACAAGGCTGGTGGCATTGTCAGAGGAAAGGAGGGGACATATCAAAGAGAAGTCACAAAAGTAAATTTGACAGGACTTGGCAACTGATTGGAAATGGGGGATTTGGGGTGGAAGAGGGTAAAGAGGTCAGGATAACATGTAGATTGCAAGCTTGGATAGGGAGGATCATGGTATGCTCTACAAAACGTCCATTTGATGACATGCCCAGGCATTTTCCAATAGCCCCTCTACTGTAGCATCCTCCTTCCATCCAGGGCTGCTTTACCCACTCATACTTGTATCCCAAGTAGCTCCAACTACATAGTAAGTGCTTATACACACTTCGTCTATTTATGGATTGAATTTAGAAGCTAGCCACCATTTACAATACTATTTAAATAGGAAAACTCCACTTAAGTCCTACTCCAATGACTCCTTATGAAATGAAGGCTTGATTTCCAAGCAGGTTAACATCACTAATAACCAAGGGTTGTTAACTCATTATTTCAAAAAAGCATGGGCACTCACTTGGAGTAGGCACGCACACGCGCGCACACACACACACAGAGTAAACACAGTGTATCTTGGAAAGATTACCATATCTCAACTTATAGACAAAAGTATCATACCCTTTCAAAAAAATAACTGCATCCTGCTATTATCAAGAGGCTAGGTGGCACTGTGGAGAGAATATTGAGTCTAGAATGAAGACCTGGATTCAAATGTAGAAAATCACTTAATATTTACCAAATAATTATCATATTACTAATTACTTATCATATTCTTATTGGTTGTATGGCCCTGGGCAAATCACAATCTCTGTTTACCTCATTTTCTACATCTGTAAAATAAGGATAAATAATAGAACTGACCTCTCAGAGATGTTGAGGATTAAATGAAATACTTGTAAAGCACATAGCACAGCACCTAGCACATAGTAAGAGCTATATAAATGTTATCTATTTCATTAGATTGTAAGCCCCTTAAGGGCAGAGACTGTATTTGCTTCTTTTATGTATCCCTACTGCTTAGCACTGTGCCTGGCACATAACAGAATTTAATAAATGTTTATTGAACTGAATTGAATTCTAAGAAATAATAGCTCATGGGCAGGACAACTAATGTATGTTTAGCTACTTTTATTTTAATGAAAGGAAAGATGGAAAGGAGATTCGACAATCAAGAAAGAAAACAAAATAATAAAGGCCATTTTCATGGCTTTTGCAGCAGTAAATTTTATTTTGTTTTTACATGTCTGGAGATCTGAGCCAACTGTACAACTACTTCAGGAAATTTTAACAAGGTTAGGAATCTGGTATAATAGAGTTAAAGATCTACAATTTCCCTTTCTTCTCCCCAAGTATGGGAGTGATATTTACAATGAAAAATTGAGATAATCAAAAAAACACCTTCTTGGTATCACATTTATTATTACTGTATCAGAAGGCCCAACACTGTTAAAATGTAATTTCACTGAAGAATTATACACGTTCTCTTTGGTTAGAGATATTTTTTGCTACATGTCATATACATCAGTACAAATTCACAAACAAATACAAAGTATTTACTTCTTTTATTTTATTGGTTTCATTTACATTCAGATTTGGAAAATGAGAAGCTAAACATTATATCCCTCCATTTCCAAATAATAAAAGTAATGATATAGGATTACAAAATATTATGTTTATTCAATTAGCATCCAGAAAAAACTGGTCTAGGTTTTAAATTAAAAGATATGTTGTAAAAAAAAAAAAAAAACACAACATTACAATTACTACTCTAAATTTTGGGAATTCCCTCCTTCCTTTAACAAGTGAATCAAACCAATGCTGTGATGAAATGTCTCACCTCTAAATTAGTAACTTTAAAAGTCCTCTCCTTGGGTAGGAAACACAAATTTTCATCATGGAGAGGCAGAAGAGGAAAAAAGGCAGCTTTTTGGCCTATCTGGTCAGACCTTTATCAACAAACAAGTAAGAAAAAAATAAAGGTAACCAGGTCAAAGTACTCTTTAGCTGATATTGTTCTACTCAGAACTGAGGCACTCAAGCCATTTGTTGCTACTGAGAATCTGAGTTCTTATTTGTTAGTTAGTTTCAAAACATTCCGGACCATCAACCCAATCCCATCAAAAATATGGTGCAATGCTGTTTCACACATAAAAGCTGGAGTTGTGACAACTTTGTTCTTGGTGTCCACATGAGCTTCGTAAGGAGAAGTTATGGAAAAGAAAAAGTCAACAAACAACCAGTTCATCTGGTACTTATCTAGATAATACTTAATTATTTAGCTAGTACTTACCCACCTGCATCTGAGAACCAATTCCTAACTTCCTTCTTGATATTGCTGAGTAATTCCTTATTGAAAAGTCTCAATTTTTTTGTGACAATTGAATCAATTTGCCATGAAAGTTTTATTAATTGCCTGGTATTTGAGAATATGGAAGACAATCTGATCATCACTTAGACAGGGAGGAGACATTAAGCTTGGAATCACCAAGAAGTGACTTCAAATATGAGCTTAAATACTGACTACTTGTCTGATCCTCAGCAAGTCACTTCTGTCTGCCTCAGTTTTCTCAACTGTATCATGGAGACAAAAACAGTACATAACTCCTAGGATTGTTAAATAAAAAGAGATATTTATAAAGGGCTTACCACAGGGTTGGCACATAGTAGTTACAACATACTACTTATTTCCTTTCCTACTTACGTGAAACGTGATAGTAGCATAAGGTCTTCTCCAAAGGAAGGAGCCCAAGGTGATTGATCCAATTTGTAACATTTTAAGCTTTGCTTATGCAGGCAGTATCTGACAAAGGACAGAAAACTGCTGACCTGTTTATTGACAACCTAAAAGGATATAGTTACTTCTTTCACACAATGCTTTGCTCCTAAGGCTTTAATGGCTTCTGCAGTCCCACAATAAGGCCATTTCCCTTCTTCTTCTTGTTCATGTCCTACTGTCACTTCTGTACCCTGAATTACTTTGGCTGCAAGAATTGGTGAAATGCAGCACAAGCTAAAAGAATAATGAAAGATAAGAAGTTAAACCTTTAATGAGACATCATGCAATTAGTTCCATATAAGAACATGCAGTAAAAGATTTATCAGTCTACAATGTATTCCTTTTTTTTTTTTTATCCTCAACTGCAAAATGGGAATAATAACAGCATCTCCCTCTTGAAGCTACTGAGTGGATCAAATGAGCTATTTATATATCACCTAGCATAGCGCCTACCACCTAGTAAAACATCTTTGTTCAGTCATTTTCAGTCATGTTCAGCTCTTCATAATGTCATCTGGGATTTTCTTGGCAAAGATAATGGAATGATTTGCCACTTCTTTGAATGATTTGACATTTCTTTCTCCAGAGTAAATCTTTAATAAATGAGTATTCTTTCGCATCTTCCCATCTCTTGAAAGGAGAACCAAAATGGCAGAGTAGCATAAAGAAACACCCCAAGATCCCCAGCCCCCAACCCAATTCTTTAAAAAAAAAAAATCAAAAAAAAAAAAAAAAAAAAAAAGGCACTAGACTTAAATCTTGATTGGGAAATAAAAGAAAAACTGCCCCAGGAAATGAAAGATGGTGGAGGCTGCATACTGAGAAAAAATAAGGAATAAAACCATATGGGAATACTATGAACTTGTGCAAGAGGAAACTATCAAATGGCACCACTGATCCAGAATGAAATAAGAAGGGAAACTCTATTCAAGGGCAGTGCTCCAGGATAGGGAGAAATGTTAGACTAGACTTTGTACTGAGTAAGGAGCAAATTCAGATGCAAGTTGCAACTACCTATGTGGCTTTGAGCCTAGGACTAGAGAATCTCAGTCTGAAGAAGAAACATTAGAACAAAGACAGCCTACAGATCTATTCCTCTAAAACACAGAGCATCCCAGCTAGCTGAAAGGAATAGGGTTTAGCAGCAGTTTTGCAGTGCTTAAACCTAAATCCAGGTAAGCATCTTGCTAAAATCAAACCAGATGAGCAGCAATTACACTTTCCTTGGATCAACTTATTTTGTGAGTCCAGAAAGCTTACAGCCCCTAGACTAGGCTGTTTCTAAGACAATTCCAAGAAAACAACAATGGGATTAGCCCAGGTCTTCCCTTTTAGTATGTATGAAGTCCTACCCTAATATAAAGTCTGAAATGTGGAAGAATGAGCAAACAAACAAAAAAAAGTCCCATGACAAAAAACTATTATGGTGGCAGGGAAGCTCAAGACACAAACCCAAAAGAAGAGAATGGCTCCACAACATCTACAAGCAAAGACTAAGCAAAACACACCTTGGTTGTGTACAAATTCAACTAGAATTTTTAGAAGAGACGTTTTAAAATATTTTAATAAATCAAGGGGGCAGTTAGGTGGCGCAGTGGATAGAGCACCAGCCCTGAATTCAGGAGGACCCGACTTCAAATCTGATCTCAGACACTTAACACTTCAAATGGCAAGTCACTTAACCCCAGCCTCAGGGGGAAAAAAAAATCAAATGACAATTAATAAGAAAAAAATTTTTTAAAGAAATAAAAGTGATGAATAGAGGAAAGAATTGGAAAAGGAATTAGCTTGGCACCAGAGGTTCAAAATTTTGCCTAAGCAACAAGCTCTCTAAAAATTAAAATAGACAAAATAGAAATTGATAACTTTACAAGAAAAAAAATAAAAATATTAAAGCAAAGTCAAAATATGGTGAAAATGGAAGCCTTAAGATAATCTTGCAGCAAAAACAAGAAAACTGGAAAACAGATTAAGGGAAAATGATTTAAGGATGATTGCACTACCAAAAAGAAGCCTAAACATTACATTCCAAAAAATCTTAAAGAAAACTGCCCCACATCTCTTGGATCTAGAAGACAAAATGGGACTCAGTCTGAAGTCATTCTCTGAAACCCCAAAGTGAAAACTTCCAGCAACATCATAGTTAAAATCCGGAGCTTTCAGGTCAAAGAAATAATATAACAAATAGACAGAAAGAAAAATTAAAATATCTAAGAGCCAAAGTAAGGATCATACATCATTCAGCAGCCAACACTATATCTCTGAAGATAAATCTGACCAGAAAAATTTATCCAAGCAAAAATGACCTAAGCCCCCACTAAGAAACCACATGTGAAAGCTATGCAAAACATTTCCATAGAAGTCACATTCTGAAAGAAAAAGATCTCCCACCCTTAAAAAAACAAAAAAACAACAAAAAACAAACAAAAAAACACCCTTCAAGAAAAATAAAGTTTAAAAAAGAGAGCTCAGGACCAGATTATTATTTACCTCCACTAGATTTCTGCAGTGATTTTTGCATTCCTATTAAAATCCAAAATGACTGCACTGTTTTTACCAGTTTATAGATTCCCAAAAGAACATGCTATATAGGCAGTCTTGAAAAATGCTTTACCTACTGGAAAGGGGAGGGAGGAATAAAATGTAATAAGCTATGAATAAATGATTGATTAGAAGGCATGTTCAGCACAAAGTGTACATAAAATGTTAGAGGTTTTTCAGATAGACTGATGGAAAAAAAGAAACAAATTTAACAATTAAATTTAACTAGCAAAAATGATGCACGATAGTGGTGATATTGAACATATATTTTACTTGTTTTTTAAAAGAAATAATCTAGGGGCAGCTAGGTGGCGCAGTGGATAGAGCACCAGCCTTGAATTCAGGAGAACCCGAGTTCAAATCTGATCTCAGACACTTAACACTTCCTAGCTGTGTGACCCTGGGCAAGTCACTTAACCCCAGCCTCAGGGGGGGGAAAAAAAAAAAAAAAAAAAGATACTCTAGTCTAATCTTGATTTGTACAAATCTTAGTAATAAGACTTTAAGAGACCTTTTAAATTTGAAAGATTCTTCTGTACAGCAAGTATGTTTTTTAAATTGTAACATTACAGATCATTAATACCTTTATAAGCCCAAAGAATAAAACCAGCCCATTAGCTGAAACTTTGTTTTCAGCATTGTAGTATTATTATGTATCAGTGGTTGAGTTCTGATTTTGTACCAGATTACTGGACTCATTTAAATTAGTTTCCTATGTGATTATACCAAATCATGCAAATGAGTTACAGAAGTGCCTATTAGAAATCTTCAATGGTCAGGTATATGTATATGTTTTTGTCAACTGACTAACTGCTTCTGATTTCAGTGTTTGGATTAATTTACTGTTTCAGGTGGCAATAAATATATTTAACGTCACCTGTAAAAAAGAGAGAGAGACAAAGTATGCTTCAATCTGTATTCTGACCCAATCAGTTTCTTCTCTGCATATAGATAGGATTTTTCATCTTAAGTCCTTCAAAACAATTATGGATCAATGGACTGATGATAATAGCAAGGTCTTTTACAACTGGTCATTCTAAAACATTACTCTTTCTTTGTATATAATACATTTAACTTTACTTGAGTCCATGGGGGATTTTCTGGGTTTTTTTTTTTTTCCTGAGAGAATTCTGCTCATCATTTCCCATAGAACAATAATATTCCATCATAATAATCACATACCACAATTTATTCAGCCAATTCCCAATGGATGGATATCCTTCATTTTCCAACCTTTTGTCCTGAGAAGAGAGCTGCTACAAATATTTTTGTGCATATAGGTTTTCCTTTTTTTTTTTTTAATCTCTTGGTATTTATGCCTAATAGTGGCATCGTTATGTCAAAGATATGCATGAATTTATAGGCTTTTGGCATCATATCTTTCAATCATTTATCAACTGGGGCATGGCTCTTACTTTTTTTATAAATTTGAATTCAGTTCCCTCAGTGCTTGAGAAATAAGGCCTTATCAGAGAAACTTGCTTCAAAATTCTTTTTACTATTACTACTGCTAACTATATTCTCCCCCTTTATTCTACTCTCTCTCTCCTTTCATCCTGTCCCTCTTCAAAAGTGTTTTTGCTACTGACCAATCCCTCTCCTAGTATGTCCTCACTTTTATCACCTTCTCCCCTTTCCACATCCCATTCCTCTCCTATTTTCCTGCAGGATAAGATAGATTTCTATATCTATATTGAGTGTGTATGTTATTTCCTCTTTGAGCCAATTCTAATGAGAGTAAGGTTCACTGTCACTCCCCTTTTCCTTCCCCTCTACTGTAAAAGCTTTTTTTTTGTCTCTTTTTAATGGTAGATAATTTAGAAAAAAAAAAAAAAAAAAAAAAGGAACTATCTCATTGGAAAGAAAAATGACCTGGAAAATAGATCCAGAAGAGACAACTTAAAAGTTATTGATCTACCTGAAAGTCAAGAACAAAAAAAAAAAAAAAAAAAAAGGCTGGATATCATCTTTCAAGAAATCATCAAGGAAAACTATTCTGATATTTTAGAAGCAAAGGGTAAAATAGAAATTGAAAGAATCTACCAATCACCTCCTGAAAGAGATCCCAAAATGAAAACCCCCAAGAATATTATAACCAAATTCTAGAACTCCAAGGTCAAGGAGAAAATACTACAAACATCCAGAAAAAAACAATTCCAATATAATGGAGCCACAGGATAACACTAGATTTAGCAGCTTCTACATTAAAGGACAGGAGGGCTTGGAATAATACTACAGAGACCAATGCAGCTAGGAATTCAACTAAGAATCACCTACCTAGCAAAACCAACTATAATTCTCCAGGGGAAAAGATGGTCATTCAATGTTCCCCTCCCTCTTCCCCCAATTTATTGAGGCAAACAGAGAAGTACAATCTAGAGACCATAAAAAGATATGGCAGTTATCTTCAAATATTTTAAGAATTATCATATGGAAGCATAATTAGATATATTCTTTTTGGTGCCAAAGGCCATAAATACCAGTATTTAAGTGAAACAGATTTTGACATAAGCACTTAGTGTTGAAACAGAATAGACTGCTTTTGGGAGTGAATTTCCTATCATTAGTTCTTCCAGAGGCTGAATGTCAAGAAAATTACAGATTGAATTTATGCTCTGGGTAAGAGGAAGTCTAGATGATATATGAAGTCATTTCCAACTTAAAGCTTCTATGATTCTAAGTAATTGTAAATTATATATTTTCAAGTATGATATATCTATATATCACTATCTTAAATAGCAATCATAATTCTTCATTAATCCACTGACCAAACATTCAGAGCTCAAAAGAACATGGATTTCAAAGTGAAAAGGACTTCAAGAGTCATTCAATCCAAATTCCTCAATTTAGAGATGAAGAAAGTGAAACCTAGGAGGTTAAATGACTCCCCTAAGGTCATATATCTATGAAATGGCAGAATCACCATTTGAAAGTAGGTCCAAATTTATCATCACACTGGCTGGCCACTCATTTTGTCTGAAAAGCTGGGGACAATCAGACAGGGCTTCAAAGAAGTGGACCTTAATTTAAGATTTAAAGGAAAAGAGGCACTTCAAGAGGCATCAAGAAGGAGAGAATGGATCCCAGTCATGAAGTATGTGCCCTGTATAAATGTCAAATCACAAGAAATTGCAAGTTGAGGCAAGAGAACAGCTATTTATCCAATTGTGCTGGAATACAGAATGCATTAGGGAATAAATGAAACTAACAAACCAGACTTTAACTCTAACAAAGAGCTAACCTCCAACTTAGGGCCAAACTCTTTTTGGAAGGTCTAGAAAAAAATTCTAGACTAAGGTGTATATTATCCAGTAGATCACAGAGAGCCACTGAGGCCAGAATTATGAGTAGTAAGGAATTGCTATAGCAAAATTTTTTTTGCCCTTAGACCTGGTAAGTATGTGTGTATAACACAACAAATATTTATTAGGCATTTGTTTGTACAAACAATCAAGAACCTTTGCTTAAAGAAACCTTAAAGTACATTTAGTCTAACCAGAGGAAACTGGGGCTTAGGAAAGTGAGGTACAAACACTTATAACATAAGTAGCAATCAAAACTAGAAGTCAAGTATCTACCTTCATAGTACCCTACTCTTTCAACAACTCTCTGCTTCTTATTTGGTCTAGGTATGAGAAAACAAACTCCACATATAGCAGCTTTGACCTAATGGAGCCCAAGAAGTGATTATAGGGAGATACACAACTGAAGGTTCAGCATGTCCAAATGGAACAATGCCCTCAACTAGTGCAGTACAGTGAATTCCCTGTATTGAGGCTTGTGTGAATATGAAATATAAGAGAAAGTGGGTAAACAGCAGAGGATAGGTTCAAGAATGAATAAAAAACAAGTGATACAAAAGTCAAAGTAAGAAGACACTAGAACCAAGGTATATATTTAAAATGAGGGTAGATGGCTAAAACATATGAGGTACACAATCAAAGCAGAATGCTATGTATCTATTTCAATGCTTCAAGTATTATATAGGCAATGTTTTAACCAATTCAAACACAACAAACTCCAACACCATCTTAGTGCACTGTCTAAACAATTTAAGGCAGTCAAAAAAGGTAATTATGTAGCAGTCTACCCATTGACACCAAAGGGTAGGCTACTATTTAATTATATAACTATAATCTGACTAAATATAATGGAATTAGCTTTGTTTCCTGAGAAAACAAATAAATTATGTTTTCTTATATTTCTCTGAATTCTACATGTGCAGCAGTTCTTACAGCACAATAATTTGTTTAGCCCTGCCCCAATTAATGTACATCTACTTTGTTTCAAGCTCTCTGCTACATATACAAATTGCTATGAATATGCTGGTACATATCATATAATGACAAAACTTCACCAAATTAGGCAAACTGACATAAATGTACCATAAACAGACAGAACATGAGCTTTCCCTTTCTGATTAGTTGAACTTTCTAGAACTTCCATGAAAAATGGTATAACAAGCATCCTTTAAGGTTAGTTCGCATCTTCTCTCTTTTTTGTTAAGGTTATAAACAGAGGAAGAGGAAATCAATCATAGAATTATGTTATCACTAGAAAATTATCTCTGACTTAAAGAATCATAGCAATAAAATGAACATGAGGGGAGGTCAGTCCAACCCATTCCTGAAGAATACACTCTATAGCAACCTTGATAAGTGGTCATCCAAACTTTACTTTAAATCTTGAAGCAATGAATAGCCACTACTACACAATATAATCAGTCTACTTTTGAACAGCTTTAACTTTTATTAAGTTTTTCCTTACACTGAACTAAAATCAGTCACTGCAATCTCTACCCACTCCAAGTTCTGCTCTCAAGGGCACCACACAAAACAAAGCTAATTTCTCTCCCATAAGTGAATTCTTCAAATGCTTAGGGGACAAAAAAAAAAAAAAAAAAAAAAAAAAAAAAAAGCTTTCATGGATCTACCTGTTCCCACTCATATTTTCTCTTCTCCAAACTAAACATTTTTAGTTCTTTCCATAGAGATCTGACTCCATTCTAGCATTATTTACTATCATGATCTGGTTCACACTGTTTCCTTCTTCTATCTAGAAAAATCTCAGTCCTAATACCTTTAATTCTAGAGCAACAGAATCACAAAAGGATGTGGTAAAACAATTCTCCAGCTCAAGACAACTTAGAAGGTCAGCACAAAAACTCTGTCACATGGGGGTGAGAATGAAATGCAGTCCAGTGCAGGCTCAACTTACACAGACCAGGTCCTAGAAAACCAGGAACAGGCAATGGGAGCAAATGAAGCGACAGTGGCAGCAGCTGCTTCCACAGTTGTCAGTCTTCAGACAATAAGGAGGTCAGATCACTGGTGAGAAAACTAACCTTTGCTATCACTGGGGAGACAACTCTGTTCCATTGCCCATATTTGGATCCAGACCAAAGTCCCCAAGAAAGAGAAGTACTATAGCACATAGTGGAGCAAGGACCATGATCAAAGTTTCAGGACATGAAAGAAAACATGAGTTTACTCACAGACCAAAGCATGGACCAGGAAAGTAATAAACACATTTCTCCTTAGATCATACCAACCTGGAATAACTAAAAGCTTTTACAGACTCCCAGAACTATCTCTGAAAATTGTTGCACAAAAACTCTAAAGCTTCATCTCAGAAGCAGAGGCCTACCTTAGCATATTATTAAATTCAAGAAATTGGTTGGAAAAACAAGCAACAAAAACAGAAAAAAAAAATCTGACTATAGAAAAGTTAATATGGAAACAAGGAAGATCAAAATACAAATTCAGAAAAAAACAACAAAGTCATAATTGCTACATCCAAAGCCTCAAAGAAAAATGTAAATTGATCTTGGGCCATGGAAGAAGAACTCAAAAAGGACAACTTTTTAAAAGGAATTTTAAAAATCAAATAAGAGAAACAGAGGCAAAATTGGTAAGAGAAATAAGAGTGATACAAGAAAATTATGAAAAAAAGAGTCAACAGCTTAGTAAAGGAAGAACAAAAAAATGCTGATAAAAATAACACCTTAAGAAAAAAAAACAGGCCAAAAAAGTAAGAGGTAAAAAATCCATTGAAGAGAAGATTGCATGAAAAAGCAAAAATTGGCCAAATAGAAAAAGATATAAAAAATTTCACTGAAGAGAAGAGCTCCTTAAAAAGCAGAAATGGCCAAATGGATAAATAGGTTTAAAAAATTCAATAGACAAAAAAAAAAAAAAAAAAACCAACTCCTTAAAAAGTAGACCAGCCACATGGAAAAGGAAGCACAAAAAGCTCACTGAAAAAAATAATTCCTTAAACATTAGAATTGGCCAAGTAGAAACAAATGAGTTTGTGAGATATCAAGAAACAATAAAACAAAATCAAAAAATGAAAAATAGAAGAAAATGTGGTATCTTACTGGAAAAACAACTAACCTGAAAAAAACCATCCAGAAGAGAGAATTTTAGAATTATTGGAATATCTGAAAGCCATTATCAAAAAAAAAAAAAAAAAAAAAGGAGCCTAGACATCATCTTTCAAAAATTTATCAAGGGAAACTGCTTTGATATTCTAGAATCAGAGGGTAAAATAAAAATTGAAAGAATCCACTGATCAGTTCCTGAAAGACATCTCAAAACAAAAACTCCCAGGAATACTATAGTCAAATTCCAGAGCTCCCAAGTCAAGGAGAAAATACTGCAAGCAACCAGAAAAAAAATTAAATATCATAGAGCCACAGGCAGGATAATACAAGATTTAGTAGTTTCCACATTGAAGGATCAGAGACTTTATAATATTCTGGAAGGCAAAGGACCTAAGATTGCAACCAAGAATCACTCACCCAGAAAAAGTGTAACCCTTCGAGAGAAAAAAAAAACACAGATATTCAATGAAATAGGCGGCTTTCAAGCATTCCTGATGAAAAGAACAGAGCTGAAAGAGAAGTTTTGTCTTTCAAATATAAAACTCAAGAGAATCATGAAAATGTAAACAGGAAAGATAAATCATAAGGCTTTTAATAATGTTCCTACATGGGAAAATGATAGTTGTTAATTCCTAAAAAACTTTCGCATTACTAGGGCAGTTAGAAAGAATTTATATAGCTAGAGAACACCAGTAGGAGTTGAACATGATGGAATATTTAAAAAAAAAAAAAAAAAAAATTAGAGTACCAGGCCTCCATTCTCACCTCTAAAATAAATTTTTAAAATCCATTAACCTGTCATTACATACATACCCAATTGGTTTCCCTTCTTTATGAAACTGACTTAGGATTCGTTCAACGTCTTTATTGACTTTACAATCCTTTCCATCGATTGCAAATGTACACCTGCCAAAACCAAAAGCATTTCATGAGTATAGTGATGAATATCTATTTTGTAAATCTATAAAGTCAATTTATTCCATAAATCTCAAGACACTATGGCATAATTTTTTTTAAATGTTTTTCATAAATTGAATGGATGCCCATCAATTGGAGAACGGCTGGGTAAATTGTGGTATATGAATGTTATGGAATATTATTGTTCTATAAGAAATGACCAGCAGAATGAATACAGAGAGGCTTGGAGAGGCTTACATGAACTGATGCTAAATGAAATGAGCAGAACCAGGAGATCATTATACACTTCAACAACAATACTATATGAGGATCAATTCTGATGGAAGTGGCTATCTTTAGCAATGAGAGGATCCAATTCAGTTCCAATTGATCAGTGATGAACAGAACCAGCTACACCCAGCAAAAGAACACTGGAAAATGAATGTGAAATGCTTGCATTTTTTATTTTCTTCCCAGATTATTTTTACCTTTCTAAATCCAATTTTTCTTATGCAACAAGAGAACTGTATAAATATGTACACATGTATTGTATTTAAGATATACTTTAACATGTTTAACATGTATGAGACTGCCTGCTATCTAGGAGAGGGGATAGAGGGAAGGAGGGGAAAAGTTGGAACAGAAGTGATTGCAAGGTCAATTTTGAAAAATTACCCATGCATATGTTCTGTCAATAAAAAGCTATAATTTAAAAAAAAAAAGTGAAAAACAATTTTTTCCACATTATCTTTATTTCCAAATAAGTCCCTTGAGGTCCTTCCTTCTTATAATTAAAAAGAAAATTGGGGGGAAAGAGAAAATAGTTCAGCAAAATTAATTAACATATCCAAAGTCTAACAACACATTCTCGGGGTTGTGAATTTATATTTCTTTTTTCATATTTTGAGAACTATATTCCAATGCAATTGGTACCCTTCATAATTTCATGTAATTTTGTGTATTTAAAAATATTCTGAGAATGACCCCATTAGATTCACCTGATTGCCCAAAGAATTCTGTTACACAAAAGGGCTAAAAAAAAACAAACCTAAATATATGAATCCCTTTACCTCTACAAAGGAGAGTGAGAGGTTCATTTTGCTTGATTCTTCTTCAGGACCAAATTCAGGCTTTTAGTTTCATTTTTTTATACTGTTTCTTGGTTCTATTTATGCTACTTCTTAATTCACATTAAGTCTTCTCTAAATGCTATATACACATGCATCATTTCTTACAGCACAGTTACTTATTTAATCCTTTCCCAATCAAAGTGCATCTTCTTTGTTTCAAATTCTTTGCTACCACAAAATGTGTTGCTATGAATATAATGGTGTTTATGGAATCTTTTTTTCACTCTTTGACCTCCTTCAAGCACATATAAGAGTAGGATTTCTTGGGCAAAGGGTACAGACATTGTAGTCACTTTTTAAAAAATAATTTCAATTCTTTTCTGAACAGCTGTATAAATGCACTTGTTTTTGACAGTCCCTCCAACATTGACTATTACCATCTTAATTTACTCTGAGGCAAAACCTTAGAATTGTACTGATTTGCATTTCTCTTATATTAGTGATTCAGAGAAAGTTTTCATTTGGTTGTTAATGGTAAGCAATTCTTTTGAGAACTCTTCATTCATATCATCTGACCACTTGTTCATCAAAGAATGACTTCTGGTCTAATATATTCTTGTTAAATGCCTATCTATGATATCAAACTTTTATCAAAAATACATGATGCAAAATTTTTTTCTAATCATAAATTTCCAATCATCACCTATCTCTCCCAGTTGCACTAATCTTACTAATGCAAAAGCTTTTCATTTTAATGTAATCAAAATTACTTATTTTATTTGTCATCTTTATTCCCTCGTTTAGTTATAAACTCCCCTCAGCCAAATGAAATGTGTCTAATCTGATTCTTTTCTAATTTTTCATTTGTGATATGACTTTTAATATTCATTCAATGTATACTCATTTTGGCCTTACTGTGGTATGTAGTGGCACACTGCAAAAAGGCTTGGCTCTCAAATCAGAGGACCTGATTAACATGGATTCAAATCCTGCCTCCAATGCCTACTACCAGCATGATTTTGGGAAAGTTATTTTATCATCCTGGACCTTAATTTCTGTAGCTGTAAAATGAAAGGTTGAATTGAAAAGCCAATAAAATCTCTTCAAAGACTAGAACTATGATGTATATTCTTCTAAAACTAATTTCTGCCAAACTTCTTCCAATTTTCCCTAGTATGATCAATTTTTCGATCCAAATATATTCTAAAAGAAATATGATTTTAGGACGCCAAAGCTTATTAGAATGTAAGTTCTTCTATATTCTATATTCCAAAGATATTTTTTTAAAAGGGAAAAGGACCTATTAGTATAAAAAAAAAAAAAAAAAAAAAAAAAAACCTTTTTTTTTTTTTTTTTTTTTGGCTGAGGTAATTGGGGTTAAGTGACTTGCCCAGGGTCACACAGCTAAGAAGTATTAAGTGTCTGAAGTCACATTTGAATTCAGGTCTTCCTGACTTCAGGGCTGGTGTTCTATCCACTACGCTACCTAACTGCCCCTGTACAAAAATATTTACACCAGCTCTTTTTGTGAAAACTAAGAATTGGAAATTGAAGGGATGTCCTTTAATTGGGGAATGGCTACACAAGCTGTGGTATATGATTGTGATGAAATATTATTGTGCTAAAAGAAATTACAAGTAGGATGATTTCAGAAAAAAATTGGAAAACTTTATATGAACTGATTCAAAGTAAAGTGAACAGAACCAGGACAATGTTGTACACAGTAGCAGCAATGCTGTTTGATAAATAACTGTGAACAATTTGGCTAATCTCGGCAATACATCCAAAACCATGCTAAAGGACTAATTGATGAAGCATACTATCTTGCTGGAACTGTCTTCCCAGAAATCAGCCGGAGTCAGGCTAATCAAAAGTCTTTATTCTTGTTCTCTTGAGCAACCCGTAGGGGGATTAGATCTAGAATCTCCATACCACCTTCCTCTCTCAACCCCCAGGAGAGAATGCTTCAATTTCCTCCTCCTACTCCACCACACACATTACTTCCCCCTCTTTGTCCCACCAATCAAGTCAGCATAGAACAGCTGGGGAGGGTCAATCTTCAATCATGTTAATTGAGAATCATCCAATTGTCAAGTAGTCTCAAGTGCTCCATTATCCAAGTGCATTTGCTCAGTTCTAGCCCTTTACACTATCTGTCACCAGAAAAATAACTGAATTGTTTGAATACGCAGAAGCATGCTATTTTTCACTTTCTTATTTTTTCTTTTATTAGTCTTCTTATACAGAATGACTAATATAGAAATGTTTTACATGATTACACATGGATAAAATACCTATATCTAATTGTTTGCCATTTGAGGGAAGAAGAGGAGAGGAAGGAATAGAATTTGGAACTCAAAATTTTTTTTAAAAGCTTAAAAATTGTTTTAACATGCGATTGGGGAAAAATTATATATGAAAGTGTATATGTTGATAAGTCAAAAGAAATCAAGCTCTTTATAAAGGTAGGGACTTTCTTATTTTTCTGTGTGTTTTCTACAACACTTAAAGTATTTAGCTCATAAAAAGCATTTAATAAATGTTTTTTGTTCATTTTATTTATCTGATTGGCTCTACTGTATTCTCCACAATAGCTATGCCACTTTTTCTCTTTAAGCTCCCCAAACATTGTTCCACTCAACTTCCTCAGCAGATTTCCTCATTTCCTATTGAGAAAAATAAGTCCACACTGTCATAATTCTCTCATCTCCCCAATCCCATCTTCTCCTCCATTTACTTCATTTTGTCTTAGTTCTCCTTTGCTCCATAACACTTTTCCTTGTATCATATTAACTGAGGGTGCCTACAGTTTACCTCCTATGAAATATAAACCCTAGAGAGCAATGGCTGATATTTTTGTGGTTCTAACCCCAGTGCCCCCAAAATCAGCAAAAATACTCACAGGTTTTTGGCAACTCCAAATCCCCCAGGAAAGATAACAGCATCATAGTCCTTTGAATTAAGTTTTGACAGGTCCGTAACCTTGCCTCGAGCAATCCTTGCTGATTCAACCAAAACATTCCTTGGGGGGAAAAAAATCACATATAGAAAGAGGCCTGGAAAGTGGCATGATATAGGAAAAATGTCTAATCTATAAATTCTTTTTTCTTTAAAGAAAAAAATGACAAAAAAACACTGTTTTAAAGCTAATTTTCCTGGAAATGCTACCTTAAAAGGAAGAGAGCACTACAAAGAAAACAAAATTTTAATAAAGCCTAAGTGATATGTCTTATTCTAAAAAAAACAACAACAAAACACACACACACACACACACACACACAGAAACAGTCATCAGTGTCTGAAGAATTTCTATAAAAGCAAAATTAGCTAATAACTTAGGTTAAAAATTTCCATTTAACCAATTCCCGATTCCATCTAAAAACGGTTACAAACCCGAGATGCCTCCATTAAAGTCTTCTTCCAAAGCCTCACTGTGGCATACATAAAACTAATTTCTTAAAAGCTAAGCAGGCTATCTCCAAGTAAAAACTAAAGATAATTATCAGAGGACCAGTTTAAACACAGACAGGCTGATCACCAATCAGTTACAAGGCTTTTATAAAGCACTTGATATGATCCAGGCACAGTAAGTGTTAGGGATATAAATAAAAATTAAAAAGGCAAAAATATCCCCTATCCTAAATAGGAGCTTACAGATACAAACAAGACACCTATAGGGTAGATAGCTAGTAACTTTACCTCCAAAAGCTAGGAACCCTAGATAGGCTCCTTTAAGCTTATTCTTAAAAGATGTCAGAGATTTTGAGAGATGGAGATAAGGAGGGAAAACATTCCAGTTAACTGGGAAAAGCCAGTAAAGATAGATAAGCAGACAGTCAGAGAGACAGACAGACAGATAGATAGATAGATAGATAGATAGATAGATAGATAGATAGATAGCAACAGGTAAACTAGAAAGGCAGAAAGGAATCAGGTTGTAAAGTGATCTGAATGGCAAAAAACTTAAATATATTTGATCCTAAAGGTAGAAGGGAGTCACCAAAGTCTAGAGAATAACATACTTCTATCAACCCTTCAGGAAAATCATTTTGGCAGATGTATAAAGGATGGATTAAAGGGAGGAAAGACCAACCAGAAAGCTACTGCAAACAGTATGATGTGATAAGATTCTAAACCAAAGTGGCAGTTATCAGAGTGGAAATGGACATATGTGAAAAATGCTGTGAAAGTAGAAATGACAGACTGACAACAAACTGGATAGGTGGGGAGAGTGAGATTGGGAAGTCAAGAGTGACGACAAGGTTACAAAGCTACATAACTGTAACAGGGATGTTTGGAAAAGGGATAGCTTTGGGGAAACATAAGTTCAGTTTTGAAAATGCTGAATTTGAGATACATATGAGACATACAGTTCAAAATGTACAACAGACAGGTGTCAGTCAATAAGCATTTATTAAGCATCTATTACATTTATTACATATCGCTCAATAAACATTTATTAAACATTTACTATATTCCAGGCCCTATGCTAAATGCTAGGGATAGAAAAAGAAGCAAAAGACAGTTCTTTCCCTGCTAGGAGTTTACAATCTAATGGGAGAAGACAACATGCAAACAAATGTATACAAAGTAAACTATATAGAGCATAAATAGGGGGAAAAATTAACAGGAAGATGATACTAGAATTAAAAGGAATTGGGAAAAACTTATTGTGGAAGCTGGGATTTTGGTTAGAACTTAAAGCCAGAAAAGTTGGTAGTCAGAGTAAAGGAAGAATGAGGGATACAGGAAATACCTGGAGCCCAAAGATAGTGTCTTGCTTGTAGGATAATTAGGAAGCTTGTGTCACTAAACTGCATACTACATATTGGGAGGAAGGTGAAAGAAGACTAGAAAGGCAGACAGGGGCTAGGTTATAAAGGGCTGTGACTGCCAAAAAGTCAACAGAGATTAAAGGGGAGAGGAAGAGGTAGGAGTGTACAGCTTGGAAGCTTTAACATGATTGGACCTAAGCTTTATGGAAATCATTTTAGTGGCTGAAAGGAGGACAGATTGCAAGGGTAAGAGATTTAAGGCAGACAGACCTTCTGCCTTTCCTCCTACCCAAGATAGGTTGATAAGGGGCTGCACAGGCATGATGTCAGTGACAGAGATAAAAAGAAAACATAAATGGTATTGTAGAGATAAGAAAAGAGATCAGAGCTGGGTATATTGATCAAAAAGTCATCTGCATAGAAATATTATCAAGGGAGAGAATATAAAGGAAAAATAGAAGAGGTCAAAGGACAATAGGATAAAAATACATAAAAGAAAATTAAGATATTTATTAGGCAGATAGGAGAAGAAGCAAAAGAAAGTAATGTCAGAAAAATCCAAAAAGGAAAAAAAATATATGGGAAGAGGTGATCATCAAGATCAAATTCAGCAGAGTGGAGAAAAATACAAAGAGTAAGAGAGTCTGATAATCAAGGCATTTTGTTAGAAAAGATAGAAAGGAATGGGATCAAGAATAAGGGACTAGCACCAGTTAGAATAGGCCATCTCTTTGTCAGAGACAATAGTGGAAATGGAGAGAATGAGGGAAGATATATGAATGATAAAAGGAAGGAAAAAGAGGAAGCTCTCATCAAATCGCCTTATTTATTTTTGGTGAAATATAAAGCCCTCAGCTAAGAAAAAGCATTCATGAAGACTTTCAGTCTTTCCAAGATATAGAATTGCTAATGTGGTGAGGAGATTAGCAAATTGATTGGGGAATATAAAAGGACTGCCTTCCTGCAGGAAGAGCTCAATTGAGATTATATCACATAAATTTTTAACGAGCTCAATGAGCAGTGTTGTGATTTTTCTCCAGCTTTGTTCAGCAATACATGAATAAGAGTTGAGAGTGAGAGTAATTCAAGATTAAGATTTGGTAACAACAAGAAGACAAGGGATTCAAGAGCAGAAGTTAACATAGAGTTGAAAGGGTCCATAACAAAGTCAATACCAGAAAAGGAAGAAAATGCAGCTGGTGCAGAGATGGTAGCCCAGGAAAGAACTAAGAGGAAAAGAGACTGAAGTCCTGGGTGAGGACAAAGAATAGTCAACAGTCATAAGACATAGGGAAAGATAGAATGGTAAAAAGATTATGATCATATAAAAAATTTTTAGAATTTGTGAACATGAAGGAAAACATTTGTGGTAATAACAAAATTAAAGGTATCATCACCTCTTTGGGTAGCAGAAGTGGAGTGAAAGTCCATAGGAATTTTATTAGACAGAGGAACTGGGAAGTTGGAGTATTTGAAGAAATATCAATGAATATGCAGAATTCTTCTGTTATTAGGATAGGAGCTGAGGTTAAAAAAAAAGAATATCAAGCACTGAACTCACTGAGAAAAAGGAAAATAACTTGGAAGTGAGTAGATAATAGCCGTCAGGATTTGGATTGAGTAATAAATCTGGATAGCATAAAACTCAAAGAGGGTAAGGCTGCTCATCTGGAGTCAGAGGTTCAAAATCACTAGAAAGAGAGAATATAAGGTTCATTAAGAAAGACAGGTGATTAGACAGCTCAAGGTTGCTCTAATAAGTTTGATCTATGGTATAAGAGCCAGAAGAGAATAACAAGAAATAGTATACACTGGAGAGATGGGAAACTAGTCAAGAAGCAGGGGATAGCAAAACAAGCAAGATGTTTGAGAGGCTAATATGAAGCAGGACTAGGACTAGGCATGGAGATGAGTCAGGGATCTGTGGGAAACCAGGCTGTTCTGTCTTTAAGGCCTATAACACCTTGCATTGAAGCAGTCTTTCAACACTAAAAAATTAGCTTACCAAGTAATAATTTTTTTGTGGGCACTACAGCTCTGGAGAGATCCTAATCTCCACCTCTGGAGGCCATATGGAGATGATGTCATGGAGTGTAAAGGGCTGAACTTGGCCATCACTGGACCAGAATTCAAACCCTGACTGCCACTTACTCCTGTGAGATGCTCAGCAAGCTCTCTAGTTTCAAGTGCCTTCTTTGTAAAATGAAAGGACTTGCTAAGGAACCTTCTAACTCTAGGTTATGATTCTATAACTAGTTTATAAAGCAGCCACAAAGTCACATAGTTTTGATTATTAATACCTTCCTTAAGTGCCACAGTGCCACTGCATCATATCCATAAACAAAGCCCTTAGAAGTTCTCTAATAATTAGCTGCTCTAATGTCTGGAAAGATGTTATCCCATGTTTACTGCACTAAGACATTGGTCAAAGCATCTTTAACAAAACTCCTCACAAATCTATACCAAGACTTGAAGAGCAGGGAATCCAGAGATTAAAAGAGGTAGGATTAGAGAAGACTGGGATTCTTAAAATAGAAAACATTAGGAAGATAAAGTAAAACCTCAAGAATAGACAGGAAGAATCTTCGAAAACCCAAAGTGAGGGATTTCAGCCTCCACTGGCTGGGAAACTGGCTATAGCATCATTCACCTTCCCAACGAAACAGGAGAAAGTGACTCAGGTTTCCCACCTCTGGCTCTGGCCAAGGCACCACTACCTCTCAGAATCTCATTAGCCATATGTTAACCACAACCATTCTTACAACCACCAATCTGCTACTATGTGTTACGCTTTCCTTTTTCAGTAAATCCAACACCAAGCTCATAATCAAACTTTTCTTTTCAACTTCTGCCCTTATAGAATAAGGAACTTCTATGCCTAGGGAAATGTTCCTTTCAATTTCCCAACTTCCAAATTCTTCAATCTCCTTAAATTCCAAGACCCCCTCCTTCCCTCCACTTCAGCCAAACACAGGGATGGGGAAACACTGCATCTCATCATAAAGCACAAATGTTTCACCTCCTTAATCAAAAATTCTGACATTCCTCCATATAATCATAACTTTCACTCTCCCTACTTACCGTTTTTCATTCTCTATTGGTTGTCCCTTGGTATGGTCAATAACATGCAGTTGAGGAACATCAGGTGCATACATCTTAACTTCAGCACCTTCACGACTCAAGTGAACCAATATCCTGTGAGAGAGAAGCTAAAATAAATAATAAAGCTAAAAGCCTTTAAAAAAAATCCTAATATTTAAATATAAGTTTAAACAGAATAGTGAAAAGAGTACCAGACAAAGTCAAGAAGACCTGAATACAAATTAGCTCTGTGACCATGAACATTTCCCTCCCCCTCTTTCTGGACTTTTTTATGATACCCAACTGTCATCTCATCCATAGAACATCCTTCTACATGCCAGGCTCTTTCTTTCATTGGTGAATTTTCCCCAGGTCCACCATGGGGGGAAATGGGGTTGCTGAGCTATCAAATTTTCATTTTCCTCCTGGTCCTACCTCTGCTTTTCCAGAATTAAATATTATGCTCCTAACTCAGGGATCTTCCCTCACTTTTTCAGATCCGTTTTGAATGCTCTGTGAGGACATGGATTATATTTTTATGCTCTTTTTTTTTTGTATTCTCCATGCTTAATATAATGCACATTCTTAATAAATGATTGTAGTCTTGTCTTAACTCTCTAAATCTCAGCTTCCTTATCTGTAAAATGAATATGATACCTATAAGTACCTCACAAGCTTGTTCTGAGAATTAAATGATATAACACTTATAAAAGAACTTTTCAAATCCTAGAAGTGATATATAAATGACATCTACCATTATTGTTTTTAAAATTGGCTTTTTGCCATATGCTAAGTATGAGTTCTAGAAGTATACTACTCATCTACTTTGTTTTACTTTTGCTTTCAAAAAATCCTTGCTGAATATATGACTATTAGGTTTTAGGCTGAGTTTACTAGTAACAATACAAATCCTCATTATCCTAAGTCTCTTGAGAAGAAAACTAGTGGGCACTACAGCTAAACTGAAAATTTATTTGTCCCAAGGTTCTCTGACACTCTGCATTTATCAAGCAGTACAGGGTAACTGGAAAGTACTTACACGTGTGTTACGTTAAGTAAGGCTTTTCCCTAATTTTTCCACTCTTCCCACTCACCGATCTGACATATTTTGTACCCATAGTGACCCATAGGTCACTACTAAACTAGTTCAGCTTTTCTAAACAGGCAATTTAGTTCTAGACTTTGAAAAAGTTATTGAAATAGAAGAAAAAAACATTGTTTCTGGACTTGGACTATAGTAATAACAATAACTACACGTACATAGGGCTTTACAGTCTGCAAAGTACTACAAACTGCACATACACAACATACACATTTGAATATATACATATAAACCCATATACATACAACTTCTTAGAGTCTTATGACATAGCTGTAGTTATTACCATCTAACAAGATATTAAAGTTTACAAAAGTGACTTGTCCATGGCCATAATTAATAAATATTAGAGGCAGAATATGAAGCTGTTTTTTTTTTAACTTAGGTCCCCCCCTTAACAACTCTACCACAGTAACTACTGTCATAAAGAAATTTTATATATAAACGGGGCTTACGCTGAGGCCTCATGAATTTCTGTGCCATCATAGACACCAGATCCAGACAAAATCTGGAAAGAGAAAAGAAAAGTATTCATTCTACAGAATTTTTTGAGCATCTACTTTAGCCAAGAAAGTGGGTGTGAAAGTAGTAAGAAAGTGCTTTGGTCTGAGTGTCTAAGTGAAAGGTTGTGGAAGTTACCTTTAATACTTAGAGGGGGATAGGCTGGGAAAGCAGGCTGGTGGAGTGGAAAGGGCACTAGAAGCAGGACTGAGACTACCCCTCACTTATAAAAATGATTCTGCCACCAGTTTGGTGGTTCTCCCAGACTCTCTTTCCCCATCAGTAGAATGGCAGCATTTACCCTTACAAAGCCAAGAGGAAAAGACACAACAAAATCCGGCCTTGTTATTTTGAGTTGAACATCAATGATTAACAACTGCAGTGAAGATTGTTGACTTGTAGCCAACACCAAGCTTTTTTTTTTTTTAACAAACTATTGCCACTATAGAGGGTGACTCTAAAAATTAACATTTGCTATTGTGCAAAAAAGTTCTCAGTTTCACTCATTTCTGCACTTTGCCACATCCGCTCACATCCGAACACCTTTTATCTCCTTTGTCTCGGAAAACCAGTGGCTTGTCATTTTTACCTTAGCAAAGGCGCCAAGTGCCTAAAGTGCTGACCCTGGAGTCAGGGAGGGTTCATCTTCCTGAATTCAAATCTGACTCCGCACTGACTAGCTGTGTGACCCCGGGGAGTCGCTTAACCCTGTTTCCCTCAGTTTCCTCCTCTGTAAAATGAGCGGGAGGAGGACGTGATAAACCCCTCCAATGTCTTTGCCAAGAAAAAAACCCCACCTGGGGCCCCGAGGAAGCCCGGCACTGTGCTCCTTTCTTTTGTAAACTGGTGACTCAGAGCGATGGCGAGGGCTCCCCGGGGCAACATGGGGGGGTGACAGCTGGAAGGGACTTTAGGGAGCAAAGTCTAACCTTAACTCTCACTCCGGGAGGCTCAAGGAAGAGAAACGTTGTGCCCGCTTTGCAGAAGCGGGGCCAAACGCGGGACTGAACCCCGTGTCCTCCCACGACCCCCTAGTCTCCGCTCTTTCTACTACGGGTCCCAGCACAAGAGCGCCCCCTGCCGAGCATCCCGAAGCGGCGCGCCAGCCTCCCCAATCGCGGGCAGCCAGTGCCCTAGGCCCGCAGCTCCTCTCGGCCTTACTCACGACAGCGACTTTGGCCTTGGGACGCTGCGCGGAGCCGTGAAAGGAGGCGAGGGAAAGGAGCTGCTGTCCGCCGGACCTCAACCAAGGCACACAGCCGGAGAAGACAGGCCTGGAGGCCGCCGCGGCCCTCACAGCAAACATTGCCGCGTCTACTGTCGCGGGAAAGACAGAAAACCAGTAGCTAGCCGGGACGGCGGTTCCAGAAGGTGTCGAGGGGAGGAGTGCCACGTGACCTTTACTTCCGCCCCGATCCTCCCCTCGGGAGAAGGAGTAACTAAAGCATGGCCAACCTGGGGCCAGAATCGCTCTCCCTTTAGTTGATTCACAGGCCCAGAAGGCACTTCCTTTCCGGTAGGGGGCGGGACTAACACTTTTGAGTGGCAGGGAGGAAAGAAAAGAGAAAACTGCCTGTTTGATGCTCTCTATTGGATGGAAGAAAATATTGCAACTCCCAATATCCATCCCTAGAGGCCAATTTGCAAAATTCCTTTTGTGTTCCCTCACACCCCGATAAAACTTTTTTCAAATTTTATTTCTGTTGTTTCTAATATTAAATCATTTACAGATCCCTTCCACTCCCTAAAAAGTCTCTTGTAACAAAATAAATAAATAAATAATAAAATAAATATAATGAATAAATAAATAAGTGACTTCTTTGGACAGTACGGGCAAACATGCATAGTTTAAGCGTGGGGTTTAAAACTTGAATGACTGTGGGAATGATGGAGATTTCCAAATTTGTACGAACAGGTATGGGGGCAAAGATCAACTATCCCGTTCTTTGGAGAGGCAGAAAGCAAATGGAGATTTTGGAGTTCAGGAAAGTGATGAAACCTGGATAGGTAGATTTCAAATGGATCATGAACCAGAGCCAAGGAAACGGAATAATCGTGGCTAAAAGAATCAGGAGAAAAGTCCTGGAAGCCAAAAGAATGTTCAGAACAAGATGGTATCAGCAATGTCAAAAACTTACAAAAGGGTCAGAAGATGAGAAAATGCAATCGGATTTATCCATTAAGAAGTACTTCAATTCTTCTTTAGATAAATGGCCAAAGGATATAAACACTTCTCAAAGAATTGCAAACTAGGAATAATCATATGGGGAAATGCTCTATATCACTAATGAGAAAAAGTGAAATCAAAGTAATTATTGAGGTCTCTCCCCATAGAGAATTGGCTAAGGTTGAGAAACAATGTAAATAGTTAAGGTTGAAAGAGGTATGAGATACAATAATGCATTGTTGGTGGAGCTGTGAATTAGTCCACATATTCTAGAAAGTAATTTAGAATGATGCAAAGCAGTTGAAATGTCCACTCAGATCATTATACACGGCAACAGCAAGACTATGCAATGACCAATTCTGATGGACTTGGCTCTTTTCAACAATGAGAAGATTCAAACGAGTTCCAAATGTTCTGTGACAAGGAGAGCCATCTACACTCAGGAGAGGACTGTGGGAACTGAGTGTGGACCACAGCAGAGCATTTTCATTCTTTCTATTGTTGTTTGCTTGTATTTTGTTTTCTTTCTCTGTTTTTTTGTTTTTTTTCCTTCTTGATCCAATTTTTCTTGTGCAGCAAGATAACTGTATAAATATGTATACACATATTGGATTTAACATATTTAACATGTATTGGATTACCTGCCATCTAGGGAAGAGGGTGGGGGAAAGAAAGGGATAATTTGGAACAGAAGGCTTTGCAAGGGTCAATGTTGAAAAATTATCCGTGCATATGTTTTATACATAAAAAGCTTTAATAAAAGAAAAAAAAATGTCCACTCAGCTGTTACCCAGAAACCATTCACACCAAAGTATTTATAGCAACTTTTTTTTTGCAATAGCATAGAATTGGAAACAAAGTTGATACTCATCGACTGAAGATGTCTAAACAAATTATGTCACATAAATGTAGTGGAATATTAATGCGCTGAGAAATGATGTATATAATGAATACAGAGCACAGAAAGATGCATATGAATGGATACAGGGTGAAGTAAGCAGAGCCAGGAAAATATATACAGTAACTACAACAATGTAAATGGAAAGAATTACACATGCAAATCAAAAGTTAATGTTGCCAAAATTATAAAGAATAAGCATGAATTGAAAGAGATATAAGACATTCCCAACCCACCTCTTTAAGCTATAGCTATTGCATATTGCATGTTTCCAGACTTTTTAAGTTTTAAAAGTTATGCTAAATTTTTCCTTTTATTTTCTTTTTTTTAAAGTACTGTTACATAGGATGCTTCTACATATATATACATATATATATAACATGCACTTATTTATTATTTAGGAAAGGGGGGAGAATACTAGAGAAAACTCTGATGATATAAAAATCATCAATAAAAGTTTATTTTAAAAAAGAAAAAACACAAAATAACTCCTCCTCCAAAACACTAATGTATGAAATTATGAACAAATGTGGCCCAAAATTAGAATTATAAAATAACCTTCTCATGGATACCTTGTGATCAGAGAATTTTTCTTTTTTAGCTAATTTTGCTGGACTTTTTCCCTCCCCCCCTTAATTCTTTATATGGGATAGTGCTCTAGGAGAAAAAAAAAAAATAAAAAGATACTTTGAGGAAAATAGGTAATATGAAAAAGGTATTTTTTTTTATTTTTTTAAAGAGATGCTTGATAATTTTTAAGTATGTAGTTTCACTGATGTTGCATTTAGAAGTCAGATTGTAAGGTATTGGAATGAATGTTAAGGTATTTGCTGCAATTTATCCAGAATTTCTAAGAGTTTGACAGCAAAGTTATAATAGATATAGTATGATAGTTTGAGGAAACAACCCTAAATGATTTAGGGATTTTTAAGGATTAAAGACCTGAGAAACTTTGCAGATATCAGAAAAGAAACTGAAGATAAGGAAGGTGTTTGTTAATCAAAAATGAAACAAGTTTCTATATACATAGATGGAGTGAATGTCAAAGAGAAGGATGCCAAGTGACAGTGGTGGAAGGCTGATTGTAATATATAAAGAGTGTGGTGATAGTATGTTGTCAATGATTAAAGAGACTCCTACTGGAGCAGTGGGGTTTGGCACAGTACAATTCAAAAGAGCTAGATTACAGCCCTAGCTCTACCACCCAATATGACTTTGGATACATTCCTTAATATTCTATACCAATTTCTTCATGTGCAGAGTGAGACAATTGAAAATAAATGATTTTCAACTGCAAGATTTGGCTATTCTGATCAAGAAAATGATCCAAAATAATTCCAAAGGGTTCAGGATGAAAAAAAAGGCTAGCCATGTCCAGAGACAGAATTGATAAATGCTGAATGCAGATCAAGGAATACTTTTTTTTAACTTTATTTTCCTTGGATTTTTTTTTATGGTTTTTCTTTTGCAACATGGCTAATTTGGAAATATATTTTGCATGACTTTGTATATGTAATTGATATCAATATTATTTGCCTTCACAAGAGGTGGGAGAGAAAGGAAGAAGAGAATTTGGAAGTCAATATTTACTTTGGGATTTCTCTTTTGAGATGTTCAATCAATTCTTTGAATGCTTATTTTGCCCTCTGATTCTATGATATCATAGAAGTTATCCTTGACAACTTCTTGAAAGATGTTGTCCAGGTCCTCCTTTTAATTAAGACTTTCAGGTAGTCCAATGATTCTGACATTGTCTTTCCTGGATTTATTTTCCAGGTCAGTTGTTTTTCCACTGAGGTATTTTACATTTTCTTCCATTTTTTTCATTCTTTTGAATTTGATTGATTCTTGATGTTCACAGTCATTGACTTCCACTTGCTCAATTCTAACTTTTAAGGAGTTGTTTTCCTCAGCTAACTTTTATACTTCCTTTTCCATTTAGCCAATTTTACTTTTTAAGGAGCTATCTTCATTGGATTTTTTCATTTTCTTTTCCACTTGGCCAGTACTACTTTTTAAGTTGTTTTCTTTTTCCAAGCTTTTCATTCTTTTTTTTCTGTTTAAGTCTCTTACATCATCCTCATTCTTTTTCCCATTTTTCTTCTACTTTTAGATGACTTTTATGCTCCTTTTTGAGCTCTTCCATTAGTCCTTTCTGGGCTTGGGACTATTTTCTATTTTTGTTTGAGATTTTGCCCATGTTTGTCTTTTTGTGTCTTTGATCTTCCCTATCATCATAACTTTCTATGGTCAGAATATATATATATATATATATATATATATATATATATATATATATATATATATATATATATATATATAATTTTTTTTTTTTTCCTGCTCATCTTTTTTGGCCTTTTCCTTTTAAAAAAAAAAAAAAGTGAGCTCTGCCCTCAGAGAAGGACTCTCTCAGGCTTCTTGTGCAGGTGTGGCTACGGCCCTGTTTCACTGATACTGTATGGATGTTACCCTGAGGCCCATGGAGGACTGAGGGATGAGAGTAGGGATAAAGGATTTGACAGGTACTGCCAGAGGCCATAGGGGTCTGGTAGCTTACCTGGTACTGAATCAGGTTCCTAGTGCTAGTGTCTGTCATGTATCATAGCCAATGCTATTACACCACATTAAAGCATATCATAGTCTGGCCTCTGATAGCTACCTTTTTGACCAGAGTTATGTTGAAGCAAGTGGAAGTTCACAGAGTTAGAGTCTGCCCCACTGTGGTAACAACAGTGACCTCAGCATAGCACATGGAGGGAGTGCTAGTGTTGACTTTTGCCTGCTCCATTACTAGGGCTCAGGATTGCCAGCTGGTTTCCTTAAATTGCTTTTATTGCTGGCTCTCTGAGAGATTTACTGTCCTGGACTGTGCTCTCCTTTTTAATAATGAGACAGATCTTTCTTTCCTAAACACTGTTTTACCATAGTATGACAAACTAGGCATTGACCAATACCTAACACCCTATATCAAGATAAGGTCAAAATGGATTCACGATTTAAACATAAAAGGTTATACTATAAGCACATTAGGAAAACATGGTTTGGTTTATCTTTCAGATCTGTGGAGAAAGAAAGGAATTTATAGCCAAAGGAAAATTAGAGAACATTATGAAAGGAAAATGGTTAATTTTGATTAAATTTAGAAGGTTTTGTACAAACAAAACCAATGCAGCCAAGATTAGAAGGGAAGCAGTAAACTGGGGGAAAAAAAATTTATATACAAGGGTTCAGATAAAGATCTCATTTCTAACATAATTAACTCAAATTTATAATACAAGCTATTCTTCCACTGATAAATGGTCAAAGGATATGAACAATTTTCAGAAGACATTAAAGTTATTTCTAGTCATATGAAAAATGTTCTAAATCACTACTGATTAGAGAAATGAAAATTAACACAACTCTGAGATACCATTTCATACTTCAGATTGGCTAAAATGACAAGAAAACTGGAACACTAATACACTGTCGGTAGAACTGTGAATTGATCCAACCATTCTGGAGAGCAATGTGGAACCCCAAAGGGCTATCATACTGTGCTTACCTTTTGATCCAGCAGTGATTCTACTGGGTCTGTATCCCAAAGAGATCTTAAAGGAAGGAAAAGGACCCACATGTGCAAAAATGTTTATAGCAGCACTTTTTATAATAGCAGGGGACTGGAAACTGAGTAAATGTCCAATAAGTCATGGTATATAAATGTTATGGAATATTATTGCTCTATAAGAAACAATTAACAAGATAATTTCAGAAAGACTTGGAGAGACTTACATGAACTGATGCTAAGTGAAGTGAATAGAAATAGGAGATCATTGTACATGGCAACAGCAAGATTACACAATGATCAACTGTGAAGGATTTGGCTCTTTTCAACAATGAGATTCAATAGACTTGTGAAGGAGAGAGCCATATGCATCCAGAAAGAAGACTGTGAACATTGAATGTGAATCATAACATAGCATTTTAATTTTTCTTGTTGCTTGCTTGCTTGTTTTTTTCTCATTTTTTTTCCCTTTTTGATCTGGTTTTTTTCTGTGCAGCATGAAATATGGAAATATGTTTAGAATTGGACATATTTAATCTGTATTGGATTATTTGGCTGTCTAGGAGGGAAAGATGGGGAGTGAGGGAGAAAAATATGAAACACAAGGTTTTGCAAGAATGAATGTTGAAAACTGTCTTTGCATGTATTTTTTAAAATAAAAAGCTATTATTAAAAAAATAAAGACTGTTTCAACCCATCTTTTTGCTGGTTCTGCTATACCAGGATTTGTTTTAGGGTACTATTTTATGGTTGTTTGCAGTGATTATGGGAGAGTTATGGCAGTTGGCTCCTGGAAATCTAACTGGAACTCAACTTTTTAAAAAATATGATGTTAAAAATTTTTTTCAAATGTAATTGGGAAATATTTAACAAAACAACAACAACAACAACAAAATGTAATGGTCTTCCAGGAAGTTTCTATAAGTCTGTGCTATTAGTCACATAGAATAAGCCAAGGAACATCTAAGATAATGATAGATTATTTTCTTCCTGACCTCACCCCTAAAGAGATATCACCAACTCTCAATTCTGATTATCTGGTATTCCCTTCAACCTGTCAATTTGATTCTACCTCCTCCCCACACATACACATCATGAAATAATTAAATTTCCTTTAAATATCCTTTATTTATAAGACCTCTTGCCATATAATAATCTCTATATACTTAGCACAAAATATAACACAACTAACTGCCTCTAGTTTAATAAGAACTGGGACACGCACTACAGGCAATAGAACAAATATTGTAATTTCATTTTGGAATTCTTTAAAAAAAAATAATTATACTTTGCACCTTCTCACTTAAATACTTTATTCAAATAAAAATCATGTTTAGTCTTAACTGTATATGGATTAATTCGGCAGTAGATATTAAATAAGCTGAGAAAGTCCTGCTATCAAATACCTCCCCTATCTGTTATCTCATCCCTGAAAGTCTATAATTACAGTAAATGGGAAGAGGGAAGGGAGTAATGGTGGGAGGAGAGAAGACAGACACATTGTAGATTCATCCCTTTAAAATAACAAATTGCCTGGGAGGGGCAAAAAATATAATCTTAGAGAGGACTTCTGGAGTCATCTAGTTGAACAAAGATGCTTTTCAAACACAATTTTTCAAAGTGAGGAATACAGAATACCTGAAATTAAATAGATAGATAGATAGATAGATAGATAGATAGATAGATAGATAGATAGATAGATAGATAGATGAATGAATAAATAAGAAAGAAAAAGGGGGTGGGGAGAAGCAGATCTTTCCAAAGCACTTGATATACATCATCTCATTTGATCCTTACATCATCATACAGTTGGTACTACCATTCCCATTTTACAACTGAAGAAAATAAGCCTCAGAACAATTAAATGATTTGTCCAGGCATACATAGCTATAAAATCTTAGAATTTAAACCCAAATTTTCCTAGGTCCAAGATAAGAAATAATTTTTTTTTTAAAAGACTCAGAATATAGCTAACAACTTCAAGCAACTCTGCCTCACTGAAATCCAATTTACAAGAAATGAGTCAAAAAAAGGCCTAGGTCCAACACTGTATCTACTAGGCTATGATCCTTTTTATAAAGTAGCAATCCAAAACAATAAGTCTATACCTACTTCAACAATAATATATGATCAATTCTGATGGATGTGGCCCTCTTCAACAATGAGATGAACCAAATCAGTTCCAATAGAGCAGTAATGAACTGAACCAGCTACACCCAGCGAAAGAACTCTGGGAGATGACTATGAACCACTACATAGAATTCCCAATACCCCTATTTTTGTCCACCTGCATTTTGGATTTCCTTCACAAGAAAATTGTACACTATTTCAAAGTCCGATTCTTTTTGTACAGCAAAGTAACTGTTTGGACATGTACACATATATTGTATTTAATTTATACTTTAACATATTTAACATGTATTGATCAACCTGCCATCTGGGGGAGGGAGGTGAGGGAAAGGAGGGGAAAAATTGGAACAAAAGGCTTGGCAATTGTCAGTGCTGTAAAATTATATATCTTGTACATAAAAAGCTATTTAAAAAAAAAATAATATATATATCACATCTAGTTGATAGCACAGATTACAGTGAAATTATTACCTCTCTTGATATACATTTGTATTTATCTATACTAAGCTTGCACTTCAGTCACAATATATTACTAGTTAATTTTATATTCACAGTAAAAAGAAAACTAGATAATTATAAAGATCATCTCATAAGTAACATGTGCTTCCTATAAACTAAAATGACCTCTCTTAAGTTTATCAGCCCACTACTTCCTCCAGGATATTACTGAACAGATTTTGTTTAATGCTTGAGTTTGCAAAACTTCTAGTCACAAAAATCATTGATCAGCTTTCTGAGAGGTCCTGTGCTATTAGTCACATAGAATAATTAAATTAAAATTTTTAACTTAATTCTATAATTTTTTTAACATGGAAAATCTAAAAATATATCTCTAATACATCTTAACAATACTGAAGAATTAAATCCTAGTAAGTTTGAAAAGAAAAACATATATATAAAGGCAGATTTTGCAAAGATAGAATTCCAATATTTGGAGGGCAATTGTTTTCAGGGAACTTAATGATCATCGAGTCAATTTAGAATCTTATTAGAGTTGGATGGTATCTTTAAAATAATTCAGCCCAACCTTTTCATTTTACCATTAATGATTAAGTGACCTGCCTGAAGTCACAGAGGTAGTGACAATCAACATTCTAACCCAGATCTTCTGACCAAATCCAATATTCTTTTTACTACATCACAATTTCTTTGTACTCTCTACTTTCTGATCTTAAGTTTCCAAATTAACCAATTTCTAGCTTAAAAAGACCCAAAACTTCCCAAGTTTGGCTACATATCATAAAATATTATCAGGTTTAAGTCTGTGATAAAAATGAAAACTGAATCAGAGCTACATTCTTGTAGTTTCAATAATAAACATTCCCAGAAATGTAAAATAGATTTTTGGAAAACAGTATAAGATAGATATGTCTCATAGCAAACCCCATATCATAATCTTCTGGGCCCTAATTTTCCAATAAAGAGTTGGACTCTTTTAGTTCTTTTAAAAAAAAAAAAAAAGTCCAAAATTTCAATCATCATAATGTGATTTTATTTCCAGAATGAGAGACTCATTATGATTCTTCTGTCAAGAGAAGCAATCAGACAATCCCAAAATCCTCAAGTTTTATTTCTCATGTCCATTAAATTTTGATATTAGGATACAAACAAAATAAAGCCACTATAAGGGCCATGTAGTGCTAGTGAAAAATCACTACAAAATTATTTCTTCTTCTCTTTTGGGTGGGTCTTACCCAAAACAGGAAGAATTGAATATGACACAGCTGTACAAAATGCTGCTGCTATATTTGCATCTCTTCTTCCTTTATCAGCTGTAAACTTTCAGTTTCCAAGTCTGAGTCTTCATTGCTTCCCAGGGACTCCAAAGGCCGTTTCACACCCTGTTGTTGGGAAACTCCTAAAGCATATTTAATATTGTAGCGATTCCAGTCACAGCTGTTGAAAGAAATGATACAGTTATAATCCTACAGGAAATCATAGAAATCCCTCAAGATCCCTATCCTTAACCATTTCTGACAGATGATTTTTGTTTTAAAAAAGTCCCAGGAATTAAAAATAAAAAAAAAATTAAAAAAAATAAAAAAAGTCCCAGGAAAAACCAACACATACACATTTCATTTAGTCCCCTACCAATGTCTTGTTGGGCTTCATAGAAGACCAGAAATTAAACCATGAAAATATGATAAGGAAAAGTAATGCATTTAGCATGGAATAGCAACTATCACCTTAATTTAAAGAAAACTGATATGACCTCTGACCCCATATCTCTTAAGACCAAGGACCAGAATTCTGGTGTTTCAGATTTCCATCTAATAGGGTTCCCTAGCTTTCTAATCATCCTCATTAAAAGAATTAAAAAAAAAAAAAAAAGAAAAAGAAAAAGACCCAGTAACAAATAGTAGAAGTATGTACATACAGTTTAGAAACATCATCGAAGTGACGCTGAATACTCTTTTGAAGAAACTGAATCAGGGCCAATAACTTTCCTGCTCTGAAAAAGAAGAAACCACTGGATGTCAACAAATATTCCAGGGAACCCTTACTTTTTTTTCCTGTTATTTTTTTTATTTATTAAATCTTTTTATTTTTCAAAACACAAGCGTGGACAATTCTTCAACATTAGCCCTTGCAAAACCTTGTATAGGTAATCCTTAATTTAAGTCATTTTTCACTTATATGTAAAGTTTTTGTTTTTCTGTGTACTTTTATAGATAAATGGAAAAAATGGAACAGCTTATTAACTTTCAACTAATAAATTCTCATGAATTCTGAACAATTTTACCACAATTTTACAAATAACAATAGCTGACATTTATAGAATACTCTATAAAAGTGGTGGTTAAACAGAAACTGGGGCCATTAAATTATACATAAGGATTCCAGCAGACTACATATATATTAATTTCAAATAACATTATCTATGACATCATATTTTTCATATTTTTGCTAAATATTACCCAATTACATCTTAATCTGGTTCAGGCCATATTCGGGAATACTGCAGGCCAAGTGTGTTCCATATACTTCTACTCCAAGGCTTAAAAAAAGTATAAGATATATCTCATTTGATCCTCACATTTACCCACAGATGTGGGTGCTATTATCATTGCCCCTACTTTATAGCTATGGACATTGAAATTAATTAACTTGCCCAGGGACTCAAAACTTGCTTTAGTCTATGATAAAATTCAAAATCAGATCTTTCTAATTCCAAGGCCAGAGCTCTCTCCATTAGTTGTCTCTCTAGATATAATAAAAAAACAGTTATTAAGTAATTAACTATATGCCAGGTTCTATGCTAAGTGCTGAGAATATTTTTAAAAAGTGAAAACAAAGGCCCTCTAAGAAGCTTATATGCTAATGGAAGAGACAATATCTATATAAATAGGCTTTACAAGATATATACAGAGCAGATGGAAGATGATCTTCGAGGGGAAAGCAATGGTAGTTCACAGAACCAGGAAAGACTCTGTAGAAAGGGGGATTTTTGAGCTTAGTCTTAAAGGAGGCCAGAAATTCTAAGAGGCTGAGAAAGGAAGGAGAGCATTCTAAGATTGGGAGACAAGTCAATACAAAAGCCACAAATATAAAGATGGAGCAATATGTGTGAGCAATATGCTATATATGTAAAACAATATATATGTATATATAAAACATATATAACAATATGTACTGTATAGTTGTATAACTATATAAAATAAATTATATAGTATGGTTAGACTATGGATGCAGAAGGCCAGCAACATGAAAGAAGACTGGACAGGAAGGCATAAGGCTTTAAAGAGTTTACATAGAGTGTATCTATATCAACATATGTAGCCAAACGGAGTTTAATAGGGAGTCACTAAAGTTTATTGAGTAGAGTCTAAAAGAGAACAAGATCTGATTTATTCATTTTGGTAATAGTGCAAAGGAAAGACTGTCATAGAGAGAGACATGAAAAAGGAAGACCAATTAATAGGTTATTACAATAATCCAAGTGAGAAATGATAAGCTCTTTATTAGGATGGTGGTATGTTTGAGCAGAGAAATATTATGGAGATACAGATACTTACCTCAACTTTAATTTTGGACCATGCAACATGAGTAATTGCTGGCTCCAAATGAGGTAAAACTCTAAGTGATGGGACATCTCAAAGGCTGAGGCTAAAAATTCAAGTACTTTTTCTACATATAATTCAGGAAGTGATGATGAAACAACTTCAACTATAAAAAGAAGGAAAGAAAACCTAGTATTAATTCTCTGAAAAATGAAGATTAGAAGAAAATAATCACCCATTTCAATTCCTCATTCTAAAAAAAAACAAGTGTTAGTTATGGTAATTTATGGTTTAGCAAACATTCATTAAATTTAATTTTTACATCAGCTGAAAAGTGAAAAACTGAAGAATTTTTTTTAAACAATACAGCTCATTTTTTCCATCAACATAAATAAATTACTGCAATGACTGTTCATCTTGACATTACTAAACAAGTTAAATGGAAGAGTCCAGAAGCAACAACTGTTTTAGGCTTACACAATTTTCTATCCCTTATGAGTAACACTATAGCATTCTGAAAATTTTTAGTAAAAGCATTTAATAATAAGAACTGTGAATTTAAGCTTGTTACTTACTTTCATGACTGGGGACTGACTCAAGGACCTCTTGTATCAACTTCTTCTCATTTAATCTAAAGGCCATCATTATAGCCTTTGTGAATTCCTTCTGTCTCAACGTAGCACGTACACTGCTGGGAGTGATGCTGATATCCAGTTCAAATGGATCAAAGACTAGCCCAGAGTCAAGAGAGAAAATAAGAAGGCCTTCAGTGGTAGTGGCTGCCCAGCATCGCCCTAGGGAAGAAAGGAGTCCATTAAATTCCCAAAGAGAAAACAGTACAGAGAGATTCAGTAGTACAAAGCATAGCCTTGATGACAGGCAGTATCCCCATATAATTTGTGACAACTTAAGAGAGGGAAGACTTTTCAGATTCTAAGATGAAAAGGCCTCAAGAGGCACACTTGTGCTAACAGACTATGTCTACTGTCTACTGTCCCATAACAAACTGAGGTTGGCTGCCTTGATGAATTTGTGGGCCACAGGAACTTTCAAAGATTGCCTAAGTTCCAGAAACATTGAACTTTTGAAGGATATACACTGATAAAAATCAAAGATCTTTGAAGTAAAGTCCAAAACACACATTGGCCACTCAATATCCTGAAAGTCCACTCTCTGTGATACTGAATTCAGGTATGGCAAAAATGAAAACAAGAGTGCCCAATACCCAATGCATACCAATGCAATCATCTCAAATCTTGCTTACCATTTTAGTGTTATACACTATGTAGTCATAAAAAAAGAAAAATGATCTCAATGAATACATTACTAAGGTGTGCAGAAGTATTCATTAACAATTATGTAAATTAGTAGCCAAAATTTGTTAGATTTTTTAAAATTCCAGCCTCTTTTCCTTCAAGAAGCTACCAAAATAAAATCAATAGACACCCTTATTTATTGAGCTCTAATATCTTCTTGGTATGAGAGTGAAGAGTTTGACATAAAAGTTGATGTCTTGTGGAAAACCAACAGAATCAGAGGAGGCCTCATACAGGAGAGAGCATTTAAGCTGTTCAGGAATTTAGGAATTCTCTAAGAGGCCGGAAGTAGAAAAGAAGTGCCTGACAGTTACGGAAAAGGAACAACAAAATTGGAAGAAGATAAGGAGCAGTCCATTTTGGCTGGAATGTAGAGTCTGTGAAAAGAGAATGAAAGGGTAGGCCTGGCTTTGTACTTTTTCCATGAGGGGAAGTATAGTCACTGACCTTTCCAGACTTTTTATAGAATACTGTCCATTACATACACTACAATCCTGCCAAACTGGTCACTTTCTTGTTCTATGTTCCCATCAATATCCAAACAATTTCCAATGGTTCCCAATAACCTCTTTTCCAATCTTATTTCATAATATTTTCCATCACTCCTCATTCCTCCCAATTCCTCCCAGATTCCCAGGGCAATTCCCCATGTTTAAGGATAGATTTTCTTCCACATTTATGTCTCTGCTCATATAATTCCCATAATTCCACTTTCCAAAATCCTGATCATCCAGATCAAAGGTAATCTATCCATGAAGCCTCCTCATCCTATTCAGTAATGATCAAACTCTTTCCTTCATCTCAAATCTTGCTTACCATTTTATTTGTAGCTCTTACACAATTAACAGGTTTTAGTTTATATTGTCTATGTACCAGCCATATTAGTTTGTGAGTTCCAAAAGTGCAGAGAAAAATGAAATCTAATTTCTAGCATCTAACACACTGTTTTGTACATAGTAGGTACTTTTAAATTCCTACCTGTGGGAGAAAAATGAAGTGAGGTCACCCTAATTTCAGGCTTAAAGCGCCGAGAACTCATATCACCTGCAAAGAAAATAAAATCATTTCAGTTACTGAGCAACACTCTCAATTACTGTATATTCTCATAATACTATATTGGGCCAGATAAGAATTGGCTTGAATGACATCATTAGTCTGAATACAGGCTCCATTTTCCTCTCAAATGTGGATGGCATAAGGCACAAGTAAGCAGCTAAGTGGCACCAAGGATAAAGTATGCTATTCCTGGAATCAGAAAGATCTGAGTGCAAATCCTGACTCAAGCACTTACTAGCTGTGTGACTCTGAGCAAGTCACTTAACCCTGGTTGTTTCAGTTTCTTCATCTGTAAAATGGGCTGGAGAAGGAAAGGGCAAAGTATCTTTTCTAGGAAAATCCCAATGGAGTGACGAATTGGCCACGACTAATCTACAAGCATGAGTGATGCCTGAAAGCACAATCCCTACAGTAAAGACACAGGTTAAGCCTCACTGTTGTAGCAACCACACCAAATTCTGAGTCAGTCTGTTAGGGGTCCTTGCTTTGGCTGCCAAGTGAGGGTTTCAGATCCTTCTCATTTGTCAGTTCTAAGTGACTTTATCTCTCTCTCCCTGGAACAGTTATAGCTTTGGAACTGACACCAACAGTCATACACTTCCTCTATGATCTCTTTCCTCCAAGAGTATGTACTTTCTTTGCAGCCCAGGCCCTGCTTCATACTTATTCTTATTTCTATTTTTATAAACATAAGACCCATAGCTGACATTAATATTTTGAGTCTGGCCGCTCACTGTCCTGTAATGGAAATGGGTGAAGGAGGCAGAAGCAGTTGATTACAGGAAGTGATGGAGAAAGTAAAGATAGGGACAATGATAAATGAGAATGGCCTCTGTTAAGTTTCTCAGCTGGAATAAGTTCAAATTTCCACATTGGTTTGTCATTCTCAATTTTCCTACTAGTTTTGACTTTAATTATGTAGAGGAAAAATTTACTTTGCCTTTGGGGGAGAAAAAGATTTCCCAAAAATGGATTTTAATTTTTTATATAGTAATTTTAAAAATTAATTTTTAGTATATAAATCATTTCTATTTCAATAGAGGGAATTATCATCTAGTAGATGAAAGATGTAAATAATTATGGAAGCTGATTACTGGAGAAGCTCTTAAACAAAAATTAAAAGAGCACAAGGTAATAAAACAGGAAAGGTGAAATTGGAGAAGAGAAGAAAGGATTTCTGCCATTTTTTTTTTTTCTGATATCTGGGGGCACAGTATAAGGAACCTACTCTCAAAATGATATCTTTACCAGGTGAAAAATATAGGCCAGCAAATGCTAATGTTAATGCCATTTATCTAATCAGAAATAGAAAAGCATAAAATGTACATTTTGAATCTTACAGCACCGATTGGGTTCGATTATATTCTGGCTTATTCAATTCAAAGCTTATCATGGAGTTTAAATTTTTCCTAGCACTAGAAAAGTAAATACATACCACATCACAAGAAATACCATGCCTTGCATAAAACAGATAATACACAAGTTTAAACTACACAAAGAGGTAACAAAGGCCTGGAACAAGGTCTTAGATACTATTTATTCTGCAAGTTACTGAATGTGCTATTGTTTCAGTCATGTACATATAACTTCCATATACTGAATGTTCTGGAATTCTATCTTTAAAGTTACCACAAAAATAAATAATGACTAACTACCACACCTCCCCCACCCCCCCAAAAAAAGAACAAGGCCTTAAAAACTATACTTGTATGTCAAGCAAGGGTATTTCTGCTCTTAGTCCAAGATGATTATGAACTGAACCTCAACTTTCATTATACTAGATTAATAATAATAATAATAATAATAAACATTTATAGAGTGCTAACTATGTGATAGGCACTAGACTAAGCACTTTACATGTATCTTATTTGATCCTCACAACAACTCTGGGAAGGTCGTTACTATTATTATCCAACTTTTACAGTTAAGGAAACTGAAAATGATGTTAAGTGACTTGCCCAAAGTCACACAGCTATTAAATGTGTGAGTCCAGATTTGAATTCAGGTCTTTCTGACTCCAGATCTGGTGCTCTACCATTGCTCGTTCAGTAAGTAAAATCCGATGATTTTGGACTACAAGCTTATTTGTTCCAAACCAAAACATTAGTATGACACACAGCTTCCACTTGTTTCCATCATCAGTAGCCAAGGCAAGTCTTTCATGGAACTCCAAAATAGATTGTCAGTAGTTGCCTGAGGCAGTTCCAGTCCAAAATCTGTCATAAATCAGTTATGCCCTTTATGTCCATTCTCTCATCTGAGAAATGTGGCTCATTATTTCATTTATTTCACCAGAGTCTTGTCAACCAACAAATATTTTTAAGAATGAACTATATGCCCATCTCAGCACTATATTAAGCACAATAATTGGATAAAATGAAACTGAAAGCTTAAAAACATTATAAAAATGTCAATGCAATAGCATAGGAAACTGTTTATATCATTAAAATTGGCAACTGTCTATGATTTGGTAGCAAAATTTCTAGAGTCATAACAAGGTTAAGTAACTTGGCCAGATTCAGAGATAGGACTTGAATGTGGGTCTCCCTTGACTCCAGGACTATTCCCAAAGCCATGCTGCCTCTAAATATATACAAATATAACATGCTGTTATTAGCCTTAAAACTACAACCAAAAATGTCCATCAGCAAATTTTTATTTCATAAAAGCCTACAATCCAGATTTAAAAGGATACTTTCAGAAATCCTAGGTTCCCAAAATTTTTACCTTTTCTTACACCTGGCAATGCCACAGCAATGCCTTCTTCGTCTCCAGCATCTTGATCAATCAAGGCCAAATTGCCAAATTCAGTTATTCTCCTTCGATCCAAAAATTCCTTTAAGGAAAAGAGACAAAAGCCATCAAGTCTCAAGTCACAGTAATAGGAAATAAGTGTACAATGGTGGATAGAATTCCTAAAAGAAATGTGTCTCAGAATCATTCCTTAGTGGAAAGAGATATCATAGTCATCTAGTCACAATTAGTGAGAATCTTCTCTCTGCTTATTCAAAATTAGTGGTCATTTTAGTCTCTGAAGAATTCCTCAGTGGAAAACAAAGTACTTTTCTAAATTTACAGGCTCCCCTGACCCTTTGACTCCACTCCTAATTTGTCCAACAAAGTACATTTTCATTTCTCTTATTTTAGACCCCATAGATGTTTAATTTTACTCTAAAGGCTTATTCTGATGCCTTATCTTATCATAGAGGTAATCTGGCTTACAAAAGCTTCACCAGTGAAGCACATAGTTTGGTAAGACTTCAGAAGCTATAAAGACTCCAAGTATGAGACTTGTGCCAAAATGTAGGTCTGTTGATCAAGGGCCTGGTTACCAAAATTCTGAAAGACACATCATCATATGGCTTTATTTGGATCATGGCAATTCATGCAGACAAAAGTATGAAATGGATGAAATCACAAATTTTTTGTTAAATATTTCCCAATTTTAATCTGGTTTGGGCCACACTCAGGAGTGATGTAGGCCACATGTGTAACACATCTACTCTAAAGGATGAAAAAATGTTATATCCATTATTTCATTTGATTCTCACATATCCAAGGAGGTGGTCTCCTCGCTGGCTGGTCTCCTTGTCTCAAATTTATCTATGGCAGCCC
This sequence comes from Sminthopsis crassicaudata, assembly GCF_048593235.1. NCBI lineage: Eukaryota > Metazoa > Chordata > Mammalia > Dasyuromorphia > Dasyuridae > Sminthopsis > Sminthopsis crassicaudata. The sequence continues at coordinate 268,966,164 of NC_133619.1, read as the reverse complement.
ATCCTCCACTTAGTTGTCAAACTAATCTTCCTAAAGCACAGGTCTGATTATGTTACCTTCACTCTCACACTATCCAATAAGCTCCATATAAAACACAAAATCCCTGTTCCCTAACTTTCCAATCTTCTTTTACCATCTCCCAACTCTGTACATTTCCACTGATTGTACCCTTATGCCCAGGATATTCTCCCCACTAGTCTAACTCCTCAGCTTGAAGGAAAATTCAAGCCTCAGCTAAAATACCATCTTCTGCAAGAAGCATTTCCCTTAATGTCAATGACATCTCTGAGATTATTTCCAACTTGTCTTGTAAAAATCATGTTTGTGTATAGTCCTTTGCATGTTTTCTTCTCTATTATATTCTAAGAGAGTCCTTGAGCATAAGGACTGGTTTTGCTTTTTTCTGTATCCCCAGTACTTAGCCCAGTGTCTGAGACTTCGAAGTAGCTTAATAAATGTTGATTTGATTTAACAATACCATGTATATGGTATTTTAAAGTTTTCAAAGCATTTTTAAAAATGCTATGAGGTAGATAGCATAAGGATCATTAATTACATTTATGAAAAAAAGCATATTGCTGAGTGAAATGAGCAGGACCAGGAGATCATTATATACTTCAACAACAATACTATATGATGATCAATTCTGATGGACATGACCCTCTTCAACAATGAGATGAACCAAATCAGTTCCAATAGAACAGTAATGAACTGAACCAGCTACACCCAGTGAAAGAACTCTGGAAGATGACTATGAACTCCCAATTCTTCTATTTTTGTCCACCTGCATTTTTTATTTCCTTCTCAGACTAACTGTACACTATTTCAAAGTCCGATTCTTTTTGTACAGCAAAATAACTGTTTGGACATGTATACATATATTGTACTTAACTTATACTTCAACATATTTAACATGTATTTGTCAATCTGCCATCTGGGGGAAGGGATGGGGGGAAGGAGGGGAAAAGTTGGAACAAAAGGTTTTGCAATTGTCAATGCTGAAAAATTACTTATGCATATATCTTGTAAATAAAACGCTATTTAAAAAATACAAATAAATAAAAGGAAAAAAGCATATTTAAGTTAAATTAACAAATCCCATAGAAGAGATGTTCAACAATTATGTCAAACTTAATATTCTTCCATTTCACCTTCCCCATCCAGGCACCTTATCTATAAATAACCAGAAAGAAAAAAAAGCATGGCTTAGCATTACACTACACTTGTGTTGGTGCTCCAATGGAATTGGGATACCATGTATATGACATTTATAATCCAGAATATACCTGTGCAGCATTCTTTACTAAATCAACAATATATTTTCAAACTTATCTGGTGCATAAGTTGAATACTCCCTGTAAATCTAGGTCTAAATGATTTTTGTCACCACACTGTGAACCTGCCTAATTATAATAACCATTACAGGAACAATGAAGACAACAGCATTTTTCCCCACTCTGGCTTACCTCCATTGCATCCAAAGAATAATTACAGGATATTTCAAATTTCTTCATGAGAATTTGTTCCTTAATGTGATAAATACAAACAAACTTGGACATTCCTCCTGCCAGAATACACTGGCCATCTGCTGAATAACAAAGAGTGGTAAAAGACCTAAAGAAAGAAGAGGTAAGTTTTTTCAAAACATTTTACTGTTCCTTCCTCTGGACCAGTGGAACCTTTTGAAAAATGAAACTTTTAGAAAATACATGGGTCACAAATCAAGGCTTTTAAAAGTAAATGTCGAAATCCATTACCCAAATATGCACCATGCTTTTCCCCTTTTGAGGATTTGTTCATGCCATTCCTTGAGCATGTGCTGCCCTCACTTTCACCTTTACCAGTCCTTAAAGGTTCCTTCAAGACTTCTCTGTCATCCAATCCTCTCTCTCTGTCTTCTCTCTCTTCCTCAAAGGTATCTGTCTGTCTGTCTCTCTCTCTCTTTTTGCCCCACCCCACCCCCTCCATCTTCACGCCTCTGCAACAAACGAGACTCTCCATATCTTGACTGAGTATTTTTAGTAGCTTGTGCCTGGAATTCTCTCCTTCCTTATCTTTGTGTTTTTGCTTCTCAGACTTCTTTCAAGTCTTAGCTAAAGCCTATCTGCTGGAAGAAGCCTTTCCCAAAGGCTCTAAACCCCAGTGCCTTCCCTCTGGATTATCTTCAATTTATCCTGTAGATATCTTGTTTGTATGTTGTCTCCCCCTCAGATTATAAACTCCTTGAGAGCAGGTTTGCCTTTCTTTGCCTAATTCATCTAAAGCCTTATATCCAATCAAGTAGGTAATATTTGTATCCAGATTATAAAGAAGTTAAGTTAGGGAATTCTTCTAAAAGGTAAAAATAACAATTTTAATTAAGTAGAACTAGAAAATGAAGTGGGATGAGATAAGAAATCCTAGAGATCCTCTTCCTCAACAATCAATTAATCAAGTCTTTCATTGTTTCAAAAAGAAATGGCTGTGAAATAGCAAGAAAACACTGCAATAGCTATGCATTTGACACAGATTCACTTACTTAGCTTAGGGAATGAAAAAAAATTAGACCAGACCCAAATTTAGGTCAGAAGTTGGGCCACTAGACTGTGCTTATCATAATCCCAGTTTTCATCAATCTTTTCAGCATTTTATTATTCATTAATTATATTCTATTAGTATTTTGGAAGGAGCAATGAAAGGAGGCAACTGAACTTTACTTTGTTAGTGGCTTTGAGAGGGTGCAAAGTTGAAGCTACAAATTTTTATCAATTTATTTTAAATTCTTTGAAGATTTTATACCAAGAACTCAAAACTGGTATAGTTAGGACTAATATATTATCCTTAAACTATACCTTTTTTCCCTGTTTCTTAGTGCTGAGAATATAAGAAAGTAGAAAAAACTAAGGAGGCTGTTAAATTTTTTTCAAGGTCATTTCAGTTTTCTAACTTTTCTGTTCAGGTGATTAAAATGATATACATCACTAAGCCTTAAAATTAAAATAGAGCTAAAGAGAACCTTAAAGATCATTTAGTCAAACCACTTCCTCCCCTTTAAGAGGAGAAAACTAAAACCCAAAAGTATAAGTGATTGACCAAATTCATTCAGTTAGTTACAGAACCAGGACTAAAACCTAGGTCCTTTGACTGCAAATCCAAAGATCTTTCATTCTATCATACTTAACACAAAAAAAGACTGTGATTTCAGAATACCTCAAAGAATCAAGCAGCATTTTTTTTTTTAATCCCCCACAAGGCAAAGAAAATAGAATTTGCATTTTCAAAGTAAAATTATATTTTTTCCTTCTAGTATTAATTGCTCTCAGAAATAGAAGAATAGCTGTTACACATATTATCCCCATTTTGCAGATGAGGAAATAAAATCTCAGCAAAGTTAAATGGTTTGTGCCCAGTCACGTAACAATTATTAATTGCAAACCAGGTCATTCTGCGATTCCAAGTTTCGCTCTCTTTCCATTAGATGAACATTGCCTCCCATAAACCAGCACATCAGGACATTTATTTACTGCACTCCAGCTCTCTGTTTCCATTTGTCACTCTCCAGGGGAGGATATACTTACTTTCCCTTGGCTGCATGCTTGGCTGTTATCTTGTCCAGCTCTTTTCTACCCACTTTCAGGTCATGCCTGCCCTCAATACACCCTGTCTGCACAGCATTTTCATGATCCCAGAAAGAGATCTGTGAATTCAATGTGGCCACTGCCAATTCAACACCATCTGGCCGAAAAGTCACAGCTAGAGCTACAAAGAAAAAGAACACAAACTCAGAACAAAGGTCCATGCTAATCATACTCTCTGCTGAGAACACAGTCTGTTACATACTTGTAGGTATGTGGCAGTAAAGAACTTTTAAGCAAATAGTTGTCCTTTAACTGAGAATTGCCAAACAAATGGTGACAAATATATTGAAACGATTACTGTTTTATAAAAAAATAAAAATATATATACATATATGTTTAATAAAGATCATCACAAAAGACATGCAAATTGAAGCAAAGTGAAAGAGAATCAGGAAAATAATATACACAATGACCACAAAAATGCAAACAGAGAGGGAAAGAACCCTGTATGCTAGATAATTATAATGACCAAACTTGGCCCTAATCAAAAGCTATGGGAATGTGCTTCCTTTTCTTCTTTGCAAGGGAGAATGTTGTCTATAAAGTTGGACTTGAACAGTTTTGCTGAATTTTTTTCTCTCTTAAATGCAAGACAAAATGGAAGCAGGAAACTAGACAAAGAGGATAAACTAGATGTTGATATGATCAGAGCCCGGAGGCTTTGATAACAGAATAGTTATAGGAGATAAAGGTGCTTAGATGATTCCCACCGAGAGTGCTACATTTAAGTGATAGTTCAGTATCCAAAGCAAAATTGTTTAGTAATATCCAAAAGCAGAGAGCATTACAAGTTGTCACTTGTGACTTTCTTCTCACTGCTGCTCAAATATGGAACAGAAAACCAAGAAAAGCAATGACTAAAGCCTAAACCAAAAAGCAGCCTACATTTAGGTAGTACTGATCTCCCTGACCACCATCAACTCTTATTTATTTTTAAAAGGTATTTAAAGAAGAAATAAGCATGTGGTCTCAGCTTTCATTGATCTCTCTGAAATACTGTCACCTCAAAAAATAAAAATAAAGTAAAGCATAATCTGATAAAAATATCATCAGTGAAAAAAAATTTACAAATTAACACTGTAAATCTGAACCTCCTCCCATGATATACTGTTGTAGTTTATTAAGAAATGATATAAGAAAACTTACCATCTGAGGTTAAATTTAATGTTTCCTTGGTTCTCCAACTATCAAACATGTCCCATAATCTTACTGTCTTATCCCAAGAAGCACTAGCAAGGATGGATTTCATTGGATTAAAACACAGACTGCTGATGGGACCCTCATGGCCTGACAAAACCTAAAGAATTTTTTATTTACAAAGAAATGGAAGCAAATAGTAAGAGAAGGTAATATGACAAACAAATTTGATCCCACTCCCCTGTGACAAACATAATTTTACCATGGAAATATTCAGAATTTTAAAATATAATTCTTTTTGGCTTTCTGGGAAGCTAGACAATTTCTTCTATTATATAATTTTTTTCTATTTTTTATTTTCTTTTTCCCTTCTCTCTCCTCTCCTTGTTCTTATCCTCTTTCTCAACTTTCTCTTTGTCCTTCATCCTCTAGAATGATAGAAGGTCCTAATTCCATCTGAGGAAGATTCACAGAAAATTAGGTGGTTAATAAAAATAAAGTATGCTGTGTTTACCTACAGATTAGGAGCTATTAAAAACATCAGAATTGTCTGAATTTTTGCCTTTTCCACACTACCAGCCAAGATGAATGAGTGAACAAAAAGTTCCCTCTTGCCATTCTAATATTATTCTTTCTGTTGTAAATGAGGAAATACTAACAAGAGACAGGTATGTCATTTTTCATTTACAACAATCACCCCCTCCTCAAAATCTTATACAGTATTCACATTGTGCTTCAGTACCAAGTGTTTAATATAAAGTTTTGTTCCTTACATCTAAGAGTCTACCGGTCTGCATAGACCATATAAAGATCTCAAAGGAATCTTGGGACCCAGCAGTAACGATTTCACCACTGGAATCCACAGCCACACAGGAAAACTGGGTCGGGCGTGGAGATGTAAACGTGCGAAAATTTCGGTATCTGCAAAAGGGGGAAAAAAAGGGGCAGGGGAGAGTGGTATTTAATGGTATTGTTAATTTACAGCTGCATTTTCAGTCAGTATCTAAAGAGTTTTCAACAGGTTAGAAATTTTAATATTATATAAAATATAATAGGGATAGATATTAAACACACAAGTGTTCAAAAAAAAATCAACTTCACAAGTTCAAAATGAAAGAGAAAAGCCTAGGCAAATTTGTGAGATAAAGATGTAGGGGATTAGTGCTAAAATCGTGTGAAATAGTATCCAAAAACCCCAACTTAACTTGGGCATTAAAAGAAGCATAGTATTCCAGAGCAAAGGTTGAAACAGTCCCATTATATTCTGGGTCATTCACTCCACACTGCCATATTTTACCCAGCTGTGGAAGCCACAAATAGATAAGGATCAACATCCAAGATAGGGCAACAAAGACAATGAAAGAAAAGAATTGAGGATGAGCTGAAGAAACTAGAGAAAACATAGGGCAACAGAACAGTTGCATTTAGGTATTCCTAGGACTTCCACAGAATTGTTCTTTTTGTTATAATTTAATTGTTCTATTTGGTCCCAGAAAACAAAACTAGAAATGATATATGATAATTGTAGAGAAGCAAATTTTAGCTTAATATGGAAAAACTTCTCAATAGGGGCATGTAACAGGGAATAGACTGCCCCAGGAAGTCATGGATTCCTCTTTAGTACTGGTTTTTCTAATATAGAATGGATGTTCTAAAGGGGATTCCTGTGGAGATAAGGAACAGATGTCCTCTCAAATTTCTTCCAATTTTGAGATTCTATGATATACTTCTGGCTCTATTCTCAAACAACTTGTGTTTCAGAAATGACATTTGAGTACCCAAGAACAGTGACGACTTATATTTTTTTCCCATCCTAAATTTCAGTCAATGAGTAGATAGAAAAGATTTTCTGGGCCTTGTTTACTTCATCTGTAAAATGAGAGCTAGACTCCGTCACCTTAAGATACCTTCTAGTTCTAAAATTCTGGGTCTACTTTTTAGTATAACAACCATTTACTACCTGTGGAGGTCAAAGGCTCGCACTGTTCCATCCAGAGAAGCACTAACAATAACATAGCCTGTGGAGGTAAATGTCACAGCTGTGACCCCACTGGTGTGCTCTGTGAATGTGACAAAGCAGAACCCACTCAAGGTGTTCCATACTTTCACCTGCAACAGAAAGGATTTAGGGAATTATCTTAGTGGACTTTATAATATTCCCAGAAGTTCCACTCACACTTCCAAAAAAAGCAATTAATATTCAATACTTATTTTAACTAAAATTGGTTACTACATATTTACTATATAGTTATCTATAACTGCTGTTTAAAAGGAAGCTGAATTCTGTACTTTTATAATCTAATTTCAGAAGACTTCTTTTACATCAGAGTATAGGAAACAAGCTAGAGAGCATTTAAGAGTTGACTAAAATACATTCTCAAATTAATGTTTTCACACCTCATTCTCTCAAGCTGGTGGCAAGGATTAAAGATGCCCACTACCATGGACTTCAAGTCAATCAAAATCAGAGCTGACAAAATAGAGTAATATTGTTCCTGATCTCAAATCCCAACTATCTTGTCCTCAGAATCAAATAAAACAGGAAAAAATGGCCAAAAAGTTAAAAAAAAAAAAAAAAAAAAAAAAAAAAAGACACAAGTTTGTCAAATTAAAAAAGGCACAAATAAATAAAACCCTCCGTAATGTTCAGTTATACTATACCAGTATTGTAGTGTCTTAAATGGTGATGCTGATCATACATAATTAAACACAAACACTGACACATAACAAGACTGAATTTTAACAGAAAAAATTTCAAAATATATAAATAGTTAAGTTGTTAAACTGGTTTTTTTCTTAGAAGGAAAGAAAATATAAGGAGTTACTTAGTTCTGTGTATGAATTAAACTAAGCTATATGATTTCAGATTCATGAAATGATGAAGACTATACAAATACCCTCCCTAAGAAGTATCTAATTGACAGATTAGATTATTAATAGATACTGTTATCTATGAATTAGTTAAGGGCCTATGAATTAAATAACAAGAAGTGAAACATTTCTTTCAGAGAAAACATTACTCTGTGGTCTTACAAAAGCAAGTTAATATTTGTTTTAACTACAGTTAATAATAAATTCCCAGCTTACTTTTCCATCAATACCACCAGTCACTATGTATTGTCCATCAGGAGAATAGGCTAAAGACACCATGCTGTTGAAATGACCTTGCTGCTTCAATACGTAGGACTCACTTTGCCATTCCCACACCAGCAGTTGACCTAGACCTAGGGACCAATACAACATTAGGAAAAAATATGAATCTACTGTAGTAAAGTATTCCCGTTCCCCTACACACTCAAGCACTATTATCAGGCAATAGACTTATATGTTTTTTCAATACATGCATCCCAGGGAATACTCTGGGTTACTGAGATGCTGCTTTACTTTAAGTTCTCATGGAAAACATTCTATGGCTGTAAGTGGGGTCTAGGAGCAATGAGAAATATGGAGAAGTGATCTCACAAAGATAATAGAATTTCCTCCTTTAAAAGAGGGTATTCTTCATTTAGTTGACCTCTAAACTGTTATGCCCACTAAAAAGCATGAAGACATAATTATGGAGTAATGATTATCTACAAACAAAAATTCTTAGGGAAACTGTAAAGCACAATGGAAGAAAGTAGGAATAAGTTTAAACAAACAAACCTATAATGTGTACCATCAATAATGACAAAACGGCTATATAACATATGAAAGTCACAAGCATGAATTAGAGAAGGAAAAAAGATTTAGCAAAAACGGACAGTTTTCAGTACATAAAACTGAAAAGCTTTTGCATAGAGAAAATCAATGAAAGGGGGAAAAAGTGAAAACAAATCTCTGTAGCAAATTTCTGAGAGAAATGAAAATAAAAACTGAGGTCCCACTCTCATCTATCATATTGACAAAGGTGACAGAAAAGGAAAATGACAAATGTTAGAAAGATTCTGGGAAAACAAGTACACAGATGATAGAACTGGGATTAATTCACCCACTCTGGAAAGCAATTTGGATTCAAAAAGTTGTATATATCCTTTGACTCCGGGTTATCATTGCAAAAGTACCATCCTTATACAGAGTAAAAAGTCCCATGCATACAAAAATATTTACAGAAATACTTTTTATTGTTTCAATTACTGAAAACAAAGTAGGCATCCATCAACTGGGGAATGGCTAAATAAATTATGATAATATGAATGTGGTAGAATATTATTACTTTTAGAGAATCAAGGAAAAAAAGCTGCAAATAGGATAGAAAGGGGGAAACTTTTAGTTCCAAAATGTTTGCCAGAATAGCTAGATTAATTCACAGCTCTGCCTTCGATGAAATTGAGCCTGTTCTCCCAGAGTCTTTGCAAGCAATCTCTGCCATTTTCTTTTTTTGTAATGGCTGCTTATCTGATGAGTATGATCATATTTTTAAAAATTTCATTTAAAAAAAACTTCCAAATAAAGTTACATATACCATGTTTTAAAAGTGTGTGTGTGTGTGTGTGTGTGTGTGTGTGTGTATGTGTGTGTGTATAAAATCACATACTCACAATTTAATGTGGTAGTTACAAAATTGCCCTGTTTATCTATCTCTTCTTCTGGATTTCCTTTCTAATTTCTGTGTATTTTCAAAATGTTTCAAAGATCTTTCATATTTCTTTAATACAACTATTGCTACTTTCTCCCACCAACCTCAAATAATTATTTCTTTCTTTAACATATAAATAGATTTTCTCTTTTGCAAACAGTAAATACAATCAAGAAAAATCATTTCACTCACTATCTGAAAATATGCATGTCATTTAAACTACTCTAGTCTCACTCTCCTAAGAAGTGAGAAACATCTTGACTCTAATGCAGTTGTGATTAATTCATGAATTGGAGTTCTTTCAAAGTTATTTTTATTTCTAAAACTAACGTTTCATAATTTTTCTTGTGGTTTTTGACTTAATGATGCTACAAATAAGCATATGTCCCAATGCAATAAAAGAAAAGGACCCTTAAGGACAAAAATATAGCAGCATTTTTTAATTATAGCAAAGATCTATAAAAATAGGTACTCATCAATTGAGGGAATCACTAAACAAATTACTGTCTATTAATGTAAGAGATGATTACATATTCAATGAAACCAAGGAAAATATTTATGAACCCATGGAGAATGAGATGGGCAAAACCAGGAAGACAATTTATATAATAACCATAATAATCTAAAAAAAAACTACTCTGAAATACCTAATTCTGATCAATTCAGGACTGATATTAGGAAGCATGCCTCCTAACTCTTGGAAAAGAGGTAATGGACTAGAGGTGCTGAATGAGATATCAGTCTCTGTCAGAACTGGCCCATGTCTATTTTTTTTTAACTATATCTATCATGAGAAAGAACTTTGAGGTTTGGGAGAAATAGGACCATGTAAATAATATGGGAATTGTGGGTAATGATAGTGATAAAAAGAAGAAAAGAAAGAAAAGACATCAATGAAACATTTTTTTAAATAGCCAGAAGACAGTCAAAGTCAGAAGGGAACACAGACAAAGCGGGGGGAAAAAGGGGGGAGAGGTCTTGTATTGGCAGATTAAATTTACTATATAATGAAAAAACTATAAACATTAAAAAATTCTAGTTTCACATAAGATCCTCTTTTTTTCTGTATTTCTTCATATAGTGAATTGTGTTGATGTGTTAAGTTCATAACAAAAAAATAATTCTTGAAAATAACAAAAAGCTCAATACTTAAAACTCTCATATACAAAACCTCCTATCTAAAGTCAGACACAACTCCCTTCAAGTACTGTTGCAAAAGACAAAGACGGGAAAAGAAGTCACAGCCACTTTTTGGATTATCTTAATAGTAAGAGGCCTGTGATTTGGCTCATGGTGCGCAAGAAACTACTCTAGCTTCAGTGACCATCTAGCTAGAAGCTGCCTCAGCAGTTAAGAACAAGTCTGTTGGGGACAAGAATTAAGTGAATTTTCTGTTTGTGGCCTGATTCAAGAGTCACACACCTGGACATCCAAAGGCAATCCAGTCTCCTGTGCTGTTGATAGAAATAGATGCAATCTTCTGATCTGAAATACTAAAGGAAAAACCAAAATCAAGACAAATAGAGAGAAAAAAGAACAAAGGATAATGCTAACTGAAGTTTTCTGAAATAACTTTTATGGACTGTATATTTTACAAAGCATTTGAGTGGTATAGTCGAAAGAACACTGGACCTAGAAAAAGCAAAGCCTGAATTCCAATCTAGCCTCAGACACTTACCCAGCTGTAAGACACTAGATAAGCAAGTCACTTAACCAGTTCCTTTCTCAGCTTTCTCATTTAAAAATGGGGATAATAAAAGCACTTTCTTCCCAGCGTTGTGTTAGGATAAAATGATATTATAAAGCACTATGCAAACCTTAAAGTGCTAAATAAATACTAGCTAAACAAACTAATGAGAATTTTACTGCCCACATATCAGCAATGATTCAATGAGCATTCAAAAGCAAAATGAATGAGTTGCCATAAGGTAATTTGCTTCAAAACTGTACCCAAATTTACTAAAAAGGATTTAAGGGGAAAAAATTTTAATTCACTGAAAGACTAGTGAGTAAATTTACCAATAAATATTCATCACCAAACTTCTAAGTCAATGACTATCTATACTACTTTCACTGTATAAAATAGATGCTCTAACATGGGACATTTTGATTATTAAAAAAAAAAAAAAAAAGTTATGCAACCTAACAATGTGCAAGCTTTGAAATCTTAATCCTTTTGAAATTTACCATAAAATGAAGAATTTGTATATACATACATACATACACACACATGCTCACATGTATATGGATTTAATTTTTTTTTTTTTTCCATTTCATGGACTAAACAAGCTGGCTTTATTCCCTAATAGTTTCATTAGAGATTTATTCCTTACTAAAGAAATTCTGTCACAGAGCAAAAGAAAACTGTATCATGTAGTAGGAAAAACACCAATACCAGAACTCTTTCTTTGGACTGAGTACCCTCAGCTAACTCAAAAGTTCTTTGACTTTACCAATAATGAAGATTGTCACTATAGTAGACTTGCCAATATACACCATCACAGCCAGCAAATGAACTCACCTGAGGGAGTGGATCAGATTGAACTCAGGTAGTTCATGCAGATGAAAGATTCCAGAAGCAAAGCCAGTGACTAGAAGGTGAATTTTCTTGTGATATGCAGCAGATGTAAGATTATTAAAATCTCCCTCTTTGTTGAAAAAGTACCTAAATAAATGTGAAGGTAAAAGAACCCATGGTTAAGTTAGGAAAAAATTCAAGTAGCCATGAACACATAAAAATCCTCAATATAGTTGCCTCAATTATTCGGGCATTTCAAACAGAAGTAATTTTTTTATGAATAGAACTCAATAAAACAGTTCAATCTAACAGAAGATGAATGCAATTCTTATGACCTCATTTGTTATTTTTTTCTATACTGTTCATATTTTAAGTGCCATACTAATGAAATTTCAAATGACTCTGAAATCTTTTTACAGTGTTCATTATATCTCTCATTAACACCACTGCTACATCATAGCTCAGGTCCAATATGTGACATCAACTTAAAACTAATCTTCCCAGACAAGTGCCAGAAACACACAAAAAAGCATTTCTAATGCCAGGACACCATGACTTCTGGGAGAAGTAAGGTTTCCATTATTGCAAGAAAACAGAAGTAAACAGTCTTTTTTGAGATAGCAAGGAACTGGAAATTGAGTGGATGCCCATCAGGTGGGGAATGGCTAAATAAAGTTATGGTATATGAATGTAATGAAATATTATTGTTCTATAAGAAATAATTGGCAGAATGATTTCAGAAAAGTCTGGAGAGACTTACATGAACTGATGCTAAGTGAAGTGAATAGAATCAAGAGAATTTTGTACACAGCAACAGCAAGATTATACAATGATCAACTGTTCTGGATCAACTGTGATGGACTCAGCTCTTTCCAACAATGAGGTGATTCAGGGCAATTCTAATAGACTTGTGATAGAGAGAGCCATCTGAATCCAGAGAGAGTATTTTCACCTTTTTTGTTGTTTTTTATCTTTTTTTTTTTTTGCCTTTTGATCTGATTTTTCTTGTGCAGCATGATAAATGTGTAAATGTTTGCAAGAATTATATGTTTCATCTATACTTACTGTCTAGGAAAGGGGGAAGGTGGAAAGGATGAAAGAAAAATTTGGAACACAAGGTTTTGCAAGGACGAATGTTGAAAACTATGTATGTGTTTTGAAAAATGAAAAGCTATTATTTTTTCTAAAAGAAAGAAAACAAAAGTGAAAAGCATTTTATTAGGAACAGAATGGAAGTTCCACATGGGACAATGGAAGGGAAGGACAGAAGGACAGAGGCTTAATGTTGTACTGAAGTTACCATATGTAAAAAAAACTGAGATATAAGTAACTCCATCCTGGTCTCAGAATACGAAAACCATTAGAAGGCAATCCTCACAAAAGGTGCCTCATATACCAAAGTATTTAACATCTGCTTAAAATATAATTATGGAATTTAATTCTTTAAACAAGAACATGGAAGAAAGAAGATCACCTACTTTGTCACAAGTGAGTATCTCACTTTATCATTTTTCTTCTCATCCTCTGGAATGGTTTTTCCATGAATAGTATTGTTCTCTTTTTCAATGTCTTCGTCATCGTCGTCCTCCTCCTCCCCTTCCTTCTTATTCTTCTGCAGCACATCTGCCTGCCAACCTTTAGGAGCCTTCAACTTCAGGTCATCTAGCTCAGTATCACACTGCCAAACACAGAGCGCCCCGTCTTGGCTCAAAGTATACAGCTGTCAGACCAAAGCATATAGATTAGCAAAAAGGTAATCTTTCCTACTAGTTGCTTGCTCCCTTCATGGAATACACAAAGAAAGGAAGTAATTGTAATAAAAAATCGATTCAATTTAGCAAAAATTAAGTGTCTTATTATTAAGCGTATTGCTTTCAATATGTAATTTAAAAAAAAAAAAGAAATAGGAAAAAAAGAACCTAATCAATCGACACAACAAAACCTTTCCTTGGTAAATAGAATGGCAAGGGAAAACAATGTCTTGAAAACAATTTTGGGGCACCTAGGTGGCGCAGTGGATAGAGCACCAGCCCTGAATTCAGGAGGACCCAAATTCAAATCTGGTCTCAGACACTTAACACTTCCTAGCTGTGTGACCCTGGGCAAGTCACTTGACATCAATTGCCTCAGGGAAAAAAAAAAAAATTCTCTCCACAATTACAAAACTTTACAAAATAGGAAGTACCCAAGAATATAATGAAATACAATTTCCTTTTAGGAGAAAAGAGATGAGTTTGAACAGATATTGTGAAGAATAGACAGAATCAATAACTGAGGAGTAGAAAACAGTATGGCCAAAATGGTACAGACCGACATCTTAATATACCAAATCATAGTAGAACCGAGAACATTGTACATATCCACAAGATTATGTGATGATCAATTTTCTAATGGACAAGACTCTTTTAAACAATGAGGTGATTCAGGTCAGTGGCAATAGATTTCTGATGGAGAGAGCCATCCACACTCAGAGAGAGAACTGTGGAGAGTGAATCATGAATCACAACATAGGTTTTTCACCTTTTTTGGTGTTACTTTTTGTTTTCTTTCTCATTCCTTCTTTCTTTGTGATCTCATTTTGTGTGTGTGTGTGTGTGTGTGTGTGTGTGTGTGTGTGTGTGTGTGTGTGTATGTGTGCACGCACGTGCGCAGCAAGATAAATAGAGAAATATGTATAGGAGAGTTGTACATGTTTAACCTATATTGGATGACTTGCTGTCTAGGGGAGGGGATGAGGAAAAGGGAGGAAGAAAAAATTTGGAATATAAGGTTTTGCAAGGGTGAATGCTGAAAACTATCAAACTATTTTTGCATGTATTTTGTAAAGAAAAAAAGGATACAAGTCATTCTAATTGATAAACGGTCAAAAAAATATGAACAGGCAGTTTCAGAAAAAGAAAGCAAAGCTATATGTAGTGATATGAAAAAAATGCCTTAAATCACTATTGATTAGAAAAATTCAAATTAAAATAATGTATAAGATTGGTCAATATAATAGAATAGAAAAATGATAAATGTTGGAGGAGATGGGGTAAACTGGGTACTGCTGGTGGAGTCGTGAACTGCTTTAATGATTCTGTAGGGCAATATGAAACTGCACAAAGAGTTATAAAGTCTTTAATCCAACTAGTAATACTACTATTAATTCCGCATCCCAAAGAGATTTTTAAAAAATAAAAATAAAAAAATAACCTATTTGTACAAAAATATTTATAGCAGATAATTTTTGTGGTGGCTAAGAATTGGAAATTGAGGGAATGCCCATCAATTGGGGAATGGCTAAACAAATTGTGGCATACGAATGTAATGGAATGCTATTATGCTAAAAGAAATGATGAGAAGACAGATTTCAAAAAGATACAGAAAGACAAATGAATTGATACAAAGTGAAGTGAACAGAATCAAGAGAATATTATACACAGTAACAGCAGTATTGGGCAAAAACCAACTGTGAATGGCTTAGCTATTCTCAACAATGATCCAAGACAATCTAAAAAGATGCACAATAAAAAATACTATCTGCCTCCAGAGAAAGAACTGATGTCATCTAAATATAGACCTAAGGGGGCAGCTACGTGGCGTAGTGGATAGAGCACCAGCCTTGAATTCAGGAGGACCCGAGTTCAAATCTGGTCTCAGACACTTAACACTTCCTAGCTGTGTGACCCTGGGCAAGTCACTTAACCCCAGCCTCATAATGAATGAATGAATAAATAAATAAATAAATAAATGCCTAAGCATACTATTTTTCATTCTTTTCTTTCTTTTTTGTGTTGTTTTCTTGTACAATACCTATATAAATAGACTATTTGTCATTTCAGGGAGAGGGAATGAAGGGAGGGTCAGAATTTGGAACTCAAATTAAAAAAAAAAAAAAGTTTAAATTGTTTTTATGTAACTGAGAAAAATAATTAAGAAGGGGCAGCAGTGGATAGAGCACCAGCCCTGAAATCAGGAGGAACTGAGTTCAAATCTGGCCTCAGACATTTAACACTTCCTAGGCAAGTAATTTAATCCCAATTGCCTCAGCAAAAAAAATAAAAATATAACTATAAAATAACTGAGAAGTAGAATTATTGGCAAGGTCTCTTTGAATACAATCTAATAAACTGTCTTGAGATTTTTGTCAAGGCCAGATTAAATTAGCTTTTGCCTACGTGTGAAATTCCCTTTTCTGGATTCATGTAGTCATGTAGTTTATCCTTCATGCCTGGAGTACACTATTCTCCTTACCTCCTATCTCAGGTTCTATTTACTTTTTGAAGACTTCTTGCTTCCCCTATAGTAATGGAAGCAATCTCCCTCTCAAAATTATAGCTAATAATAATTTGGAGTATCTGAAAAAGGTTTACAAGGAAGTAGAAACTGAGCTAGATCTTGCAAGAAGATAAAGATTCTGAGATTCCATCACTCATATATATGCATTCTAAAGTACGCTTCTTACCTCTTCAAGGTAAGATATGAAGGAATGGATAGATGTAGATAGATAAAAAGACAAAAAGATATGTAAATAAATATAAGTATATATAGGCACATATAAATATCAGGGGGGAGGAGATAAAGTGAAGAACAGATGTATGACAAAGTTTGATCAAGCAGCAAAGCAGATAACTATTATGAAAAAGGATGAGAGATATTCAACCCAATAGTTGAAATACTGACTAGAAGGTCTCTTGGGCTTTTTCCACTTCCCTGCTTTTCTAGACCATAATTCTTTCTTTTTTAATTAAAGCTTTTTATTTACAAAATATATGCATGGATAATTTTTCAATATTGACTCTTGCAAAACCTTCTGTTCCAAATTTTCCCCTCCTTCCCCGCCCCCAGATGGTCCAATACGTGTTAAGTATGTTAAAATATATGTTGAATCCAATATATGTATAAATATTTATAAAGCTATCTTGCTGCACAAGAAAAAATGGATCAAGAAGGAAAAAAAAAAAAAAAAAAACCTGAGAAAGAAAACAAAATGCAAGCAAACAACAACAGAGAGCATGAAAATGCACTCAATTCCCACAGGCCTCTCTCTGAGTGTAGATGGCTCTCTTCATCACTGAACAACTGGAACAGGTTTGAATCTAGACCACAATTCTTTAACAAAGTCATTATCTGCATCTATGATTTGAATCAAACTTTTCCAATGGATATTTGTTGATCTACATACATCCAAACTTGCAGCTTCAAAGAAACAGGCAACAATAGCATCCTTGTGACCTCCTAGTGAATAGTAGATCAAATTATCCCATCGTTCTGCTCCAAACACCCAGGTTGTCATGTCCTTGCTCCCAATCACAAAGCACCTATAAACACAAGAAAACACAACTCAAGTAATAGTCTTCTTTTATGATCCCACCACCAAAACTTTTGATAACCACATTATCACAAATAAAATCTCAAGGAAATCTAGAGAGCACAAAAGTCACCATTTTCACATCAGGATGAACATCTCTTCTAGAACCTACCCGAGAAGTGATTATCCAATTCTAGCTTGAAGATTTTAGTGAGAGAGAACTCACCAAAGAAGTTCATTCTACTTTTGGAGAGTTCTACTAGTCAGGAAATTACATGAATCCTAAATTAACATATCTGCAACTGGCAACTACTATTCTTATTTTTGCCCTAGTCCCACTACCATATTTGAAGACCTCTGCATTGTTTCCCCTAAGCCTTGTCTTCTCTATATCACAAAAAATTCTCATACGGCATGTCCATAAAGTTCTTCATCATCATGGCTATACTTCTCTGGCTTGTTTCTAGTTTATCAGCAATTTTCCTAGAATGAGCGGGGGAGGAAAAAGAAGCTAATAGTGGTGTAATAGCGCAAATAAGTAGGTTTTTTTTTTTCTTTTTTTAAAGTGTGAGTTAAGTATAAAAAGATTCCAAGTTCAGCAAAAAGCAGGGGAAAAAAAACTGAGATATTTTAGGCTGCATTAAGAAAGGTGTAGTAACCAAAATAAGGAAGATAGTTAAAGTGACGAAAGTCACACAGTCAATGTGTAAGGAGCAAGATTTGAACTCAACTCTTTCAGATTCCAAGGCCAGTTCACTAATTACAACTCTACTTACTAACCATCACTTTTTAACATATTGAAAATATACTATCATATAAACCAGTTTCCAACTAAATCAAGAATCTTGACAAACTACATTTGAACATTGCCTTCAAATCTGTAGCCTCTGCTGTCCGAAAACTATGTTATATAACTATATTAAGAAATAAAATATATGTGAAGGTACAGGTATTATTTTAAGATCTATATGCCTCACTCTGTATGCTGTATAGCACACTACACTGTAAAAATGCTCACACCTATATGACATGATCTGAACTTGAACACTATCTGTATAACACTGGGCAAATCATATCAGCTTTCAGCGCCTCAGCTTCTTCACAAATAAAATAAACAGGTCTTTCCCTTTTTTAATCTATGTTCTTGTGAAATGTTATTTATACACCAATATTTTGAAAGCAACTCTATAACACTCGGGCAACATCTAAACTACAAAACATCTAAATATTTCAGGTCATTCCTATTGGTCAAACTGCATAGTATCATGTATAAAATGCAAAGAAAAAGATTCAGGTTTAAATTATATCTAGAACCACAAGAGATTAGTTTTTTTCTTACCTGATGCAAAAAAAAAAATTTTTTTTCAAGAAAAAATACTGCTGTAACCTAGAGGTGCTAATTAATTTAATTAGATCCAGATTAGTATGGTTTACTTGCTAGGACATTTACCAACAGAATAAGGCTTATAAAGCAACAAATGGAGTGCTAGTAACATATCCTACTTTTCTAGCTTTCTTCCCCCAATACAAGGTCTCTATCAACATGCATCACCAACAAACAACACACAAAACTACTTACTTAGAATCATCAGTCCAATCAATGAATGTGGTTTCATCATATGGCCCAAAGTAAGTTTTGTCCAAGACAAAAGCATTAAATTCTCGCTTTTTTCCAGGAGCATAATACATTTGGGCAAGGTTGTCTTTTGCCACCACAAATCTCCTGCCAAATGAACAGCAAAAAAAGTGATACAGCAAGTTTAAAACAAAAACCTCAAGTTATTGCTACTGTTGAGAGAGTTAGAATAGATAACTCAAAAACTTTACCCAATGACTTCAAACTTTTATCAAAATAAATGTGTTACATATTTGATTACTTGACATCTAGGAGAGTATGTGAGGGAAAGGAAGGGAAAAATTTTAGAACACAAGGTTTTGCAAAGATGAATGTTGAAAATTATGGAGACAGCTAGGTGGCACAATGGATAGAGCACCAGACCTGAAGTCAGGAGGATCTGAGTTCAAATCTGATCTCAGACACTAACTGTGTGACACTGGGGCAAGTCACTTAACCCCAATTGCTTCAGCAAAAAAAAAAAAAAAAAAAAAAAAAAAAAGAAAGAAAGAAAGAAAAAGAAAATTATCTATGCATATTTTGAAAATAAAACGCTTTATTTAAAAAAAAAAAATTTTCAAGCCTGGAGGGAAGGAGGGGAAAAGCTGGAACAGAAGTTTTTACAAGGGTCGATATTGAAAAATTACCCAAGAATATGTTTTATCAATAAAAAGCTACTTAAAAAAAAAAAAAAAAGACAGAAGCAAAATAAATAAATTAGTCATAGCTAAGAGCACAAATGACTTGTTATCAACTATTCCCCAAATCTACTTATAATCCAGTGCTGATTGACAATGATATAACTTAAAGAAGTAAAATAAAGCAGAAAAAATGATAATTCAAACTATATGATCAATTCCTGAAATACCTGAGTGTACTATATAAAATCAGCACACAAACTGTCTGAAAGGTGCTTTAAAGTTAGATCTTCTGCCTCAATCCCTGTTTTCTTGAATCCACAGACATTACTGGATAGGACATCCTTAACTCTTCTAACACATTAAGCAACTTAACCTTCTAAGTTATCACTGATGAATGCTTCTCTAGATAATAGACCTACCAACACCAAAGGTTAAATTAAACTAAACATGGGAAAAAGAACCACCAAAGTCATTGAAGATTGGTTAAAATAATAAAAAGTTCATCAATGGAACAAATCAGGCACACAATATATAGAAGCAAATAAAAATAAGACATAGTATTACATAAACCCAAGCATCTCAGCTCCTGGGGTTAGAGCCTAATATTGAGAATGGGGGGGGAGAAGAGTAGGAAGAGAAACAGTAAGAAAACCAGAAAATCAGTCATGCAGAAATTAATTTAGACCAACAGTCATACCATATTCTACAATAAGTTCCAAAGAATAACATGACCTCAATATTAAAGATCATATCACAATCAAACTACACACAAAGAGAAGAAGATATCTTTTAGAACTAAGGATAAAGAAAGAGTTCTTGACCAAAAAAAGGATAGGGACGATCAAAATGTTAATTACTAAAAAGGATCTATCATCAATTTAAGAGTTCCTTCCAAGGATGCAGATCATAACTAATCCATTTTTTGCACCTCCAGTCAGATTCTTGTCTATATCCTCTCAAAAGTTCATCTCAGGAAGTCCCTCCAACATAATGGAGGGCTTCCTCAATTTTTACTAAACTCTTGAAGGCATCCATGGAGCATTCAGGCACACTGCCTCTCCCTTTTACCATGTGAACAGCCAATCTTCTCTTTCTGTCATATAATTCTTAGTGACATCCTTTATTCATGCTCTTTGTTTGGAGTTCTTCACTGGTCACACATTGTAAATGGCTCACATCCATTACATACCTTTCCACTGCCTTATAGGATACTCATTCTTCTGAAGCAGTGGTATTCAGGTCTCACTTACATATCACATAGTAGTGTTGTGTTAATATATTAAAAATATGGGCTGAACCCTCTTTGTAATGGCCAGAAACTGGAAACTAAGTGATGCCTCTCAACTGGAGAATGGTTGAATAAATTGTGGTATATGAATGTTATGGAATATTATTGTTCTGTAAGAAATGACCAGCAGGATGATTTCAGAAGGGCCTGGAGAGATTTATATGAACAGATGTTAAGTGAAATAAACAGGACCAGGAGATCATTATATACTTCAACAATACTATATCATGATCAATTCTGATGAACAGGCCCCTCTTCAACAATGAGATGAAACAAATCAGTTCCAATAGAACAATAATGAATTGAACCAGCTACACACAGTGAAAGAACTCAGGGAAATGAGTGTGAACCACTACATAGAATTCCTAATCCCCCTATTTTTGTCCACCTGCATTTTTTATTTCCTTCACAGGTTAATTGTACACCATTTCAAAGTCCAATTCTTCTTGTGCAGCAAAATAACTGTATGGACATGTATACATATATTGTATTTAACATATACTTTAATATATTTAACATATATTGATCTACCTGCCATCTGGGAGAGGGGGGAAAGGGGGGAAAATTGGAACAAAAGTTTTGCAATTGTCAATGCTAAAAATTACCCATGCATATATCTTATAAATAAAAAGCTATAATTTAAAAATATATATATGGGATGAGGACTTCTAGCCACAAAATTTACCTGGAAGTAGTCTATACAACTCCCCATCACCTGTTATAGTAAACACTTGAAATTCAGAGAAGACCAAAAAACAATCAAGAAGTCTAATATGAAATTACAGTGACTTTTTCAACCCCAAAACTACCCCAAAAGTCAACCATCAGTCCCAGGGCAATAGGTAAGGGGGATCACTAAAAAAAGCAGTTTCAGAGCAAGCATATGGCTATATAGCTTCCCAGTACAACCAGAAAAGGGCTCTCTGTCCTGAGCAGAGGATTCTACAGAAAAAGTCCCAGAGAGAAATGGCAATCAGTAACCAGCACAGCTCATACCAGGTCACCCCAGAGCTCCAAAGTCCCTACTACCATGACATGACATAGTCCTGAGGGTCCTTAAGAGTCAGAACTCAAAATTTCAAAAATCTACAGGTACCTAAGAAGTAGAGGGAATTCATTGCAGGAACCTAGATGACTCAAGGTGGGATCAAACAATACTATTTTATCCAAAAATCATATCAAGGAAGGCTGTTCAGGAACTAAGTTTGGAAAAGTAAACAAAAGAAAACTGACCCCTATAAAACAAGATCATCATCAAAAAACTACATTCCAAAAAGTAAAGTAAATGTAGCAACATTTCTCAAAATTTTCTTCTCAAAGGAAAAAATGCATTTTCCAGAAGGACTATATGATTACCAAGAAGAAATTAAGCAAGATATTTTAAAAATGAAATAAAAGCTCTAGAGCAGAAGTACTGAAAGAATAAACAAGTTATTAGAGAGCTAATAATAAACCTTTCCAGAAATGGAATCCCTGAAAACTAGAACAGACATAATAGAAACCAAAGAAAGACTTCTTGAGACAGGAAGTAAGAGCAAAACAAAATTTAAAAGTTGAAAAAGTAGAAAAAAAAAAAATCCAAGAGAAGTGGTAACAATAACAACTAACCTAGAAATCAGGACATGAAGAGATAATTTAGATCTTTGGATTCCCTGAAAACCATTAAAAAAAAAAAAAAAATCCAGACATTATATTTTAGGAAATCCTAAATAAAAGTGCCCATATCTTTTATAGCCAGAAGGCAAAGTGAAGACAGAAAGAATTCACTGATCATTTCCTAAAAAGGAGCCGTGAAAGCGAGCCGTGAAAGCTCCAATGTTGTAAAAAGGAGACATTCTGGAAATTGGAGTTGTGCCAAAAAAGTCACTGAAGTGTGACCCAAAGTTACTACTACAAGACATATATTACAAAAATTGAAAGCTGATAAAAGGGCCATATGTACAAAAATATTTATATAAGCACTTTTTCTCACAGCAAAGAACTGTATTCAAAGCAGTTGCTCTTCAAATGGGCTAAAAAATTATAGTATAGGAATATAATGGACTATTATTGAACCAAACCTGAGAAAAAAAGAGTAACTTAAAATTTGTATGAATGAATGCAGAATGAATTGTATAGAACAAAGACCACAATATATTTAGTGACTGAAACACTGTAAAGGATTAATAACCTTGATCAATAATTCTACCTGACACATGAGTTGATAGAAATGATGATGAGGATGGTTTCAGAAAAATCTGAGAAGACTTATACAAAGTAAAATGAGCAGAACTAGGAAAATATCATATACAGTAACAGCAATATTGTAACAATGATCAATTGTGAAAGACTTAGCTAATCTGACCAATACAATTATCCAAGATAATTTCAAAGAACACATAATGAAAAAACACTCTTCACCTCCAAAAAGAGAACTAATGAACTCTGAGAGCAAATTGAAATATAATTTTTTCTTGCCTTTCTTTCTTTTGCAAACAGTTAATATGGAAATAAGTTTTGAATGTTTTCACATGTATAAATGATCTCCTATTACTTGGAGATGGAAAGAATTTGAAACTCAAAAAAAAAAAATTTTAATGAATGTTAAAAAGAATGATTTTTTTTTAAAGAATATCATATTTGTAAAATATCCAAAAAATAACAAACACCATATCTTTCTTCCTCCTTCCAAAAAATCTACCATCTTCTTACCTGCCATCTGGAGAAAAGGAGACACAGTGAACAGAGCCATTGAAGTGGAAATGATGCAGCACAGATTTGCAAACCAAACTGACAAGTAAGGCTGCTCCTTCTGAAATTAAAATTAAAACAAGTTCTAGATGACAGATAGAATATGGAAAAAGAGAATCACAGAATCTGAAGATTGGAAAAGAACTCCATAGTCACATCCACACGCAAAAGTAATCCCCACTATAACATGCCAAACAAATGGTTCAATCATTTTAAAGATCTCCAAGGAAACCCCTCTATCTCTTGAAGTAGCACATTCCACTTTGAGGCAACTCTAATTTTTAGGAAGTTTTTCTTAAAAATCAAACCTAAATTTGTCCTTTATCTAACTTTCATCTATTCATCCAATTACATCTTCTAGGATTAAAAAGAACAGTCTGATCTCTTCTTCACATTATAAACCTTTCTTCAAATAATAAAAATAATGATGTTGATTTTAACGGTATGATACAAGCATTTATAGCATTTTAAGATTTCAAAACATTTCATAAATATTATCTCATTTAATATCCTTGGAGATAAGTGTTATTTTTATCATAATTTTATGAGGAAGCTAAGGCAAGCAAAATGTCTTACCCAGAGCCATATGACTAGAAATGTCTAAGGAAGGATTTGAATTTAAGTCTTCCTGATGGATATACATCCCAGAGAAGTCAAATAATTTCTCAGTGCCCCCAGGTAAGTTTCGAAGGCACTAATTTGCACAATATGTGACAATTCATTTGCAAAGAAAGTTTTATGTTTAGTTTATATCAACAGAATCACATACCCCGCCAAAAAAATAAAAGACTTCAACAATCAACTTTTTCCCTCAACTCCCTTCAAATAAAAGGATATAGCTAATTTTGTCAAAGGATAGTGCTCCATGTGGGAATAGATCAAGGGTCAATGACATACCATTCTTCTTTACAGCATTCACTAGATACTGAAGCCCAAAGCACTATTTAGATGGGCATAGATAATAACTGAGTTACAGAATGATTCCCTGTAATGTGGCATCATGGTACAATAGTAAAAGCTAAGCCACTCCTAGCAATGTGATCCTAGAAAAGGATTTTTCACCTTTCTGAACCCCAGTTTTCTCAACTGTAACAGGGGTATAATAATTTGCCCTACAGATTTGCTATGAGGTGTTTTGTAAATTTAAATATATGTGATTATAATATTCATTGTAAAAGGACTTTATTTACATATTTCAACTTAGTATCAAATTACCACAAAGGACAAATGTGGAGTGTAAAAGCTTCATCCTAAGACTAGATTTACCAACATTATGTTTCAGTTTCTTAAAACAGTGAAAGATATACTAAATGATTACCTTCATCAATGACAATGGCAAAGCAGCCATCTGGAGAAAGTCCCACACATTTAATGTTATACTTGGTCGCCAAAGGCAGGGTTTCAGACTTGTTGCTATAAAATAGGAGAGAAAGAATACAAGCCTTCTTTAAAGCTCATTATAGAGGTAATTATCAATTAAATATTGTTTTCTTCAGTTCCAACCCAGAATCTGATCTGAAAGCCTAACCATGTCAATCAAATCAATCAACAAACAATTCCTGAGTAACTAGCATATTCCAGGCACCATGGTAGGTGCTAAAGACATCACACAAAAAGACAACAGTTCCTGTGCTCAAGGACTTTACATTCTCTGGGGAAAGACAATATAATGTACATATAAACAAAATGTATACATGAGTTATTCTGCAGAAAGGACCAAAAAAGTGTTCAAAGACTCGAGAGATACTTGAAAAGAATTTTGAAAGAACACAGGGAATATTAAGAGGTGGAAAAGGAAATGCATGGGAGTCTATACAAAGGCTTAGAAAATGAGTTGCTGTCAATGAGGAACAGCAAGAAGGTCAATTTGGTTAGACTGAAAAGTTTGTAAAATGGAATAATGTACAAGGCTATAAAAGTAGCAAGAAACTAAGTTGTGAAAGACACTAAATGCCAAATGGAAGGGTCTGGATTTGATCCTGAAGTATTAGACAGCACTACTTAGCAAGGACATGTAGGAAAGGAAATTAGGAGAGCAAAGATTCTTAAACTGTGGGTCAAGACCCCACATAGGGTCATGTAACTGAATGTGGGAGGGAGTAGGAAGTCATGAAAAATTTGACAACAGAAAAAATATCAAATTCCCCCCCAAAGATTTAATTTTTTATGTAAAAATAAAGCAAATCTGCTTTCATCTTTAATAAGTGATAAAATTATATGTATACCAAAAAATAATTTAAAAATAAATTTCTTTATAATTTATTATCAGTAAATGTTTGATTTATATACCTATTTTGAATTCCTATATATCCAAGGTCATGTAAAAATTTCTTGGGTGAAAAAGGATCAGGGGTAGAAAAGTTTGAGAAGTCTAGTGATAAAGCAATCATAAAGATCAAGTTTATAGGATGTTAATCTTAGATACTATTTTATTCATTTTCTTTCCTTTATGGAATAGAAAATTAAGTATAGAACAATCCGGAAGAAAAATGAGACATCAGTCATACCAAAAAGTGAATTCCAGTTTCTAAATTAAGAGAGGGAAATGTCTTTGAATGAGAGTTCAACTCTCCTATATTTAAAGTTGGAAAAACATAAAATAAAATAAAGAAACCAAGAAAAACTACAGTGACTTGCACAGTAACAGAATTTGGATAAGAATCCAGCTATCAACTCCCAATCCAACGGGCTTCTGACCACAAAACAGGATCCTGAATTTCTTTAATTTTAATTTAAATCTCTATTCCCTATTACAATAAAGTTGAAACTTGGTCCCAGTTGCATGTAATAATACTATGTTGCTTCATCCAATTCACTACCTATTCTGTAACCTTACCTTCTCTCATTTAGCTATAATAAAAGTCAAGTCTAAGTTTCTCTTTCCTTGCTACAGCATCAAGTCTAAACTAACATCCCTATATGTTTTCCTAAAATTATATATAATGTTCTGCTTTGTATATTCCAAGATCAATACAAAATTACTTTATAAAATGGAATTTTAGTCAAGAGATTAGAATTAGAGGTGTGGTTTAACCTATATTGGATTACTAGTTGTCTTGAAGAGGAAGGAGGGAGGAGAGGGAGAAAAAAGTGGAATACAAGAGTTTGCAAAGATAAATGTTGACTGTTATTTTTGCACATATTTGGGAAAATAAAATACAATTAAGAATTAAAGGGGTGTGAATGCTACTGTCAATTCTGCCCTGAACTTGCTGAACACTGCTCTTAATTTGTGTCTGTAAAACTCAAGTGAAATATGCTCAATTCACAACTATGCTGCAAAATTAAAGGGAAGACACTGAAAAGAACATTGGGAACTGAGTGTGGACCACAACATAGCATTTCCACTCTTTCTGTTATTGTTTGCTTGCATTTTTATTTTTCTTCCTAGGTTATTTTTACCTTCTTTCTAAATCAGATTTTTCTTGTGCAACAATATAACTGTATAAATATGTATACATAAATTGTATTTAACATATACTTTAACATATTTAACCTGTATGGGACTACCTGCCATCTAGGGGAGGGGGTGGAGGGAAGGAGGAGAGAAGTTGGAACGGAAGTTTTTGTAAGGGTCAGTGTTGAAAATTTACCCATCATATGTTTTGTCAATAAGCTACAATAAAAAAAAAAAATTAAAGGGAAGAAAAATAGCTTTGAAATCCAGCTATGCCAACAAGTGTTATAAAGATAGAAAGTATTATTATTTCAATATACTCACTTCTTTAGATCAAAGATGGTAACTCTATTTCCTACTGGGCTGATGACGGAATTTCCATCAGTAGTAAAATTCAAGTTCCCACAGCGATAGACTGTGCCCAGCAAATTTGAAAACTAAAGGAAACAAAATACATTTTCCTTAAAACCAAGATTATTATTCGGTTTTACACACATATATTGTATCTAGGATATACTGTAACACATTTAACATGTATGGGACTGCCTGCCATGTAGAGGAGGGAGTAGAGGGAGGGAGGGGAAAATTCGGAAAAGAAGTGAGTACAAGGGATAATGCTGTAAGGAAAGAAAAAAAAAAAAAAATTACCCATGCATATGTACTGTCAAAAAAAACTATTACAATTATAAAATTTTTTAAAAATGACTTGCCATGCAAAAAAAAACAAAAAAAAAAAAAACAAAAAAAACCCATGATTATTATCTTGTTATTCCTAAGAGGCCATTGAAATCTTAAGTATTCCAGAAAACAGCAGTGAAAAGCCCTGGTACCTTCTAAACATTGTCCTAGGTCACAGAGAAGTTTCTCACTGTCATACCTTCTAAGAATTCCCTTATATATAACCCAGTTTAGAAGGTACCACGATGAGCTGCTATGTGTTAGATAATGAGCAAAGAGCTCTGCAGATATTACCTCATTTTATCCTCACTGCGACCCTGACAGAAAGATATCACTATTATCCCCATTTTTCAGATAAGGAAACTGAGGCTAAATGCCCAGCCTAGGGTCACACAGCTACCAAGTATTTGAGGCCAGATTGTAACACAGGTCTTCCTGACTTCCAGTACTTAACACAGCATCTGACAGAGTAGATGCTTAACACGTGTTTTGATTGATTATTGCGGACTCAGCACCGCCACCCATTTTCTAAAGTCTAAATTGAAAGCCATTGGCTCAAACATCTTGACACACAGCAGTATTCCCCAAATTAAAAGAAACTGCAAACTTACTTGCCCCCTACAAACAAGAATTTGACCAAAATGTGAGGCTGGGACTGGGACTTTCAGCTTCCCCCACGCCGGCCCTCCCTCTTCTTCCAGAGGGTGGGGGAAAAGCCTCGGAGCCTCGCTCCCTACCAGCCCGCGGCTCCGACTCCACGGCCCCGGGTTCCCCAAGCCCAGCGGCCCCATCCCAGCAGCTCTCCAGCACCGCCCACGCGCCGTGAGGCGTCGCGCTACAAGGTCCCGGGAGTCTGATTTCGGTCTCGAATTCCCGACCCGAGGGCCTCTAGGGACCTGGGGGTCCTGGGGGCCAATAATTACTGACCCAGGACCTCTGAGTCCAGATGCGATGTTTACGATCACCGGGGCCATTAATTCCAGACCCCAAGACCAATAATTCCGAACTCCGAGGCCCAATAATTCCGGACCCCGGGGCCAATAATTCGTGACCCCGGGGCTAATCATTCCGGACCCGGGGGCCCAATCATTCCGGACCCGGGGCCCAATAATTCCTGACTCCGGGGCCAATCATTCCTGACTCCGGGGCCAATCATTCCTGACTCCGGGGCCAATCATTCCTGACCCCAGGGCCAATCATTCCAGACCCCAGGGCCAATCATTCCGGACCCGGGGCCCAATCATTCCGGACCCGGGGCCCAATCATTCCTGACCTCGGGGCCAATCATTCGGGACCCGGGGCCCAATCATTCCGGACCCGGGGCCCAATAATTCCTGACTCCGGGGCCAATCATTCCTGACTCCGGGGCCAATCATTCCTGACTCCGGGGCCAATAATTCCTGACCTCGGGGCCAATCATTCCTGACCCCGGGGCCAATCATTCCAGACCCCAGGGCCAATCATTCCGGACCCGGGGCCCAATCATTCCGGACCCGGGGCCCAATAATTCCAGACCCCAGGGCCAATCATTCCGGACCCGGGGCCCAATCATTCCGGACCCGGGGCCCAATAATTCCTGACCTCGGGGCCAATCATTCGGGACCCGGGGCCCAATCATTCCGGACCCGGGGCCCAATAATTCCTGACCTCGGGGCCAATCATTCGGGACCCGGGGCCCAATAATTCCTGACCTCGGGGCCAATCATTCCGGACCCGGGGCCCAATAATTCCTGACTCCGGGGCCAATCATTCCGGACCCGGGGCCCAATCATTCCGGACCCGAGGCCCAATAATTCCTGACCTCGGGGCCAATCATTCGGGACCAGGGGTCCATTAATTCAGGACCCCTCCAAGCTTACCCGGTAATTGAACTTCATCTCCGCGGCGTGCACATGGGAGACCCACTAACATCCAGTTCAGCAAGGCTCGCGAAGACTCTGCCTTCCAGGGAAGCGGAAAGGTAGGCAATAGAGGGGATGAGTAGTCGATTGAGAAAGTGATGCGCCCCCTGTTGGTTTGGAGGAGAGAATGCGCCGTTCCAAATTAAAGAGATGCCCATCAATTGGATCGACCTTCACCACAACCCTGGAAGGTAGCAGTTACTTAAAGCGTTCAGGGAATCAGGAATATTTCAGTTCAAATTCAGTGTTTCCTAACTAGCTTATTCCCATTTTACAGATGAGGAAACTGAAGTAGATAAAAGTTAAATTATTTGCTTAGTCACACTAGTTATGTAGTAACTACATATTAACGTATGAGACAGAATTTGAATTCAGAGCTTCCTAATTCTGTGTCCAGGTTCACTGTGCCACCTAGCTGTCCAATCAGGAAAATAATATATAAAAACAAATCTTTTTAGAGCCATCATGATTGTAGTCTTGCTTCTATAAAGCACAGTCCTCAAACTTTTTGGTCTTATACCTGTAGAAATTATTGAGAACCTTATGTAGGTTATATTTATTGACATTTACTGTATTTTGTGTTGAAATTGTATCTTGTTGGGGCAGCTAGGTGGCGCAGTGGATAGAGCACCAGCCCTGAAGTCAGGAGGACCTGAGTTCATATGGTCTCAGACACTTAACACTTCCTAGCTGTGTGACCCTGGGCAAGTCACTTAACCCCAGCCTCAGAGAAAGAAATTGTATCTTGTTCTGGTCAATCTGACTCTTTCCCTTCTAGTTAGTTTAGTAAGTTTATAAGTAGCCATTCCAAAGTAATAATAGCAATAAATAAGATTGCAAAGGGGAACATAGAAATCACTTATAAATTGTGCAATAGATCAAAGGAACATATTTGTAAATTGTAACATGTATTAAATAAAAATCAAATCCTAAATCAACTAGGTCTTGCTGTAAGAACCTTCTGGTCCTGCTAGCTGCCTCTGTAAACCTCAGATAAGTTCCCATTATCTGCAGACAGATCAGCAAAATACCAAATATTGTTGATGACTTTAAGGTGATATGACTATGCTAATGAATTCACCTTAAAGTTGCATGTATAAAGAGATTGTCTGACACCAAAAATAACCGATAAAAATGAAATTCCTGGTCCTCCATCTCATCTGTATCCATCTAGATCCACACTACCAAGTGCTCCCAACTGTAATCCATGATTATATGTCACTCCCACCCTATTCTCTTCCCCACACTACCTGCCTTTCTCCACCATCTTATTCTCATCTTCCTCTATTACCCCCCCCCAAGGGATTTGTCTCTGTATCTTCAGTGCCGAAAACTCTCTGGGTTTTATTAAAGTGTGACTGAAGCATTATCCTCTGCCCACATAGTCTTTACCAGCAAGAACCCAAAAAACAAGGCATACTTGCCCCCATGTAATAATTCCATAAATGATAGCAATTCAATTCTAGATAAAAACTGATGCATTTTATAATATGCATTAATTAATTTAAAAATGACAATAAGCCCATTGCATGTAAACATTACATATTTTTATGAAAATTAACTGTTTTACAAAGCAAAAACTATGAAAAGAATGGCATTTTTTTTTACATATTTTTGCAAATTATAATGTCTTAACAGAAGACAGCTGGATTCTCATTTCTGCTGCTACATTCAATCTTTTTTATTATTATAGCTTTATATTTTATTATTATATTTTACTATTATAGCTTTTTCTTGACAAAACATATGCATGGGTAATTTTTCAACATTGACCTTTGCAAAAACTTCTGTTCCAACTTTTCCCCTTCCCCCCCACCTCCCCCCAGATGGCAGGTAGTCCCATACATGCTACATTCAATCTTGCAATCTGTTGTATTAGTTTAAGTATATAAAGAAAATCTAGTCTCATACTGGTATTTAGTTGAAATAGGAGAGTATTTTAATAGGCAAGTGATGTCAATTTTATTATGAAAGTAGTTTTGACCTAGGGGACCTCCTTAAAGGGTTTCAAGGAATCCCCAGAATCCAAACTTTGAAAACTATCAGTCTAAGGCATCTTAAAATCTTGGCATAGACAATATTAATTGTTTTCTCCAAAGCATAATAGTCTACATATATTTGTGTTTTTCAATTCTTCTTCAGTACAACCACTATGAAAGTGCTATAGTGATGGACTCTATGATGACGCTATTAACCAAAAGATTCTTGAAATGATGTCTAACATCATTTATAAAAAGAATTTCTTAGACCTCTCTCTGAATGATTGTGAGTCAATAACCTTCACCTATGCATTGCTTCTCTAGTATATTCCAAATCTTTGCTGTAATGAGAACATACTTGTCTTTTTGATTTTCATTAAAACTTAGGACTCTATTGACACATGATGAATCTGGACACATGAGAAGTAGGATGTCCTCTATTTTGATATTTGTAATTTCCTTCTGAATTTTCTAAATTACTACAATGTATACCAAGGATGGATCATTTGAAACATTTATTCCTCTAAAACCAAATTCTTCTAGAGGCTGTAATAGCACTTTTAAAAAATATCTCCCATTTAAAAAAAGTCTGGAACATAATGTTTACTTGTATTCAACTATTTAGGATAATAGCACAGACCACATGCTCAGTATCTATGTCACCTCCATACAAGATCCTACTAATACAAATAGAAAAGAACTACTGGGAATTGCTGATGTGATCATATTCTTGGGTTGCAAGGAAAAGATGGAAAGAAAAATTCCATTTAAAATACCTAAGTACAATATAAAAAACTTGGGACTCTACTTGCCAAGACATACACAGGAACTATATGAACATAATTACAAAACATTCTTCACACAATTAAAAGAAACCAAAACTAAAAATAAAATAATATTGAATTTTTAAAATGCTTCGCTTAAGCATTATATTGTACAAGAGGTCTTTCCTGTTCCCCTTGTGCCTCTCTTGGAATTTTACTTTGTATTACTTTGTATATTATTTTATATAAAGATGTAGGAGTATACAGTGTTTCCCCCACTAGAATGTAAACTCCTTGAAAGGAGAGACAGTTTTCAGTTTTCTTTTTTTTCTTTCTTTCTTTTTTTTTTCTTTTGTAGCCTCAGCACTTATCACAGTGCTTACTTAGTTAGCACTTAGTAAACATTTTAACAGGGCAGCAAACTGGGCGTGGAGTTAGAAAGATCTGAGTTAAAAATCCAGCCTCAAACAGGTATGTGACTCTGGACAAGTCATTTAACTGTCTGTTTGTCTGGATTTCTTCATCTTTAAAATGAGCAGGAGGAGGAAATGGCAAATCTATCCAGTTTCTTTGCCAAGAAATCCTCATATGGGATCACAAAGACTCTGACATTACTGAGCAGCAACAACAGTAAACACTTAACAAATGTTTGTTGTTTGTTTGATTGATTGATTGACTGATTGCTGAGAGCCACAATTTGAGTTTGACATTATCATTAGATACAAAGGAAAATGTATCTTCTGAATTTCTCTCTTGGAGTGGGGATGGAGACTTGCTTGTAGCAAGTGGGGAGTAAGAGAGGCAAACAATGATATTCCTGAAGATGCACACATACCCAGAATGATTCAGGTGGAATTCACTGTGGAACTAAGAGAGCAGAAGGGAGATTGACTTAAGAGTCTCTTTAAAGAGAACCAGGAGATCATTGTATACAGCAACAATAAGACTAACTATGTGATGATCAACTCTAATAGATTTGACTCTTCTTAACAATTAATGATGATTCAGGACAATTCCAATAGACTTATAATAGAGAGAGTCATCTGCATTTAGAAGGATGACCATGGGGACTGAATGTGGATCACAACATAGTATTTTCACCTTTTGGGGGTTTTTTTGCTTGTTTTCTCATTTTTTCCTTTTTGATCTGATTTTTCTTGTGTAGCATGGAATATATATGAAAATATATTCAGAAAAATTATGTTGATTTTAACCTATATTGTATTACTTGCTATTTAGGGGAGGGGGTGAGGAAAAGGGAGGGAGAAAAATTTGGAACACAAGGTTTTACAAGGGTGAATGTTGAAAACTATCTTTGCATGTATTCTGAAAATAAAAAACTATTAATTTTTTTTTTTTTTTTTTTTTTTTTTTTTTAGGATGCTGTGAAACAGTTGATAATGTAAAGAGCCCCAGACGCTATAAGGATGTTTTCTCTACTGTGGTCTAAAGAATCAAGGAAGTGAACTGCATTTTAGGTATCAAGCTACCAAAAGAAACCCCATCAACATTTAGAAAGGCAATGAGAAAAGAGATCACAGGATATGACAGACTCACAAGTGAACATCATCAATAGGAGAAAACAAGAAAATCAGAGCTACTTTCCAAACCTTTGGAGATGGACATACACAGGCTTTATACATATGGCAGAAGGATTCAGTATCAGTTCTGGAAAAGCTTAGGGCTGTAGAACCAGTCTCAGGAAA
This sequence comes from Sminthopsis crassicaudata, assembly GCF_048593235.1. Taxonomy (NCBI): domain Eukaryota; kingdom Metazoa; phylum Chordata; class Mammalia; order Dasyuromorphia; family Dasyuridae; genus Sminthopsis; species Sminthopsis crassicaudata. Next base: position 268,932,345 of record NC_133619.1, on the reverse strand, counting down.
AGTAGGTGAGGCCAGAAAAGGACGTTCCTCCAGTTTTTATAAGCAATAAGTGTAGACACATCAGAGCCAGAACACTCACTTTAATTTCCTTGAGAATTTCCAAAATTACCACAATCTCTCATCATCAATTGTTGTATTGCTATCACTAGCATTTCTAGTATAATACTGAATACATATGGTAATAATGGACTTCTCTGCTTCATCCTGATCTTTTTGGAAAAGTTTCTAGCTTGTTCCCAGTATTCTTGGGGTAAGTATTTGCTCTTGGTTTTAGGTAGTTACTATTTATCATTTTAAGGAAAACTTTTATCATTTAAGGAAAGAATAGGAATAACTATACTTTCTGGTGGTCCTTTTATTTTGTTTAAAAGCTTTTAATGCATCTATTGAAATAATCAAATGATTGTTGGTTTTTTGTTTTTTATTTTGTTAATATAATCAATTATCCTTATAATTTTCAAATATTGAACTAGTTTTGCATTTCTGGCATAAAACTAATCTGGCCTTAATATATGATCTTTGTGATACATTGCTATAATCTCCTAGCTAGTGTTTTATTTAATTTTTGCATTAATATTCATCATAGAAATTGGTCAATGGTTTTTCTTTCTCTGTTTTGACTCCCTGATTTACATACCAAGATCATATTTGTATTATAGAAAGAGAAAGGATCTCTTCTTTACTCATTTACAAAGCCAGTTTATATAGTATTGGAATTAATTATTCTTTATATGTTTGGTAGAATTCACTTGTCCAACTGAAGTTTTTTTGGTTGTTTTTTTTTTTTTTCCTTTTGGAGCTAATTTATGGTTTGTTCAATTTCTTTTTCTAATATAGTGTTATTTAAGTATTCTATTTCCCATATCTATTAAACTGGGCAATTTGTATTTTTATACATACTCATTCATTTCATTTAGATTATCAAGATTTTTCATTCGCTAGTCTTGAGTTATAAAGTTCCAAATAATTGTTTCTTCATTAGTTATGAATTCACCTTTTTTCAAATTTTATGCTGGCAATTTGGTTTTCTTCTTGATTTTTCTTAATCAAGTTGCTAATGGCTTATCTATTTTATTGGGTTTTTCAAAAAAAAAAGCTTCTAATTTTATTTATTATTTCTATTTTTAACTTTCAGTTTTGCTAACTTCTCCTTGGATTTTCAGGATATCCATTTTGGTGTTTAATTGGAAGCTTTTAATTTATTAATTTTCTAGGGTTTTTTATTTGCATTCCCAATTCACTGGTTTGCTCTTTCTTTTATTGATTAAAGAGTTTAGAAATATAAATTTTCCCTTAATTCCCTAATTTGACTTCATCCCACAGATTTTGACATATTGTCTAATTGTTTTCATTGTCTTCAAAAAAATTAGAGATTGTTACAATGATTTCTTCTTTGACAACTAATTTTTTAGGATTAGGTCATTTAGTTTCCAATAAATTTTTAATTTTTGCTTCAAAAGGCCTTTATTGAATGTAATTTTTATGTAGATAAAATATTGTATTGAATGTAATTTTATGGTAAGTAAAAAAAACATTTAATATTTCTACTTTTCTGCATTTATTTGTGAAGTTATTATATCCTAATATGATCAATTTTTGTAAACATATCATTCACATGTGCACATGCTTACACATATGCAAGTTGAGAAATAGGTATATTTCTTTATATTCCTCTTCGATACTCTCCAGAGGACTAGCATTATCAAATTTTACTAAAATTCTATTTAGGTCTTTAACTTCTTTCTTGTTAACTTTTGGTTTGATTTATCTGAAATCTGAGAAGAGTAAATTAAGATCCCTAATATAATTGTCTGGCAGCCTATTACTTTCTTTTATTTAACTTCTCTCTAAGAATTTAAATACTCTGCCTTTTGGTAATATATGTTCAGTATTGATATTAATAGTTTGGCTATTTTCCAAAGTATGGGCATTTTCTCAATTTCAAATTATTTGTCACTAACAATTGCTATGAATACTTTTGTATACTGGGGTCCTTTAAATTTTTCCTCTCCAGATGCTCTATCATGCCTCAGAGACAATCCAGGTAATTTCTCTAGTCCTTTTCAATTTCTTATATGTTGTCTTCCCCCAATATAAATTCCTTGAGGACAGAAACTACATTTATTTCTGTATTTCCAGCTTAGCATAATGCTTGGTACAATAGTAAGCATTTAATAAAATCTGGTTGACTGATTCAACAGCCTTTAAGCTAGAGTACAGAAAAATAATCAGAAGTACAACTCTTGTCATTGTTTAAACACAGGACAAGGGAAAAAATAAAATTGGAGCTCTTGATACAACAAAATATGGAGATGGAGAAGAGTCAGTTCTTAGCAACAGCCCTTCATCAGGGATAAAGACAGGCATATTGCACCTCACACCACATAAAATGGCTAAAGGATGGACTAAACCTGGAAGCTCTTAAGGCAGATATTGCCACACTATTGTTGGATATGTAATCACAAATTTACATCAGCAGGAAAAACAGTGGTGAGAAAAGTTGTAGTGAGAAAACCACTAGGTTTGGAGTGAGAAGATAGATTTGCCACTATTGTGGGCAAATCATTTAGCCTATTTCTCGTTGCTTCATCTGTAAAATAAGAAAATTGAGATAGATGGTCTCTTAAATTCCTCTTGACTCTAAATCTATAATCCCAGGAATGCCTGCAATTAAGAAAATAAGGAAACAGCAGACCTTGGGCTAAGAGCAGAGGAAAATATCTCTCCCCTCCCCATCCCTAAGTATAAAAATGTCTAAGATTAAAGCTATCAAAAGCATCAGAGAAGAAGTAAAGTCAGGAGTACAACTCCTAGAATTTTCTGTGTAACAATGTGTTGTTTTATTCTAGCCAAAATGTTTATGTGACTTGTAGACAAACCACCCAGCTTTTATATATATATATATATATATATATATATATATATATATATATACCTACTCCAGCAAAACCCTGAAGTTTATACCAGACTGAATAATATATAGATCCAATGATAAATTACAGTAAGTTATTTTTCCATTTTAAAACTGTACTGAGTTCAGTCAGAAGCCCAAGGGCAATAGGAAAGGAGGCTACCAGTAAAACCAGTGCTTAACCCATGGTAAATTTTCCCAATGTAACCAAATCAAAGGAAAGGTGATAGGGGATGGCCTGGAAGGAACCTGTTCCTCCCCTTTTCCAAAGGGTGAAAGTCATCCTCAGTTAATCATTGTCCTCTACAGATGTAATCCTGCTGATTACATCTGAGAAGGAATAGAAAAAAAACTACAACTCCCAGCCTGACTTAGTCCAGGAAAAGAGGCATACAGTACCAGTGCTCCCAGCAGTCCTACAAATAAGTAATTAGATCCCACAGACTTTTGGGACTTGTAGTTCTACTTCTATTTTCCCACTTTGCCTAGAGACTTCTAGGAGTTGCCATCCTCACAATGGTATATATAGGTAAATGGTGCCACAGATACAGTGCTATCCCAGGAGTCAGAAATACTCATCTTCTTGAGTTCAAACCTGGCCTCAGACACTATAGTTGTATGACCCTGGGTAAGTCACTTAATAACTTTGCTGACCTCAGTTTCCTTACCTGTAAACAATGAGCAGGAGAAGGAAATGGCAAACCACAAGAAAAGTTCTCATACCATGTAAGCAGTATACCAAGATTTGTAGTCTTGGCCCTATTTCTCATCCTCTTTAGGTTAACTTTTTACTTTTTTTTGTTTTGAAAGTTAAAAAATGGATTTTTATTTTTATTTTTAGTAATAAATATAATCTTTTTTCTTGGCACTTAGATAGGAAAAACTTAATTTGAATTGATGAGGAAAAAAGAAAGTTATTTAGTTCAAAAGACAAACAAATTGGTTCACGTTCCAGAGCAGTCCTTATTCTGCAGCATTTCTGATCCTTTATCACATCTTCAGGATCCAGTAAGACTCCTAGCCCTAACCTTCCAGCTTAGTATGAACCTTTAAATCAACATGACCTGCAATCTTTCCCCTGAAAGGGCTCTATTCTTTGCTTACCGGATCATCCTGAAAGGTGCTGCTACCATTACAACACACTGAGTGTCTCCTTTTTTACTGCCCTGCCTCTATCAGCTACAGAATCAAATTCAAACTCTGAACTTAGCCCTTGAAGAGCTCGAGAAGTCCTCAGAGCTATCCAAAGCTGTGCCTGATGATTCCTGAAAATTAACGGAATTACTGACATTAATGGAATCAGCCAGTTTAGGATGTCCCTATATTAAAATGTCCAAATGCTTCTCCCTCCAGGTCAGGATTGATACACAGTGGCACAGGGTGGCTTACACTGCCACAATCCATATCGTATTTGTTGTCCACCATTTCTCCAATAACTTTGACCTTACTCATTTTGTCTGGTCAATAAGTCAGATAACAAGCATTTGTTAAATGCTTATTATGTGCTAAGAACTGTGCTAAATTCAGAGGATACAAAAGCAAAAATAGCCCCTGATCTTAAGGGGCTTATATTTTAATAGGGGATACAATACATAAATAACTAGGTACACACAAGCTATATACAGAGTAAATGAGAAACAATCTGGGAGGGAACATTTGCAACTGAGGAAACTAGGAAAGGACTCTTAAAGAAGTTGATATTTGAGCTGAAGGAAGCCAGAGAAAATCAGAAGGTAAAGATGGAAAGCATTTTAGGCAATGGATACAAAGACAAGAGATGGAGAGTTTCGTATTTGAGAAACTGAAAATAGGACAGAATAATTGGAACATGAGAGGAAGGAAATAAAATGTCAGAAGACTGAAATTGTAGGAAGGGGCTAAACTATGAAGAGCTTTAAATTCCCAAGTGAGCATTTTATATTTAATTGTATAGGTATTAATAAAGAGCCACTGGAATTTATTCAGCAGGGGAGTCGGGAGAAAAAGTAACATGATCAGGTCTTTGTTTCAGAAAAAAAATCACCTTCTCTAAATCACAATCTAAATTAAAACAACTCTGGGGTACCATTTCACACTTCTCAGATTGACTAAAATAATAAGAAAAGGTAATAGCAAGTGTTGAAGGGAATCTGGGAAAACTGGGACACATTGTTGGTGAATTTGCAAACTGATTCAAACATTCTGGAGAGCAATTTGGAACTGTGACCAAAGGGCTTTCACACTGTATATATCCTTTGATCCAACAGTGTTTCTACTGGGTCTGTATCTCAAATAAATCATAAAAAAGGGCAAAAGATTCACATGTACAAAAATATTTGTATCAACTCTTTTTGTAGTAGCAAGAAACTAGAAACTAAGTGGATGTCCATCAGTTAGGGAATGGTTGAATAAGTAATGGTATATCAATGTAATGGAATTTTATTATTCTATAAGAAATGATAAACAGGGCAGCTAGGTGGCGCAGTGTACCAGCCCTAAAGTTAGAAGGACCTGAGTTCAAATATGATCTCAGACACTTAACACTTCCTAGCTGTGGGATCCTTAGCAAGTCACTTAACTCCAACTGCCTCAGCAAAAGAAAAAAAGAAATGATGAACAAACTGATTTCAGAAAAATCTAGAAAAACTTACACGTACTAATGCTAAGTGAAGTGAGAAGAACCAAGAGAACATTGCACACAGCAACAAGAAAATGTAATGATCAATTGTGATGGACTTGGCTCTTTTCAATAATGAGGTGATTCAAGACAATTCTAATAGACTTGTGATGAAAGAGTCACCTGCATCCAGAATGAGAATTGTGGAAATTGAAATGTGGATCAAAGCATAGTATTCTTACCTTTTGGTTATTGTTGTTTGTTTGCTTGTTTTTTTATTTCTTTTATCCTGTTTTCTGTTTTTGTTTTTTTCCCATACCCAGTTTCACACCCTTGGAGCAGACACCCCACTCCACCTCAACTCTCAACCTGGTTTAGCTCATTTACCAGGATGGTTTACTGGGGTGTGGAGGCTACATATGCTTCAGCTTTTTGGAGCCACAGGTGTGAGTTGAGGGTTATTGTGTGGGGGGTACTCAAAGTGGAATAATATTTCTTGTATGAAGAATTGTCAAGTCCTTTTCAAGGCTACTCAATCGACTTTGTGTCTCCATCTGGCACTCTAGAAGCACCTAAAGAAAGGAAAATTCCCCCTAAAGGAGGAATTGTCCAATCCTTCTTCTATATATTGGTCTACAGCCTGAGGGCAGAGATGTTCTCAGAGCCTAGTGTAGTTCTTGGCACATAGGAAGCATTTAATAAATACTCATTTAATGATTGAGAAAGTAAGGCAATTCTCAGTCAATCCTCATGATGGCAACAGAACCTTGATTATAGTGGCCTACGTTGTCCTAGGATTATATCTCCTACAAATATGAGGCAAGGATAAAGTCAAGACTACAAATTTTCAGTAGCTCTTTGTATTTGGAAAGAGAACAGATAATACTTTCAAGCAGCCCTTGTAAGGATGTTATTGCTGTTGTTGAGTCATTGTTCAGTTGTGTCTGACTTTTTGAGACCCCATTTGGGGTTTTCTTGGCAGAGTTACTGAAATAATTTGCCATTTTCTTCTCCAGTTCATTTTGCAGATGAGGAACTGAGGTAAAGAAGGTAGAGTGATTTCTCCAGTGTCATACAGTTAGTAATGTTTGAGGCCAGATTTGAACTCAGAAAAATGAGTCTTTTTGATTCCAAGCCCAGTGTTCTATATGGCAAGGTTAGCACCAAGATTATCTCTTCCAACAATTTCTAATTCAGGAATAGACCCAAGAAGATAGTTTTTTATTATCCTTTAAATGGCACAACTTCCCAAAACACAGCTTGCAGCAACATGTTTGGCTGGCAAAGAGTCAGAAGACTACAGGCTTCAGAAGCCCTGAGGTTTCTATGGAGTCAGGACCACATATCTCCAGAACTCTGATTCTATATAGCCCCTTAACAATTCTATGGGGACTGAAATGAATACCAGTGTAATATGTTTTTTTTAAATTACCTTATATATTTTCATTTCTAAATAGTAGTATTCAATTTGGATTCATTAGTACTTATATGATTTTTTTCCTAGCTCCCATTTTTCTTTTCAAAATCTCTTGCCCTAAACTAGCTAATATTAATGACATGATCTGTATCGCAATAGAGCTAAAAAGGACAATTTATTTAAAATAGAAATACAAGTGTAACCTTTTAGTCCCTGGACTATAACCCAGCAAAAGTTGTCATAGAAACATCAGACTCCAACAATGGCTAAATGGTCCTAGCACTAGTTTGGTGATGTTTTTGAACTTGGTATGATGACTTCTAAGTAGGAGAAGCATGAAAAGAACAATATTAGGATCCCCAGGTCAGTGTCATAGGAATGGCAAAAGAATTCACAACCTCAATTTGTCTTCAACTAAGGGGCAAAGATTTATTATGCTTCTGATAGGATTAAGTTCCAAGGGAATTTAGCAAAGAATCAGAAGCAAAAAGATAATTTTATAAGAAAGATCAGGTTCTTTAAGTCACTGATTTCCTAATTTTATGGCTTAGAGGAAAAATTAAGGAGTGATCTCAGAGGTGGAGTTGAAGACTATTAGATTCTATGGCTTAGACATGGTGTTGCACCCCACTATTGAATTCTCAAAGACTTTGTTCTTACTGACCAACAGATTCTTATCTCACACCCAGAATCCTGTGGCACTCCCAAGACCAGGTAGCCTTAGATTATTGCTATGTCCTCCCTAAGAGTTAAACCCCATCATTCCCTCCCTCAAGCAATTGGAACCCAAAATCATTTCTGGCAAAGAGACAGAAGTCTTACATTATGGAGCTGCTTCAGGTTGATAAAAGCCTGCTTTATTGAATCTAGACTGAGATAGGGAGACTTGATGATGATGGCAGATGCATCCAGGGGGTGCTGAATCTCAGGTTGGGAAGTTAATGGCCTGAAGTCTGGAAGATATAAAGCTTACAAGTAGTATGGGAGGGAACATTTATGTTGGAGAAAGTGGAGGATAACAACAACAAAAGGACAAGATGAGGAAAAGGAGGACATAGAGACAAGTTCCCCTTTCTCCATCTACTACATTTCTAGTGTTTCCAGGAGTTTCTTTGGAACAGTGTTTTCAAATGCTCTATGGGTTCACAGGGATATCCAGGAATGTCTGAGAGAGAAGAGGTAACAGTAGTACTACTTTTAATTCTAGAAACATGAGTCTTGCAGGGAAGGCCCTGAAGTTTAATTGAATTTGCAGTAGTCAGAATGACCCTATATGGTCCTCTCCATTTTATAACCAGAGAGTCAGTACCTTGGGCCTTCCAAGATTTCAAGTACATCCTGTCCCCTGCATTTACTGGGCCAACTGTTTGGGCTGAATATCTGTGGGCTTAGGGAGATGTTTATTTGCGTATTCAGAAAGGGCCTTCTGGACTGCACTGAGCTGTGTGGCAAACTGAGTGACCAGATGCTGTTCTGGATCCACAAGAATGCCAGAGGTTAAGAAGAGCCTCCATACAGAAATTCAAAGGGGCTAAATTTAATGTTTTCCCAAAGGGGTGAAGCTTAATGTTTTCCCAAGACTTTAAGTAGTGCTAATTGGATATTCTTCTCCCAGTCCTCAGGAGTCTCCAGGCACAGTTTAGTGATTTATTTTCACACCTTTCCAGAAGACTGAGCCTGCTAGGCAGAGTGGAGATAGGTAATCTTTAGTGTTTCAACCACAGCTTGGTTTATTTGAGAAGTGAAGGCTGGACCACTGTCACTCTGTAAAAAGCTGGACAAGCCAACTGGAGGTATGATCTCCTTTAGCAAACACTTTGATATCCCCTGGGCTTTTTTCAGTTCTACAAGTGAAGGCTTCTATCCAATTAGTACAGGTGTCAACAAAAACCAAAAGTAGTTTTGAAGTAAATTGTGTGAGGGAGGCCCTGAAACTGTGTCCTCTTTAATCTGTAAAAGAAAGGGGATTTGGGTCTCAAGCTCTCCCCTGGGAAAAGCATACCAAAGTTCCCAGATAACACCCAGTTAAGTGATCTTATTCAGTTGGAGATCTGTCTGATAGTCCTATTGAATAATTCAAACTCCCTAGATAAGTAATCTCTTTTCAATTGGAGAATTGGGCTGGAAGCGTTATCAACAATTGAGTAATCTCATTCAATTTTGAATTGAATTGAAGCCTCAGACAGCTAATAAAAGACAGCTCTGAACCCAGAATCTTTGCAGAAGTCCTAAACAGGATTATGCTTGCCAAGGAAGCTCTCTTCTTGGCAAGCTGCCCCTGCCTGGACTTTTACCCACTGGAGAAGATATTCTCTTCTCAGTGTTAACCTTTGTTATCTTCCTACCTGGACTTTTTTTACCCACTAAAAAAATCTGTCTTCCTAGCAGGCTGGCTTCTCAGTGCCAATAAATCCCTTTTTGTCACACAGAATTCAGGTTTGCGAATTCTTTTTGCATAGGACCTGTGCCTCCAACCAGAAGGAATTTTCCACTCCAATTCTTGCACCTCCTCACTACTACCACTAATCTCATCATTTGTACCTCTTCAGTTTGAAGCCCTTGCAAGGGGGCACCTGTGCAAAGTCTATCTGCCAGCCCTCCCCTGGGTATGTACCTCTCCTCTGAATGGGCTTCAGAGAGAGGGAGAGATATTTAACAGCTCCTTCAGGAGCACAAACCAGACAGACCCAACAGATATGTTGGATTGTTTCTCCCAGTTTGTGACCAGTAAAAATAAGTTTCACAAGAGATTAGAGGCATTTTCTCCCAAGTGAGCAATAAACCAAAGAGAAGTTTCCACTAGTTTGTTTACCTTTGGGATTAGAAACTGGCCTGAGGGATTTGAAACCACCTAGAAGGAGAAAGGGTCTATCCCCTTTCTTTAACAAGGGCCTGTTCCTAGGAGCCATATGGAAAGTGTATTGGAGTAAGGTAGTTGAAGGATCAAAGGTGCCATGATCAGGGACAAATGGACAGCATTACGGACATCTAAATCTGTAAACTTGTATCCCCTTGGCCTAAAGTGAATCCTTTTCTGGTATCCTTTACAAAACATAACAGAAACCTCTCTGTACCCATGGACAGCTAGAATTTCCCCTACATACTTAATGAGAGAATTCTGGCTGTCAAAAATCCTCTTTCTTTTTATACAGCCCCATGAGCAGGACCCAGTGGAGATTGGCAGCCATGGGATGGCCCACAAGTAGGTTTTATATGGAAAATTCTCCCAAACAAAGGGAGAAAGGGGGGGACTTCTGCATTCAGACTATTTAATCTTGTGTTTTGCAACTTTGCACTTCTTTTACTGGCATACACGTTGTCAGATGGGAGGTGCCCTTTCTCATAATATCATAATAAACACTTTTTTTACTCTGAGAGTCTCTGATTATTTTTGTGGTTGATACTGTCCATACAATCCTAATTATTTCACTTTGAGAGTCTGCTACTTCTCTTAATTCTCTAATTCAGTTCCTCAATTAGAAGGGGTGCTGAATCAAGATCATGAGGGAGAGAAAAAGGGGTCTGCTTACTTGTATCGGAGGGACTGAAGAATGGGGACCAGGAGGTTTCAGAATCTAGCTCAAGAGATAAGGGTCCAAGGGACCCATGGGAAGGGGACTGAGTTGAAGAAACATTTTTGGACATAAGGTCCAGACCTTGATAAGGGGTGATCCTGGAAAGTATTTTCAGGCCTCCTGATAAGGACTGCTTGAAGGAACAGGTGGGGGATCCTTAAGGGTAGAAGTGGATTGTCCTATCTTTGCCACAAGCCTTAGAATTCCTAGTCCTATATAGCACCTGCCTCCTCTAGCATCCCAGGGAGGGAGAAAAAGTGGTAAAGGTTCCCTAGTCAAGAAGGAACTATGCTGAGAATTGCAAAAAATTCCAAGTCCAGAAAAGTTTGCTGAGCATGGAGTTCCCGACAACCCAACAAGCCTGCCTAGGTGATGTGATCTATGTCACCAAATGATGACAGACACCAAAAGTTGGGGTCGGTCACGTGAAGAATTCACAATGGCCATTCTCTTTGGCAAAAGATAGATTTAAAGGATAGAAGTTACAGATAAAATGAAGGGATACAATGGATTACCTGGAATGCTAAATATGGGATAGAGTTGGAGAGCGTATGACAGACAAGTTCCTCAGTGGAACTCATAGTTACCCAGTAGAAGGGAGCCCCATGAGGTTGGGACATGCCCTTAGCTGGCAGGCTAAATGCTGAAAGGGTCTTAGTGCCTAAAAGAGTTAGTTAGCTGTAAGGAGGAGAAGTGGGATCAAAAAGCATAGTGAAGTTAGGGGAGATAGAAAGCCTTTATTCTTTCTTGCAAGAAAAGGGCCAACACACTCACTAGGCACAGTACAGAAGCAGAAGTTGGGTTATATAGCTGAAAAACTGCAGATCCTTCTTCTTACCCTGTTGATTTTTAAATTCATTAGTTGAAGTGAATTCTTCAGGAACATGGAAGGGACTATTGACTGGGCGGAATTAGCTGAGTGAAGGCCTTAAACTATACCTTACTTGTGACTTGAGACTATAATAACAAATAGAGCTATAGCTTAAAAAAAAAAAAAAAAAAAAAAAAAAAAAAAAAAGTTGCAGGTGTTTATCCCCTCCAGTTGCCCACTATCTCTTAATCAATATTTAAGTACCTCTTTTAAAGACAATTTATGGCGTGGGGGAAGAGGAAAGGGGAAGATATTATGAGGCAGAGTACATATATATATATGATCAGGGCTAAGGGCAAAGAACAAAAGATTCTTTTCAAATTTCAAGTCACCCCCCCCCCATTACAAAAGCCAGTCCCTATCTCCAAGGAGCTTATATTCTTTTTTTTTCTTGTTTTTTTCTTGTTTTATAAATATATATACACATTAATTTTTTAAATATACATTTCTTTATGAATCATATTGGAAGAGAAAAATCAGATTATAACTTGCAAAAATGGTATTGACTTGCACTGATAGGAGTTATCTCATATATGAATTCTATGTCTTATTCCTATCCCCCTCTCAACTCCAAAAGTTAAGACAAAAAGAGGAATGCATCTCTTAAGGGATTCTAGGTGAGCACAGAGTCAGGTATCCTGCTTATATCTCCCATGGACAAAGATAAAGCCAGGATTACAATATGAAATAAATTGAGGATTAAAAAGAGCCAGGACTATGTCAGAACTGTAGTTTTCAGTAGCCCTTGGGGAGACAATGGGATAAATGCAAAACTCAGCTTCTAGCTAGCTTTTAGCACGAATAGAAGCATGCCCAGAACAAATCCCTCAGGGTTTCTCCATGTTGGGCAATCTGAACCTGTTCTAAAGGCAAACCCCTATTACACAAGGCAAAGCAAGCCCCATTATAAGATTATTGGCTCCAACACGGGAATACTGGCATGACAAGTGATTTCTTTCTTTCTTTTTTTTTTTTTTTTTTTTTTTTTTTTTAGTTTTTCTGAGGCTGGGGTTAAGTGACTTGCCCAGGGTCACACAGCTAGGAAGTGTTAAGTGTCTGAGACCAGATTTGAACTCGGATCCTCCTGAATTCAGGGCTGGTGCTCTATCCACTGCGCCACCTAGCAGCCCCCGACAACTGATTTCTAAAGCTCTCCACATGAAATAGGGCAGTTAATTAAAAAAGTCCAGCTCCTAGTGTTGATGTTGAGAAGGGGGACCCCAAGAGTCCCAGACTGGTGTTGTGAGGTGTCTCAAAATAAATTGCAGGCTTGAACCTATCTCCTAGTCAAGGGGCAAAGTTTTATTGAAAGCAATGTGATGCTGTTACTGAGTAGACTGAATTCTAAGAGAATCCAATAAAGAAACAGAACCAAGGAGATACATTTATACAGCTTTCAATCACAGATATGTTAATTCTATGGCTCAATGGTAAAGCTAGGAAGTAATCTCCAGATAATTAAGAGTGGTCTCTAAAATTTGATTATCACTGATCAGATCATCAGTAAGCAATGAGAAGTAGTCTAGTCAGAATCAGACATAAGCTCTCTGACTAAGGAGTGGTTAGAGCCACTTTTGGAGCAAACTCTAAAACCAAAAAGTTTTAGGGTTTCATATTACATCATTAGTATCATCTAAAATAGGAATATATACAACCAAAACTTCCAAGAGCTCTAGAGTAAAAGGCAACAGAAAAATAAAGAACTAGGGCTCTAGAATTCCAGGAAGAAGATCTATATTTTCTCGTCAGATCTAGATCTAGCCTGCCAGGCCTAGAGTTCCCAAGAGTTGTAGGTGGTCCCTAATGTGTGGGATGGGATGCTAGAACCCTTCTTTCCCAAACTGACAACTCGGAGGTGTCTCCAGGTACAAATAGAAAGCCTTTATTCTTTCTTGCAAGAAGAGGGCCAACATACTCACTAGGCACAGTACAGAAGCAGAAGTTGGGTTATATAGCTGAAAAGCTGCAGATCCTTCTTCTTACCCTGTTGATTTTTAAATTCATTAGTTGAAATGAATTCTTCAGGAACATGGAAGGGACTATTGACTGAGTGAAGACTTCTCTTGGGAGTATAGCCTTAAACTATACCTTAATTGTGACTTGAGACTATAATAACAAGTAGAGCTATAGCTTAAAAAAAAAAAAAAAAAAAAAAAAAAAAAAAGTTGCAGGTGTTTATCCCTCCAGTTGCCCACTATCTCTTAATCAATATTTAAGTACCTCTTTTAAAGACAATTTATTCTTTTGTTTCTGAGTTAAATTTCCTGGATTAGAATATAAACCTGAACTCCCCAAACAGTGGAAGAAAAGGCCAGGGTGGGGAAGGAGGGTGAGGGGGTTTTCTGTGTTCTGTGTTTTGCAGTTTTTACTTTGCACTCCTTTTACTGACAAACACCTTGTCAAATGGGAGATGCCCTTTCTTGCAAGATCATAATAAGCCCCATTTTGCTTTCTCTTACTCTGAGTCTCTGATTATTTTTGTGCTTAATACTGTACCACACATTGACCAATGTACAACAATGCATCCTTATTTGTCATGAGCAGTGCTGATGTGGTAGAGGAGATTCCATTATTGGTCACTTGACTTCTAGAAACCTGAAACTTAGGCCTAGGGTTTGATCTATTTTACCCTACAATGTCTGACAAATCTTCACTTGTCCTACTCACCAACTAGATAAGGCAGAGGTCAGCTATAGAGTTAATATTTAAATATGAATCAGAACCAGGGTTAGAGAGACGGAAAGAACTTGGACTACAATGTCAGTATCTCTCATCAAGAGCCAGGGCTATACTTTCCTTGTCCCCAGGGCAATTCAATCATACAGAATTCTGGGCTTAGAGTCCAGAAGACATGAGTTCAAATCCATCTTTAGACACTTAATTGCTATGTGAACTTTGGTCAGTCATTTATTCTCTGTTTATCTCAGTTATAAAATGAGGATAATAAATCGTACCTACCTGCTGGGTTTGTTGTAAGCATCAACAAGATAATATTTGTAAAGAACTTAACATGCTGTCTGGTATCAAAGGAGATATATAAATTCTTATTTCTTTCCCCCCTTCCCCACTTTCCTATGGTAAGGACAGAGATAAGATTGAAACTCATCTAGTCCTGAGGTTGGAATAGAGCTCAAAGATCTCTGAGGTAAGAAAATAACTACAACAAAGATTCCCTTAAATATTTCAAGTAGGGATAAAGTCAGATTCAGGATTATGGTTCCCCAGTAACTACAGTAGGAAGGATTGTTATAGGTCAAAGGGAACCTGGACAGGGAAAAGGAAGTAATCTTTTGCTTCTCATCTAGCCATCTTTCTACAGAGACTCAGGAATCTAGATTTAATTGATGGACAATATTTACCATGAGGTCACGAGAATGGTAATTTTGAAATAAGATTCTGGGGAAAAGTCAGCAAAAGTGCATCTTGCTGAGGATGGGGATGGAGTTATTAGAGAAGTTTACCAGGCATGATATGCCCTTCACTTCAAACTGAGACCCCTACATTCTAGCTCTTATAGACAATGGTGATTTGAACCTGAGGGTTAATCTCCTCCTTCCCCTTCACTCCCACTAGGGTCCATCAAAGCAGCTGAGAGTGTGATGAATAGGCAAATCATGTAACCACACCTGACATCTTCCTTTTCCCCTTCCTTTATCCTGAAACTGGCCAGTTTTCCAACTTAAAACTTTTTAAAAACTTAAACCCCTTCTTATCATTCTACCTCCTTCTTTCCTTCCTTCATTTCCTCTCTCCCTCTCTCCCTTCCTTTATTCCTTCCTTCCTTGTTCTCTTTCTTCTTTCCATCCTCCCATCTTTTCTTCTTCCTTCCTTTTCTTCCTCCCTCCCTTCCTTCTTTCTTTTCCTCCCTTCCCTTCTCTTCCCTCCCTCTGTTAAGGAATATGCCTAAGTGTAAAGAGGCAGATTGATTCTCCAAAAGCCCCCACAGCTGTGAATCATAACATACTTGAAGGAATTGCCAATCAGCCTTTACTGACTCAGATGTTGCTTGAGAATTAGGAATGAAATAAATTGGAGGCAAGAGGGAAGAAAATGCAACTGCCTATTAGTCTCCTTGTATTGTTATCATCCTTTCACAAGAAGGGATCTATTCTGTGGGTCAGAAGTAGATCCCCAGGAGCCACAAGCAGGTGGCTCCCATAATACCCTCTGTTCACATAGGGTATCATACCCTAACCTATAAGTGCTCTTTAAAGCTTTTTTTTTCCTTTTGGATCGTTGGACCCTCCCAAAATATCATAGGATTTACTGGCTAGATTTTTTTCTTAAGGATATTGCCTTAAACCAAAAACATAGGGATTCTCATTGATTGGCCACCTATAGGTCCCAGGCCAAGCCTCATTTTGTTATTACTTGGGTATTGATTGACTCATATTGAATGTGAATAGCAATCATTTCTGCTTTGGCCAGAAACTCTTGAGAGTCTACCCTTCTTAGATTTATTGATTTAATTATTTAGATATTTTTTTTACTAGATTAGAGAGGACATTCTTTGCTTCAATTACTATCCAATCTTGATCACTGAATGGGTGCTGCCTCAGTCAAACTGAGACCTGTTGAAGATCTTAGTTTAAAATGACCAACACCTTCTACAGTCCTGATCCATATCTGATTACTGCACCCAGATGGGGATGATTTCGTACAGCCCTCCTTCTCTGTGAGGAGTATGAAAAGTTAGGTTTCCACAGATATTGTCAAAATAGGATGAAGAGAGGGGTGAAATATCTTGTTAAGATAGTCCAATGAATCACCTTGTGAGTAAAGAAACTGGTTAAACAACAAAGTTTCTGATAAAGGAATTGGTCCAACAGCTATGCAAGACATCAACGACCAGAAGAGAAAACCTGCAGTTTGATGGAATAATAGAAAAGTTCTTATCTCCTAACCCAATCCCCTGACCCTGTCATCCTTGTCATTGGCTGACAAGGTTGGCTCACAATTTCCTGTGAGAAGCTAGCTAATTGGAACAAAATGATCCCAATCCTTCATTTTCATGATTATTCATAATGCCTTTAGTCCATTCATGAGGTGGAGAATTTCCATTCCCTTATTACACATATCCCTATACCATATTTAGAAATATCCAATGAGATGGAGTCAATGGTATGTGTCTTCCTATAGAGACTTATCAGGAAAATGGAGGTCTTCTCAAAGAGCTCTTTCTCTCTTAAATGGCTAGGATCAGTGACAGGGCAAAAATTTTTGCAAGTTCACATGCTTAATACACCTCATATATATTAACTGAAATACCAGGTGGAAGGAATAGTCAGGGTTTCTGACATATAGAGTAGGTGGATAAAGGAGGACTGTAACTCTGATTGCAAATCTATCCAATTCTAACTCAGATTATAAATCTAACAATTGTAACTCAGAATGCAAATTCAACCAATCCAAACCTTGAAGGGGGGAGAGGTAAAAGAGCAGCACTCACAGTATAAAGCTTGCTCTCATTTCTGTATTTGGAATGTGGCTCCATTCAGGAGCACACCTGCTTCTCATGAAAATCACTGAATAAAGGATTCTTCTCTCACTCTAAAAGGGCACTGGTTGTAATTCTACTCCTGAACTAGCTTGAAAGTGGGAAGCAGTAGGCAGCAGTAGCTCATCCCAAGTTTACTCCCCAATCCTTCTGAGTTTCATGAGCTATTTTGATAATAATCACTTAAACCCAACTCATTTGCATGTCATGGTAACACTTCTCTGATATCATGATCGTCTTTGAGAATGAAGGACAAACAACAATCTTTACTTTTGGTTATCTACCTGACTGTCTCCTCTCTGTCCATCCTCACTTCTGAGTATAGACAAGGGTTATCAAAGTATATAAGACTGGGCTACCTTGATTACCCCACTTTAAATTATTTAATTAATTACCTTGTTAGGTAATAATTCTTTTTATACAGTCAACCAAAGCTGCATGTGAACAAATCTATACAGCTCCCTTAATCAATAAAAGCCACTGTGTGAGAAACTTGGCTTTAAGAATTGACCTAAAAGGAAGGAGCTATCTCAGAACTGGGTAAAGATTCTGAGGAATGGCATTCTGGCACATCTATGAAGAGTAAAAGAAGAAATAAACTATGGACAGAGCTAAACATCCAAGCTAGAGAAAATCTCAAGAAATAAATTTGCCCTTTCTCCAAATTCCCTGTCTCTTTACACTATACTATAATCTCCTGTCTCATTACTCAAACATTTCTAGTAAATTGAATTTCACCTCAACCATAAAGAGGATAAAAGTTAACTAGAGACAGATATAAATGTAAAGTTAGAGAGCCCAGTCTCTGCCTAAATATAGACATTTTTCTAACAGGAATTTTGAAGTGATTGTGATTTTACCTTTAAAAAATTCCCTAGAGCTGAAAAGAAAGAACCATGTAGCTCTTGGAGACCACTGTTTTACTTCCTAGGATTTAAACAAGCTAATTATTCTAGCCAGGTGTTACAGATAAAAAGTTTCATATATCCCTTACTGGCTACAGCATCTCCCTCACTGTAAAGCAGCCCTTGATCCAGATGAACCATTTTCTCCATAGCTATTATCTTTGTGTGTTACTATGAACTTATTCCTTTTATTTGTATAAAAATATCTAAAATGGCACCAACAGGTAGAGATAAGGAAATGGAGTTCCTTTTGCTTTTAAAACGACAGAATGTGGATTTTTTTTTTTTCCTAGGAGGGTAATAGCTGGGAGTAGAAGGAACCCATTTTGGATATTCACAAGACAGAAACACCATACAAATCTAAACTGTCCCTTAGACTAAATAGGAAAGGTAATGAAACAAATGCAAGTGCATTAAGGGTAAGAAAAAAAAAAAAAAAACAACCCTTACTCACAGTGTTGAGAATGTTAACATTAAAACTACTGGTGCTGCTTTTATCCACTACCCAGGTGCTAGATAATTTTCCTGCCTTTGTAGCCTGGGGCATTTGTGTTGCAATTGCTAAAAGCACTGAGGCTGTGGAGGTGCTGTTTAGTGCACCTGTTCACTAGCTAGCTAAAAGCTCTCCCTACACTTTCACAAATGTATATAATTTAGCTCTATTTTGTCTTTACACAAGCTCATGTTGCTATATGTAGAGACTCATCTCTCATGCCACATTTACATATGAGAGTTCATTTTATCATTTCAGAAGGTGTAATTATAACTCTGAAATAGAACTATAAACACAATTCTCAGTAGTCATTAGGTCAGATTTAAAGAAAGGAAGAGTTATAGCTCTCATTTGCATCCCTTCGACAGTAGTAGGTGAAGATAAAACTGTATCTACAAATATTGTAAAGTCAAATAATTTTCAAATGCTTACAAACTTTGAGCAGCCACAATTCCAGACTACAATGAAATATGCTGCCCACTTACTGAGAAGTAAAGAATTTAAAGTGTAGAATTATATACACGCATACATATATATGTGAGTCTGTATATATATATATATATATATACACATATATGTATATATATATAATATATGAATATGTATTGTACAAAGCCAATTTTTTTTTCTTAATCATACATGCTTTTAACAGGGTTTTTTTTCTTTCTTTCTCAATTGAGAGGGGGGAGTAAAAGGGAAAGAAGACAGATATTTGGTGATTTTTTTAATAAATTTTTTTATTTTTTTTTAATCTATACATGTGAGTAAACAACCCAAGAGGTGGGGATAGAGCAAGAACTATAGCTCTCAAAAAGCACATAGAATTAAGATGCTCAGGAAATTACAAAACATGAGTGGCTCTCTAGATCAACCCACAAACTAAAGGAAACCCCATAATGTAATATCATAGAAATTGAGGCAAGTAGAACCTGATTTAATATTTAAAGTGGAGAGTTTAATAAGCTGGCTGACCAATGGGAGTATCATCCAAAGTATTCGGAGCAGAGTAACTGGGGCACAGAGCTTATATAGGATTGTAAGTAGCAAAGCAAGCAGGTGATAACAGAAGCAAAAGAATGCAGTTAGGTAATTTCCTTACTTATCATCAGGCAGCTGTTATACAAGAAAAATATGACTTTTACAGCCTAAATGTTCTCATCTGTAGAAGTAACTTACAGTTGTGATATCCAAGTAAGCAAACAAAATAGGCAAGGTCACTATGGTCATGCTTGTCACTTGGATCTAGTGTGTGAGACTAAGTTCAGGTTATCATGAGAAACTTGCAGGGTACTTTTTGGTTCAACGTTATACATGATGACAGATGGTCTTGCTTAAAGATTTCTCAGTAAAGGAAATCCATAGGATCTTGAGGCAGGCCATTCCACTTTTTGGACAATTTTAATTGTTAGAAAAATTTCCACCCATCAATCTAAAATTTTCCCCTTTCGACTTCCTGGTCTTGCTCTCTAGGATCAAACAAATTAATCTCTTCTCTATAGGAGAGCCTTTCAAATACTTGAAGATAGCAAACATGTTTTATATTGTCTTCTCTTCTCTAAGCTAAAATATCCAAATATCACCTATTCTTTCAACTAATCTTCATCTGACACGTATTTGTGGTCCTTCAACATCTTTGTTGCCCTCCAGATACTCTTAAGTTCATCAATGGCCTTTTTAAATTGTGGTTCCTGGAACTGAATATAACATTCTGTTTAAAATCTGGCAAGAAGAGGGTACAATAAATGATCACATTGATATTTTTGGAATGCAACCCCAAATAAAATTACCTTTTTCTACAGCTACATCACATTGAGTTTACAAATGCATTACAATTCTAGATTTTTTTTCCAGGAAAAAGGAGATAATTCTTCTAAAGTGCTTAGCACAATGTCTGACTTATAATAGACATTATCTAAATGCTTATCCCCTTCCCCAGTTTTATGCTTGTGAAGATGATTGTCTTCATCACAGTATAAGAATTTATATGTATCCCTATTGATTTTCATTTTTCTAAATGTAAGGCTATGGTGAATGGGTGCTATTTTGTTTTTGCTTATGTAAGTTATGTTATCCCATGTAGATCTATCTAGATATGGTTCACAAGGAGACAATGATAAATATTTCTTCCATTTCTTCCCTTTTTCTAAGCAAGAGATTAGAGCCAGAGTTTGGCCATTCTGCTTTCCTAAGATCCATGAGTTACTAAGTAGGAATTAAATCTATTTAGTATTATAAATATTACTAATCTAGGGGAAATAATTTTTAGCTTCAGGCTACATTCCTTACTATTGTTCCTTAATTTAAGGATAAAGAGAATCCCAAGCTATATATGCAAAGATCTGGCTCCTTTCCCAGCAAATATCAGTCTATTAAGTGTTTCCACACTTCTCTGTATTCATCGAATTCATTTCTTGTAGGATTTTTTATCTTACGGTCCCTGTTTCCTATAGGACAATAATTTTGCTTTAAATTCATTTGCCATAATTTATTTAGCCATTTAGTCAATTTATTTAGACACCTACATAATTTCCATATTAAGATGAGTATAAATTAAGGTAAAATAGTTAATGTTGGAAAGATTGTGAAAAGATAGGCATTCTAAGGCATTATTTATGGAATTATTAACTAAAACTAAAACCAGGTGGAATTATGAAACTAAAGTGACAAAAAAGTCCATGCCCTTTGACTCAGAGATTCCACTGCTAGTAATATAACCAAAGGAGGTCATTGACAAAAAGAAATGTTCCATATACACCAAAATGTTTATATAAGTATTTTTTTGTGATGGCAAAGAATTGGAAACAATGTAGATGTCAGAAAATGACTAAATAAATTGTGGCAAATGAGTGTAATGGAATATTATTGTCCTGAAAGAAACAGAAAAATAAAAAAAGAACAAGGAAAAGAGAGAGAAGAGTTAAGAGGGAAGATATATTTGGAGAGGGAATAGTTAGAAACAAAACAAATTTCCTCTTTGGATGATCATAAAGGATGGTTAAATGAAAAAAGAAATGTAAGAAAAATGATTGAGATATATGTGAGGGAAATAAAGAGTGCAGTATAACAGAAGCAGAATGTTTCAATTACAAATTCCTGGTTGTTAGAGAAGGACCTAATGTGTTATTCAATTTTGTTACAAAGTAGAGCACTCATAAGTTATTGTAATGTTAATAGAAAAGAAGTTTACTTTGCCCTATCAGAGCAATGAGAATACAATAGTAATGTGTTTGTGATACAGCACCAAATGTTGAGATGAATATAGGTTCCAAATGTTGGGGTTCAGTCAATTGAAGAATTCACAATGTCATTGTCTTTGCCAAAAGATAGGTTTATTTAAGAGAAGAGATCACAGGAAAAAAAAAGAGAGAAAGATATAACAATAGATATCAGAAATGGTAAGTTAGTAAGAAAACAGTTTCCTTAGAGTTAGTAAGGAAAGAGTTTTTGCAATTAACAATGGAAAAGAAAAGTTCCCTTGTGGAATGCTCAATTAACCAGGAGAAAGGAAATACTCCATGTGGTGGAATTATACCACTGACAAGCAAGCTAAATCCTAAAAGGAATTAGTTAGCTATAACTAACTAAAAGAGTTAGTTATAAGAAGAAGGACACCATGAAGCATGATAGGGGGATGAAAGATAGCATGAGACAGAGTGGATTAGCCCAAAAAGACTTCAGCAAAAATGGCAAAGGTCATGAACAGATTTATAGGGGAAATTTAACCTTGGGATTTGATATAACCTGGAATTCTGACTGGATACAGCAAGGTGGGACCACCCACGACTTCCACAGAGCAGTGGGGCTATGAGATTAAACTTCCGTGCTTTCCTCAAGGAGTAATTTTATCAGTACTTCAGACTTTCTCTGCCAATCCCAGGACCTCATCAATAGTAACTATCTTCCACTTTGGTAGCTGAGGCTTCTTTTATTTCCTACTTGTCAGATGTTAATGGAGCAGGTTATGGGTGGCTCACAGGGTCTCAGGTACCCACTAAGACTAAGAGACAGAATTTCACATGTGAAATTTTTGGTTGACTAGGAAGAACTGGTCAGGGAAACAGGAGCTATTCAGGTCTCCTTTTTAGGGTAAGGGCAGAAGGAAGGAAAGAGATCTAGACAACCTAGATTGGGAGGAGGGCAGAACCATAGCCTTAACCCATGTCATAGGAAATACTGGTAGATATTAGCTTTATCACACTAATGAGATTCCCTCCCAGGGTTGTTGTGAAGATCAAATGAGATTCCCTTGCCAAAGGAAATTCTTCACATGACCAAATCCCAATATTGATTTCTTTCCTATATTGATGAGGAAACCCCAAAACTCTTAAAAAAAGAAAACCTCCTTGGACTCTGCTTCAGGGAGGGGACTCCATCCTAAACACAAACAGTTTTAATCTTTGTTATCTGGCTCAGTCCAGAAACCCATTGAATTTTATTCAAATTCTAACCCTGGCTGAAACCCAGCCCAGAGCCAACCTGGGACTCTACTCATGAGCCCCTTCAGCTTGTAGCCAAAGCCCCCTATTATAAAAGAGCTAAGCTGGAGTCTTCTCTTTGCAGAGGTCCAAACATGGCAGCCTTATGCTTGCCATGTCAAAGATTTCTGCCCACTGGAACCACACTGGCTCTGGTGTCTTCCTCTCTTTACCTAACACCTTTTAACCTTACTTCCAAACCCCATAATAAATCTCTTTTATCAATCTAGGTTTTTGGGTCTGTAAATTCCTTTACAGGGGACTCTTGCGCCCCCGCTACTAGACCTCATTTAACTCTGTATCCTTGCGCCGAATCCAAAGGGATTGCAGGGGAGCTCTATTTGATTCCCTGTACCCTAAACCTGCCACTAGGTCTCAATTAAACCTAATTTCATTTAGGTACCCCTTATCTAGTTCTCATCGATATCATATCTTTCGCTGACTACAAACCACATTATTTGCTACCTACTACAACCACATCACTTATTTTCTTCTCTTTCCTCTTTCAGACAAAACTCAGTAATTTTTTAAAAAATATATTAAGGACCTACATAGAATTTGAGAAAAGCTAAATATGATAAATATCTAGAGATTATTAAATTGGAATAGAAGAAAATTCATATATTTCTAGATTGCATGGCTCTTTTGCAACACTTTATCTTGGACTGCAGCATAAGAACTTCATAAACAAAGCCAGGATGCATAGCTTAAATGTTGAAGACAGCATCAGGAACTAAAACTATATAAACAGCCTTAAACTTTGAGTCATATCTAATAAGATAAAATGTAATGAAGATAAATGTAAAGTGCTTCATTTCTTTAAAAAAAAAACAACAACGTCAAACTCAGAAATATATAATGGGGAAATTGTGACTAGATAATTTATCTGAAAAAAAAATTGGCTTTTAGTGGACTGCAATTTCAATCAGTCAGCATTGTGATATGGCAGTCAAGATGCTAATTCAATTTTAAGCTGCATTAAAAGAGGACTAGAGACTAGAACAATAGAAATGAAGACCTATTGAATTCTGGTCAAAATATTTCTAGTCTATAGGGTTGAGTTCTGTGGTATAAGTACCGCCACATTTTTGGAAGACCACTGATCAGCTAATGAGTGCATAAAAAAAGACAATCAAAAGAACAAAGGGCCTTGAAATCATGGAGTACAGGCTGAATAGGAAATTAAAATTCCTAAAAATAAGAAAAAAAGGAAATTAAAAAATATATAAGTGATAAGGTCTAGATTTAGGGAACCAAAATGAGATTAGGGTTTCTGGGGGTCAGAGAGTTAAATGATAAGGTCTATTGGCAGGTTCAGGGTTCAGGGAACCAAATGGAGAGGTTTGGCTTCCCTGTACCCCCTTGGGATTTGGCATAAGGAGTCTTGGGGACTCCCTTCTGGAGGCACAGAGATTCCCTGTAAAGGAATTTACAGACCTGAAAACCTAGATTGATAGAAGAGGTTTATTATGGGGATTGGAAGTAAGGTTAGAAATCCTGACAGAGAGGCATAAAGTCTGATTAGGAAATAGGCAAGGATAAAGAGAGGGTGGCACTTGAAAAGAATATTCTAGTGGACAGAGGCTCCTTGGTATACCAAGCATGGCATAGCTGGCATGTTTGGAACCTCTGTGAATAGAGGATTTTAGATTGGCCCTTTTATAACTGGAGTTTTAGCTACAAATTGAAGGAAACTCGTGAGTGGAGTTGTGTAATCTGGGATTCAACTTGAGCTGAATTTGAATAGAATTCAATGAATTTTAGGACTGAACTGACCCCAACTAGGAATCAAGGATGAAACTGTTTGTCCCTCCATACAGGATCCCTCAATGGGGCAGAGTTGAAGGGGATTTTCTCCTTCAAGGATTTTTAGAGGTTAGGAGTACCCTCTTCATAGGGAGATGATAGATTGATCCTCAGAAGCTGATATGGGAGCTTGGAGCTATTAAGGTAAAGGAAAAAAGATTTTTCTAGAATATGCAAGCCTGATATATGAATTCAACACTCAGATACCCTAGAAATAAAAAGAAAAGTCATTGAGGCAGGACATACTGACTTAGCTGACTTACATTTCTGAATCAATGGTAAGGCATTCTTGGCAGGCTAGGTTCTAATTCCTTTCTTCTCCTCAAGAGAGCTGAAAGAAAACATACTGGGAAGAGAGTCTTATTCCTCACCCAGTGTATTGACTGTTTAGGTTACCTTTATCAGTTTTCTACCCTAGATAAACTTTATCCATAACATTTCCCTGATTTACTATAATCTACTAATCCAGCCCAAAAAGAAATTATAACAAGGTTACTTTGATCTGCCCAGTTCTAGATGAAACCATACTTTATGATCGTGTCCTTTCATCTTTGGGTGGAGAAGACCTATAGCCAAACAAGTTTTGCTGGGCCATATATATCTGAAAGCCCTGGAAAGCAGTGAGATTGGGGAAAGACAATATGACCTTTCACCTTTTTATCATTTGTATGAGAAAGCAAAAGGATTCTAGAATTAAGAAAATGGTTGGTTTTAAACTCAGAAAGCTATAAGAAGTTTGCTTTCATTTCTATTACTATTGACACATAGTCAAACAGACTCTCTTAAGAAAGACCCTGCCCTTGTGAACTAAGGAATTAGAAGTGGGGGAAAAATGGATTTAAAATTCAAGGCCCCAGAGCTGGACACAATTCAACTCTATGTTCTAAAGAGTTTAGCACTTGGAGAGAGGAGTTTCCTGGAAAGGAAAGACCATTCTAACTAAAGGTCTTAGAAACTTAACTCCTTATAAAAACAACCCAAGTAGGTTTTTTCCCCTAGTCTGATGACTGGGTTTATTAAGGATTTGACTTTCTAGAAGAACTGTAGCAAGGGAAAGAAAAAAAAAAAAAAAAAAAAAAAAAGCTTGTGTGCATTTAGTTTTAAGCTAAAAGAGCAATGGCAAATATCAGATATCCTCTTGTATCAAAGAATAGTTCTCCAACTGGGGACCCCAACTAAAGCAAAAAAAAAAAAAAAAAAAAGATTCCACAACTTTCTATTCAGTGGAACCATGTGTGGTAGTAACTATCAGGAACTACCTGCAAAGGAACAGTCACATTTGACTAGCAAATAGTGCAGGTCTCACAGATACTGCACTCCCGACAGAAAATGAAGGCACTCAAGACTAATGAGGATTCTACCCTGTAGGAGTAGTGGGATAATAGGACAAGCCATTGGCAATGTAAATACTCCTACTTTGTATGTGGATGGAAAGTCAGGAGGTTTGGGCCTTGACTGCCACTATCTTTGGGTAAATTAGTGATCCTTCTTTTGCCTCAATTTCCTTGTCTGTAAAGTGAGAATTTGACTAAATGATTCTGTCTAGTTCTTAAATTCTATGAATCAGTTCTTTTAGGCAGCTGTTACTTGATCATGTGAGCAACCAGATTATGAGTTAAATGAGCACAGATAACAGGAAGCTGGAAATCTATGTAACTATGAAAGGAAGATCTCTGTTTGGTCACACCAGCTGCCCCCTCTTCCGTTCATATTACCCATCTCCTTTCTCCATATGTTGGAAGACAGAATGTCTTCCTCTACACTAAGTGAACCCAGCTGGAAGCAGTCAGAGACAATTAAATCTAATCATACTGTCATGACCAAAAAATAAGGGCAGGAGGCAGAATCTGCAAAAGAGCTAAACTGTTTAGAAATCTTATGGGTCGTGGAGGAGGGACTCCTAAAAAATGAGACTTAGAGAAGGGACATAGTCTTACAAAGATATGGAGGAAAAGCATAATTGAAGACCCAGCCTAAAGGAAAATTTATGAACCTTTACACCATTTATTCTTGAGATAACTTTCTGTGCTATTTACTCATGTGTTGTCTTAAAACATCTAATTTTTATATGTTGTATTTCCTGATTGGATTGTAAGCTCCTTGGAGTCAGAATAGGGTGTTTTTTTTTTCTTTTGTCCAACACTTGGCACAGCATGCCTATCCTAAGGAAGGAAACTAAATATGGGCTACTCCAGTATAAATTTCATTCCTTACTTGGTTCCATGAGTTCCCTTAAGCTCTCAATACCATTGTTCTATGATAACTTTCCAAACATCCTGACTCCACAAATACTGTGCCTTATCACTGCTAAATGCCATTATCATACTTGTATCTGCACTGGCATCTATGATGTTGTTGTTTGTTCAGTCATTTCAGCTGTAAGCAGCTCTTTATGACCCCATTTGTCATTTTCTCGAGAAAAATACTAGACTAGTTTGCCATTTCCTTATCCAGCTCATTTTACAAATGAGGAAACTGAGGCAAACAGAGTTAGGTTGCTTTTCCAGGTTATATAATTAGTAAAATCAAATTTGAACTCAGGTCTTCCTGATTCCAAACCTGGCACTCTGTTCAACATGCCACCTAGCTGCCGATCTATGGAGCAGGGAAGCTAAGTAGTCTTTACTCATCCCATCTTTATATAGCAAAAGACTTGTAAGCATTTTACTGTATTTACTAAGACCCTCTCTTAAGGTTCTCTCTCAACTCTAAGTCACTTTATCCCCTCCTTTTGCCCCCCCCCCCCCAGACACTTATACCTCTCTTTAGAAATTATAGGGATCTCAGAAATTTGTCAATTCAAACAAGTGGCATAATGTCAAATGTGATCTATAGTTTTCATTACTGCTCAGAATTCTAACCTTGTTGGATGAAGAACACAAAACACAATGGGGTCCATTAATAAATGCACTTTCCTCACCCAGAATTCCATGTACTCTGCACAATTCAGTGATTTTGTCACCAATGAAAATAATTTTCAATATTCTTATATTCACTCTAATTTTCATTCATGCTATTTAACTCTCTCTGATTCCCTCTTGTGTTATCAAAAGGAGTTTAGTCACTCTGACCACATAGCTACATTCCCTCATACATACCAAAGGTTTAGTTTCTACCATCAATGACTATCAGAAACGATGCTAGGTAAGTCACTTACCTAGGCATCAGTTTCCTAATTTGTAGCTGGAGAAGAAAACAGCAAACCATTCCATTAAAAATTTTTTTAAGAAAAAAATGGGGGGGGTAACAATTAAGTTTAAGTAACTTATCTCAGTAAGTGTCTGAAGCTGAAATTGAACTCAGCCCCAACACTATGGCTGATGTTCTATCCAAATAGCTGCCCCCCCTTTTTGGGGGGGAACTTTGTGACTTTGTCGTAGTGCATATTAAGTGAGTTTGAGGATAACTGGCAGCCTCTTCCATGCAGAGATGTTTTTCTCTGTTGACATTCTTAAGAATGCCAGTGCTTGGGCAGGGACTGGCTATGTAATGAAGGGTGAAAATTCATGTCCAGTATCTTCTATAACATCCAATTAATGGGAAATCAGGGAGGGATTTGTGCTTCAGGATAGGAAATAAAATATTTTGGACTTTCCCAGGGGTGTGTCTACTCATCTAGGCACCCCATTCGTATAAGAATGTAAACTAAATTTTTCCTTCATTCACCCTCCCCCCAAAAAAAGAATGCCAGTGCTCGGCATTGATGGAACTACTAAGTAACATCTCTAGAACCTTGCCATATTGGTATACCAATGCTCGATAGAGTAGTATCCAAAGTACCGAAATTTTATTTATCATTAACGTGCCAATGACTGGATCTTTGTCCTAGTGTGGTTTCCAGCAGCCTTGAAAGGAGCTAACATAATGGCCTTTTTAATGATTAAAAGCACATTAAGTCTTCTATTTCTCAGCTGTAATGGGGGTGTCTTTACCACATTATTCCCACAAGCAAGGATGTTTGATCAAAACATTGGCTATTGTTTTGTTATAAAAGAGAACATGATATACAACTTTCCCTGTCAAAATGAGTTTATAGATCTTATCACATATATAAACTTCTCCAAATTTCTCCTATATGCATTTAAAATTCCATATTCATAAGAGTTCAAAGTATAGAAAACAGAGCCATAGTGATTACATGGGCAGAGAGCAAGGTTTGAACCAGGAGAATCTTGATAAATATTTAGCAACCAGCTCTCTGACAGGATTGAAGAATTGTACAAGAGACATATTTTTAAATTAATATGCCTTATTTACATTTTTCCAATACTTTCTTAAGTCTATACTCATGGCATCAAACTCAAATAGAATTGGGGTCACTAATCAGTATATGAAGATCACTGGAACTTGATTTTAAAATGTAATATTACCTATATTGCACTGTTTTTTAATTTATTTTGTTAAATGTTTCCCAATAAAATTTGAATCTAGTTCTTTCATATTTATGCTCAGAATCCTTTGGATTTGAATTTGACACCTCTCTTGAAAATCAATAAATTAATAAATCAAACCTTGATTTGTAGCATTTGCTAATTGAGGTGCAAATGTTCACAATGAAAATTTAACAATCAAAAAGATGGTTAGGGCTGACTCTTTAACACAATGATGGGCAGTACAATTCACCAAACAGAATCTTCCTGAAAACAAAAATAATTCTTAAACAATTAATATTAGTTCAAAATGGAATGAGGTGTCTGATCCATGAATAGCAACCCTTGATAAAAATGCAACTAAGTCTCCTAGATCCACTACATATTTAATTTAGTTAATATTATGTGGGACCCAGACACAGCAAGAAAATCCTTTTCTTTCTTCCTATATTATATAGCATGTTAATGTTTATATCTTTGTCTAGGTATCCCCCACTTCACCCCCAAAATGAACTGAAAGGATCTAGTTACACAGGCTGTGAGGCCCTTGAGAGGAGAGAATGTCTTGGTGTCCCTACTTTAATATCATGCCAACTCCAAATGGGGATATGAAAAAATCAAACATGACTGAAAACGACTGAACAGCAAGAATAACTGGCAATAGTAAGCACATAATAAAAACTTGTTGATTATTGACTCTGTCTCCTGTCCACTATAATCCATCTTTTTAAACTGAGATTTGCCTTCCTCTATGGGATCTCATACCTGATTGTTATGAAATTATGATTTATTATCAGCACATGTTTGATTTGTAGATCTATTTTATATAGTTATATATCTGAGGTCACATAAATATCTCTTGGGCAAAAAGGGGTCATAGGAGGAAAAAGTTTAAAAACCCCTGCATATGATTCTCCTGTCTTCATAATGAAGCTCTGAGAAAAATCTATCTACTCTTCTTACCATCATTCCTTTCACTTGTTTCTCAACCCTTTGAAATCTGGCTTCTATCTTCATCACTTGAACTATTCTTTCCAAAATTAGGTTATCTGAGTCAGCTAGATGGTGTAGTAGATAGAGTACATGCCCTGAATTCAGTCAGGAGAATCTCACTTCAAATCCAGCCTTAGACATTCAATAACTGGACCCTGGACAAGTCATTTAATTCTGTTTGCTTCAGCTCCCTCATTTTTAAAATGAGGAGTAAAAAAAAAAGCACTTTCCAGGGTTATTTTGAGGATCAAATAGAATAATAATTGTAAAATGTTTAGCAGTGCCTGATATGTAATAAATGACATATAATGACCTTTAATTATTTTTACTATTCCTTCTCAGCCTCTCTTGCTGGTTCATACACACACACACACACACACACACACACACACACACACACACACATTCTCTCTCTCACTTACACACAAATTCACACACATACATATACATTCAGTAAACTCCAGCAGCTCTTTATCACTCCCAGGATCAAATATAAAATCCTTTTTTGGCATTCAAAGCAGTTTATAATCTGCACCCTTTCCAGTCTTCTTACATTTGGCTCACCCTGACAGATTCTGTGATCCAGTAACATTGGCATTATTGCTCCTTCAACATGAAACTCCATTTCTGGACTTGAGGAATTTTCATCCCCATGCCATTCCTCATATCTCCCTTTGGCTTCTCTGATTTCCTTTAAGTCCCAGCTAAAATTCCACTTTCTACAAGGAGCCTTTTCCAATCCCTTTTAATGCTGGTAACTTCCCTGTATTGTTAATCTTCAATTTATCATATCTATGTATCTACCTATATATATAAATTTATATCTCTGTATGTATACATATATATATACACACATGCATATATATCTATATGTGTATGTATATGTGTGTATGTGTATATGTGTGTATGTGTTTTATTTGTATATAATCATTTGCAGGTTATATCTTTCATTAGTCAATGAGCTCTTGGAGAGCAGGGACTGTTTTTTGTTTCTCTACAAAACCCAGTACTTAGCAGTGCCTGACTTATAGCAAATGATTGTTGACTAACTGTTGTCTGAATCCATCATCAACATACTACTACTTTACCAAGCTCTCTTAAGAGAGTGTTAAAAGTTTTGTCTTAAGGTTTTACACTTCTTGTGTCCTGGCCCTCTTGTTTTCTGTCTCTAAACTCTTACTTGGTGACTTCATTTTCACAACCTCAGGAGTTTAATTATTGGTGTTCTCTTGTTTTTGTTTTTGTTTTGTTTTTCCCTGAGGCAATTGGGGTTAAGTGACTTGCCCAAGGTTACACAGCCAGGAAAGGTAAAGTGTCAGAAACCAGAGCTCCTGTCTTTAGGACTGGGGCTCTATCCACTGTGCCACCTAGCTACCCTTTTTTAAAAATTAAAGCTTTTAATTTACAAAACATATGTATGGGTAATTTTTAACAATGACCCTTGCAAAATCTTCTGTTCCAAATTTTCCCCTCCTTCCTCCAGATGGCAGGTAGTCCAATACATGTTAAATATGTTCCAATATATGTTAAATCCAATATATGTACACATTGTTATAGTTATCTTGCTGTACAAGAAAAATCATTTCAAGAAGGAAAAAAAAACTGAGAAAGAAAACAAAATGAAAGTAAACAACAACAGAAAGAGTGAAATGTTGTGTTGTGGTCCATAGTCCTCTCTCTGGGTATAGATGGCTCTCCTCATCACTGAACAATTGGAACTGGTTTGAATCATCTCATTGTTGAATTGATCATCATATAGTCCATCAGAATTGATCATCATATAGTCTTGTTGTTGCTGTGTATAATGATCTCCTGGTTCTGCCCATTTCACTCAGCATCAGTTCATGTAAGTCTCTCCAGGCCTCTCTGAAATCATCCTGCTGGTCGTTTCTTACAGAACAATAATATTCTATAACATTCTATACCATAATTCCTTAGATAAGAAACAAGAGGAAGAAGTTCAGCTGTCTCTAATTCCTTGAAGACAAATTCTCCTCAAATTAGTCTGTTTGTGAATCCTCTAAATGTAGTTTAATCTATAACCTGACTTAGTTTACCTATAGAGTTTATCTGATGAATAGGGATATTTGAGATTATGACTTTGTTTAACTGTTTGTTCAATTTTTGTGACATTAAAGGAAGCATTATTATGGATCTATCTTCTCTTGAAATTTTATGACCTAATAGGAATATACATTCCTCTCTCTCTCCCATTCCAATTTAATTTTGCTTATGAGAACCCTTGGGAAACTTAAAACAGGGCTTCAGATTTTCTCTGAGGACTGAACCTGTACATATATCTATATATCTATATCTATATCTATATATCTATAGATATATAGATATAGATCTATATCTATATATCTATAGATATATAGATATAGATATAGATATATAGTAATAGTTACCTACTATATGAACTTGGAAGAAGTTTCTCCTAAACATTACTTCTATAATTATAACTATAATATTACTTCTATAATTACTTCTATAATATATATCACCTAAAATCTTCTGTAATATCACCTAAAACATCACTTCTATAATATATTGAAGCTTTTATTTTCAAAACATATACAAGGATAATTTTTCACCATTGACCCTTGCAAAACTTTGTGTTCCAATTTCCTTCCTTCTTCCCCCTACCCTCTCCCGTAGATGCCAAGTTATCTAATGTATGTTAAACATGATAAAAAAAATATGTAAATCCAATATAGGCATATGTATTTATACAATTATTTTGCTGCACAAGAAAAATCAGATAAAAAAGAAAAAAATGAGAAAGAAAATAAAATTCAAGCAAACAACAACAAAGAAATAAAAATACTACATTGTGATCCACACTCACTTCCCACAATCCTCTCTTTGAGTGTAGATGGCTCTTATCATCACAAGATCATTGGAACTTATAATTATGACTCTTAAATGTATATACCTAGTCAGTTTTTTTCCCCCTGAACTTTAGCTACATAGATATAACTGTTTTTTAAATATTTCAAGAATTTGAAATTTGGGGGTCCAAATCAACATATCAAAATTTGAATTCATTATTTCTTCTCAAAAATTTATATCTCTTCTTAACATATCTATTTCTGACAACACTATCACCATCTTTTCAGGCTCCCAGCTTTGCAAACTAAGGATTATTATTGATTCTTTATATTGTTTAACCTGATACTTACTATTGTAGTGGGCGTAGCCCCTTTAAGATTCCTTGTCTCATCTATCTTTGATACAAGATCTGGTCAAACTAGTTTGGGCTTGTACCCAGCCACTCAACCAGATCTGAGCTGGCTTGGATAAAGCCCACCAAAAATCTGGCCTTTAAGGAATTAACCTGAGCTCCGCCCATTACTTCTTCAAGCAGATAAAAAGAGCAAAGCTAGAATTATCTTTGGGTCAGAGATTTGAAAGATGCCAGCCAAGATGTTTGCATCAGAGTTTCTCTGTCCCCGCCGCTTTCAGTGTGTATCTTCCTCTATCTAATGTCTTTTACTAACCAGACCTTAACCTTGCTTCCAAACCTGGCAATAAACATCTTTTTACTCATCTAGGTTTTCGGCCTGTAAATTCATTTACAGGGGACTCTCGACACCACTAGACTTGATTTAACTTTGTATCCTTGAGCCGAATCCTAAGGGGGTTGCAGGGGAGCTCCATGTGACTTCCTGTACCCCGAATCCTGCCACTAGACCTCACTTAATCCTATTGAGGTATATACCTCATTATTTGGGTTCATGTTACCTCATCACTATCAGTTCCCAAATCTTATCATTTCTACCTCTACTGTATCTCTA
Organism: Sminthopsis crassicaudata; assembly: GCF_048593235.1. Lineage (NCBI taxonomy): Eukaryota > Metazoa > Chordata > Mammalia > Dasyuromorphia > Dasyuridae > Sminthopsis > Sminthopsis crassicaudata. Next base: position 268,898,639 of record NC_133619.1, on the reverse strand, counting down.
GTGATCCTGATCTATGTATTGCCACTCAACCCAGATGGCTCTGGAGGAGAAAGTGAGACTAATGACTTTGCACAGCCCTCCCTCCCTTAAGTACAACTCACTTGTTGCAAGAAGAAATAGACTGCAAAACAATGCTAATGGGGAATCTCAATATCTCTCTATGAGCACAAGATAAATCTAATCATAAAATAAACAGGAAAGAAGTTAAGGAGGTGAATAGAATTTTTAAAAAGTTAGGTATGACAGAACTTTGGAGAAAATTGAATAGGGATAGAAAGGAATATACTTTTTTCTCAGTGATATATGACATTTACACAAAAACTGACCATGTTGTAGGACATAACAATTTCATAGTCAAATGCAGAAATGAAGCAATAATAAATGTATCCTTTTCAGATCATGATGTAATAACAATTACATATAATAAAGGGCCATGGAAAATAGACCAAAAATTAATTGGAAACTAAATAATCTACATCTAAAGAATGAATGGGTAAAACAACAAATCATAGAAACAATTATTTCATCCAAGTGAATGACAATAACAAGACAACATACCAAAACTTATGAGATGCAGCCAAAGCAGTTTTTAGGGGAAATTTTATACTTTTATATGTTTACATAAATAGAGAAAGAGAAGATTAATGAAATTGAGCATGCAACCAAAAAATCTAGAAAAAGAACAAATTAAAAATCCCCAGTTAAATGCCACATTTAAAATTCTGAAAACAAAAGGAGAGATTACTAAAATTGAAAGTAAGAAAAATTTTAAACTATTAAACAAAATTGTAGGACAATTTCCCTAATGAATATTGACACAAAAAAATCTAAATAAAATATTAACAAAGAGATAACAGCAATTTATTACCAAGATAATATACTAAGATCAAGTATGTTTTATACCAGGAAAGCAGAACTGGTTCAATATCAGGAAAACTATTAGCATAATTTACCATATCAATAACCAAACTAACAGAAATCATATTATTATATCAATTGATGCAGAAAATCATCAAAAAAAATAAAACCCTAGCATAGGAATATCTATACAATATAAAAATAAATATACAATAAAGTATAAAATATAAAAAATATAAAAGACTAGCATAGGAATAAATGGAGTTTTCCTTAAAATAAGTAGCATGTATCTAAATCCATCAGCAAGCACTATATGTAATGGGGATAAATTAAAAGTACCCTCAGTAAGATCAGGGGTGAAGGAAGCTTGCTGATGTCTTCAGTCCCATTCAATATTGTACTAAGATGTTAGCTTTAGCAATAAGAGGGGGAAAAAGGAATTGAAGGAATTAGAAAAGGTAATAAGGAAACTTAATTATCACTCTTTGCTGATGGTATGATGGCATACTTAAAGAATCCTAGAGAATCCACTAAAAACTACAAGAAGCAATCAACAACTTTAGCAAAGTTGCAGGATATGAAATAAACCCACATAAACTATCAACATTTCTATTTGTTACCAACAAAATCCAGCAATAAGAGAGATAGAAAGAGAAATCCCATTTAAAGTAACTTTAGATAATATTAAATATTTAACATAATTAATTAGAAGACTAGAAAGAAAAAGGAATCAAAGAAATAAACATAAACAAAAAGGAAACAAGATTATCAATTTTTATAGGTGACATAATGTTATACTTAGGGAAGCCTAGAGAGTTAACCAAAAAGTTAATTAAAACAATCACTTCAGCCAAAATTTTTAAAAATGAAACTACATAAATCTTTAAAATTTGTGCATAGACCCAACAAAACCTAGCTAAGAGCTAAGAAGAATTCCTTTCAAAACAACTACAGAAGGCATAAAATATTTGGCAATGTTATTTAACAAGCTTCATTCAAGAATTATATTAATCCAACTGCAAAATATATTTTGCAGAATAAAGATAAGACTAAGAAATTGGAGGAACATTAGTTATGTTAACAGTTATGATTAAGTAATCAAGTAAGTAGTCTCTCTAAGTTACCTTATTTGTTCTCATATTTTAGTGTGGGGTCTTATGATAAAAGTAATATTTTCTAACATCTAACCAGCTTCCTTCCTCCTACCCTCAATATAGGGAAGTCAATGTCCCTTTTCTTTCCTTAAGCCTTAGGACCTATTTTTGAACAAAAGAAGAAAAAACTGAACATGGTACCTGATTGATCTCAGGTTCCTAGTCACTAAAAGTTATTAAAAAGCCCTAACTGCATATTATATAAACTATTTGGAAAAGGGACAAAGGAGTCCTACCAAATTCCTTTTACAACACAAATCTGGTGCTAAACCAGTAAGAACAAAAATAGAGAAAGAAAACAAAACAATTTTCCTAATGAATATTGATGTAAAATGTTAAATATAAATAATAATGAGGAGATAACAGCAATATATCACAAAGATCATACCTGGTGATTTTTATTACCAGGTGAGATTTATGCCAGTATACTGGTATATTCAGTATTGTTCTAGAAATGCTAGTTATAGCAATAAGAGAAGAAAAAAAAATAAAGTATTAGAATAGACAATGAAGAAACAAAACTATTACTCTTTTTAGACCTTAATGGTATACTTAGAGAAGCCTAGAGAATCATCTCAAAAACTAGTTGGAATAATTAACAACTTTAACAAAGTTGCAAGATATAAAATATACTCATATAAATGATCAGTGTTTCTATACTAACAATGTCCAGAAGGAAGAAATAGAAATTCCTTTTAAAATAATTTCAAATAATATAAAATACTTGGGAATCTACCTGTCAAGAAAGACCCAGGAACTATATAACACATATATTTTTATATGACACATATATATATATTCACATATGAATAAAGCTAAATCTAAACTATTTATTAAAGAAATTGTTTAGGAGAAATATTAATTGCTTATGAGAACACTGAGTCAATGAAGTAAAAATGACAATTTTACCTAAAATAATTTATTTATTCAGTGTCATACCAATTAAATTACCAAAAAATTATTTTATAGAGCTAGGAAAAATAGTAATAGAATTATCTGGAAGAACAAAATGTCAAAAATGTCAAGAAAATCAATGAAAAAAGTGAAGGAATGTGGCTTAGCAAATACCAGATATCAAATTGTATTACAAAGTGGAAATCATCAAAAATCAGTGGAATAGGTTAGGCACACAATACACAAATGACATATTAATCTAATGTTTGAAAAAAAAAACCAAAGATCCAAGATTTTAGGACAAGACATAATTACTTGAGAAAAATTGCTAGGAAAACTGGGGAAAAGTTTGGCAGAAACTAGATTTAGAACATCTCATACCATATACAGCAAATTTCTCTGATAAAGGCTTCATTTATCAACTATATAGAGAATTGAGCCAAATTTATAAAAACATGTATCATTCACCAATTGATAAATGGTCAAGGGATATAAACAGGAAGTTTCAAAAGAAATCAAAGCTGTCTATACTTATATGAAAAAATGCTCTAAATCACTATTGATTATGAAAATGCAAATTAAAATAACTCTGAAGTACTATCTCACACCTATCAGATTGGCTAATATTACAGAAAAGGAAAATGACAATTGTTGCAGAGAATGTGAGAAAATTGGGACATTGATGCATTGTTAGTAGAGTTGCAAACTAATCCCATCATTCTGAAGAGCAATTTGGAATTATACCCAATGGGCTAATGGTGTCTCCCCTTTGACACAGAAATACCAGGGCTAGATCTGTACCCCAAAGATATTAGAGAAAAAGAAAAAAGACAAAATAAACAAAAATATAGCAAACTCTTTTTATGATGACTAAAAATTGGAAATGAAGTGGATGCTCATCAATTGAGGAATAGCTGAACAAACTGTAGTTTATTATGGTGGTGGAATACTGTTGTATTATGAGGAATAGCAAACAGGATACTTTCAGAAAATTTTTAAAAGACTTAAATAAAATGATGCAAAGTGAAATGAGCAGAATCAGGTGAACAGTGAAACACTAGGATGATCAATTGTGAATGATTTACCATTCTCAGCAATGTAGTAATCTAAGAAAATTCTGAAGGATTTATGATAAAAAATGCTATCCACCTCTAGAGAAATAAGTGATGGAGTCTGACTGCATATTGAAACATGCTTTTTAAAAACTTAAAAAAAATTATTCTTGCATTTGTTTTTTTGTGTTTGTGTTTTCTTTTATAACATGGCTAATAAGGAACTGTTTTGAACTCAGGTCAAAGGGGTAGCTAGGAGTGGATAGAGTACCAACATTTAAGTCAGGAGGACCTGAGTTCAAGTCTGATCTCAGACACTTAACACTTCCTACCTGTGTGACCCTGAGCAATTAACCCCAATTACCTCAGCAAGGAAAAAAATTAAGGAACTGTTTTGCATGACTGCATATGTATTATTTATATCAAATTGTTAGCATTCTCAAGATGGGGGAATGATAAAGAAGGAAGGAAACAGACCTCAAAATTTTTTAAAAATTGTTAATTTTTATTTATATTTAATTAAAAAATAAACATTAAATGTTAAACAGGATATTAAAAGAAAAAGAAAAACAGCTCAGGGTAGCTAGTGCCTCTCACTGATGAGTGAAGACCAGGTCAACAGGTTTTTTACCATATCTTACAGGTAGCTAGATAGTACAGTCTATAGAGAATTGGGTCTTTGTAAGGAATCCTAATGAGTCTTGTCTTTTGTGTAAATTTATTTGTTGAAAACACTGAAATATGCTTGCAGTTATTTGATAGAATCTCAGGAAGCACACAAGAAGGGGCAACCACCTTTCTGGTGCCTTAATTAATGAGCATCCTTTATGGCAATCCAGTGTTTACCCCCAGAAATCTGGCCAGTTTCTGAAGTAAATAATCCTCCTAAAGGAATGAACAAATATTCTTCTTGGTGGGTTTCTTATGATGGAGCATCCTTTACCTGATGGAGCCTGAAAAATGAGAACTACTAGCTCAATCTCACCAGTTTTCAAAATGAAGGAACCTAGTCCATCCCTGTGGTGGGGTATTCAGAGGGTTCTATTTTAGACAAACTGAATATGCTCAAAAACTGGGATGGAGGGAGAGACAGACGGACTGATAGAGACAGAGGGACACATAGAGGAGCTATAGAGACAGAAATGTATATGTACCACACAAACACACGTGTGTGATATGTAATATTCACTATGCCAGACCTGCAGAGCCTAAAAACCATTTCCTGTAGAATCCTCACAAGACTTCTGCTCAAAAGGTTGCTCATTTGTGTTCTTAGGGTTTGATTCTTCTTTGTAGCTCAGCTCTCAACTGTTCTTTTGAGTCTACAGAGGGTTCTGTTTTCTGTTTCTAGGTATTATCTCCTTGAATTGTTTCCAGCCTTTAGTGACTTCATATCTGTATCTATGTCTATCTAGAATCTGCATCTCTGCTCCCATAATTATGCCTCAAATTGACTCTTCAACCATTGATTGTAGTGTCTCTTTCTGGTGTAGTAGATCATGGCTGATAGGAGTGAGGATAGGGGTGATGTTGGGGGAGGGGGAGGGGGAAATGGGGAAGGTAGAGGAACTAGGGAGAAATTTCTCTTCTTCCTTTGAAGGAGTTTTCTCTGCGGTAAATCTACCCTGAATTAACACTCTATGATTTAGCGATGTATAAAAATCTTTCAAAGGTCTATTTTTTGTTTGTCCATTGAATTGCTCTTTTAGATTCAGAAAGATATTCATATTTTATAAAGAGATTACAAGATATTAGCATATTGTTACTATGGTAAAACCTTACCACCTATGAATATACCATGATTCTACATCAACTGAGGTAAGGAGGAGCCTTCCTTACAGTAGTATAACTATTAGAAATGCATTTTATATTATTTTAGTTTGGATTTTTCTTTCTATATCTTTCTCTTAGATTTTTTTTAACTTTCTCAAATTTTTAATTAATTAATTTTATTTTAATAGTATTTTTTCTACTATATGAAAAGATAATTTTCAATATTCACTTTATTAAGATTTTAAATTCTATATTTTCCCTCCTGCTCCCTCTCCCTTCCTTCCCTCTTTCTCCCTAAGATCGAAAGCAATCTGATTAGATTATACATGTACAATCATATTAAACATATTTCTATATTAGTCATATTGTGAAAGAAGAATCAACATAAGAGAAAAACCACAAGAAAGAAAAAAAAAGTGAAACTTCTATGCATTGATCTGCAATCAGACTCCATATTCTTCCTCTGATTGTAGAAAATATTTTCCACCATGGGTTTCTTGGAATTGTCTTTTATTGTTGCATTGCTGAGGAGAACTACTCTATCATAGTTGGTTATCGCACAATATTGTTTTTACTATACACAGTGTGCTTCTGCTTACTTGACTCAGCATCAGTTCATGTAAGTCTTTCCAGGTTTTTCCAAAATACAAGGCTTATCCATTTTATCTTTATATCATTTCTCCATCTCTGGATACTGACATTATCCTGGTATAACCCTTCATCACTTCTCACCTGTTTAGATCTGCCTGCCTTAAGTCTTATCCCAGTCTTTCCAATCTATCCCCAAATCAGCCACCCAAGTGATTTTCCTTAAATGTGTAGGCGTGATCATGTCATCTCTCTGTTTAAAGAAGTCTAATGATGTCTTTTGGACTCAAGGATCAACTACAAAATCCTCTATTTGGAGTTCAAATCCTTCCATTCATCCTACCTTTTCAGGTTTCTTATCCATTATGTCCTATCTCTGAAAGAGTGATGCTGACCTTCTAACAGTGCTTCAAACAAGATGCTCCATCTCTTGATCACAGGCATTTTCTCTAGCTGTTCCTTATGCCTACAATGCTCTCTTTTCCCACCTCTACCTCCTGACTTCTTTGGCTTCCTTTAAGTCCTATTTAAAATCTTAATTTTTACAGGAAGCCTTTCCCAAGCCTTTTTAATTCTCTTTTAAAATTTCCCCTATATATGGCTTCCTTATACATATTTATTTACTTATTATAAGGTTTAGATTGTGCCTTTTTTGTAACCCTGGCATTTATCACATTGCATGACACATGGTAAGTGCTTAATTAATGTTTGTTAACTGAGTGACTGACTTAATCCCAAATTTTCTCTCAGAAACCAAAATTCTGCCAGTGTTTTTGTATTACTGCAAGATTGAAATAATGAGTCTTTGAATAGTTAAAATGGAGAAAAACATAGTTATAACAAGGTGGGTGATGGGTATGAGTAGGTTGCAACAAATAATGAGGAATTTCAAAGATTATAGGAGTAAAAGATGTCATGAGGGAAATATATGATTAGAAGAGAAAATGATCTAGATAAAGAATGACATAGGTTGGAGAATAATTATGAACAACCAAATTATTCTGAGTACTATAAATATCCAAATTCACTATAAAGGACCTATAAAGGAAGATGCTATCCATCTCCACAGAAAGAACTGAAAAATAGGAGTATACATAGTATGGTTTTACATATATTTATAAATATGTGTCAAATGAGACTTCCCTTTGGAGGGAAAGAGAGACATAATCTGGAACATAAAATGTAAAAAAAAATTAATTAATTAAAATTTTAAAAGGTAAAGAATGACCTGTTATCTTCATCAAGTAAGGGGAAAGCAAGTAAAGTCTCCAGCATAATGGGTGGATTCTCTGATGAAATTATGGGAATTTAGAGACAAGAGTTGCACAGAATAAGTAGATATGGATGGGTTATAAATTATATTGTTGTAGAAATATTCAGATGGACAAGATTAGAGATTCATGACTATTTGAATTATATTTTTTAAATAGCATTTTTACTATTGTATCAAATAATCATGCAATCACAGAATCCCAGAATTGGAAGGGACTTCAAAGGCCATCTAGCCAAACCCCTACCTGAAAAACAATCCACTCAATAATATTCTAAAAAGTGGTTATCCAATCTTGCTTAAAATTTTCTAATGAAGGATAGATAACTCTTTAGCTTCCAAAGCAGTCCATTCTTTATAATTGTTAAGTATTTCCTTAAATTCAGACAACAGGGGGCATCCTTGCTTCATCCCTGAATGTAGTGGGAGCATTTCCATGTTTCTCTGAAAAATTATGCTGGCTATTGCTTTTAAATAAATACTTTTTACTATGTTAAAAAAAAAAAAGGTCATTCCATTCTTGTGTTTTTAATGTTTTTAGTGTAAATGAATACTACTTTTTGTTAAAGATTCTGCATCTATTAATATAATCATGTGTTTTGTTATTTTTAAAAATAATTACAAACCCTGTTGCTATCTTAAAGTTGAATCATGCGTATATACCTAGTATTGATCCAATTTGGTCATAATGCATGACCAACTTTTTTGTCTATATGATTCGTCTCTTTTCTAAGAATTTACTTAAAAATTTTGCATCACTGTTTAATGATATTGGGCTATAGTTTCCTATCTCACTTTTATATTTTTCTGCTTTGGGTCTAATAAAAGGAATTTAAAGCTTGTTTTCTTTCTCCATTTTTGAGACATAGGGATTAAATGCTCTTTAAATATTTGATACAATCCAAATGTAAATTTATTTGTTCTAAGAGATTGTTGCCCCAATAGTTTATATGTGGCCTCCCTTCTTAAGAAAAGTATTAACAAAATGCAGCCTTAAGCCTCTTTTGTTATGTTTTTCTCATCTCCCAATATCCCCCTTTGCTTTGGAGTCACTGTGGATTAATGTATATGTTGATTTAATTTAGAGTCCTATTTATTCATTAGATTTGTTTCCTACTTCCTTATTGTCTGTGCTAAGTGAAAATTATGTGCATGGTTTGCTTCTTTTAATAATACCATGGCCAAATTTTTTTTCCTCTATTAAGTGATGTTTTTGTTATCTAGACTGAAGACAGTATTTATTATGCAGAATTATTTACTTCAAAGAATTTATCAATCAGTACTTGTTGAGTGTTTAAAATGTAGACAGCACTGCGCTGACTGTTTCCATTCATTTTATCCCCAGCAACCAAATACAGTTGCTATGGGTCATCCACTATAACAGAAGCAGCTTTGTTAAACGGATTTTTTTTTTGATAGTGATATCCACTGTACTATCAAGCTATATGAATGAAGCTTCGAATGCTATAGATAGTGATAGCTATCAAGTGTAGAGTAGGGGGTAGAGAAGTGGAGTAGAGGAGGGAGATAGACTGAAATAGTAGAGATAATCTCAAAATCTTATTTTAGCACAACCTCAATGACCTTCTGAGGTTCTTTTTCAGCTTTCCAATTCTGCAGTAATTTAATTTAGATTTAATCTCTTCCTTACTTTCTATCAAATGATATTAAACAACAAAGAATAAAAAGAAAATGCTTCTTGCATTTAATCTTTTTGCTGTCCCCTAATCCACTCAATGAGAGGACAATAGAGCTAGATAGTTAGAGTTCATCAAAAAAAACTACTAAATCAGATACATGACAAATATAGGTAAAAATGTAGAAATCTAGATAGAAAATCATTTAAAACATAAAAGACAGCATGAATGCTATAAATAAAGCTAGAAACTCATATATAAAGTAATTTTAAAACCTGAGGCATCTTTGAGCTCCTCAGAAGTAGAACTTTGGCCCCTGGTTCAAGGTATCCTTAGTTCAGCACATACATTGGTCAAACACCAATATGCTGGAGATAGTTCAAACAAAAATAATTTTCTCAAAGAGTTTAGCAAACAAAGTGACAGGAAATGATCCTTCCCCCTCAGAGCTCTCACTACATACTCTCCCAGAGGTCATCACACAACCAATGTGGAGGTCACATATATACAGAACACACATAACCATGAAGGTGACAAGAGACAATATGTGACAAGAGACCAAACATGAAGGACTAAAATATAGGATTTCATGTGACAAGGAAACTTGGGCATGAGGCAAATGCCCTGATCCACTGCAGTCAGGTCACACCCATTGAGCCAGGGCAATTCCCACTTATGATCCTATAGAATTGGTGCTGATATGCTGTCATCCTGATGATCTTTGGGAAGCACTGAATCTTTGTTCTCTTCTGGTCCCATGGTCACTATTGAGAATGTGGGTTTTGATGAGCATTGTTCTATTGATCTTGTGATTGCTGCTGCTGATAATACCTATCACTATTAAAAACCTAGAGGTTTTATCTCTTTGGGGCCACTTGTAAGCCATTTTAACTTTTATCTGATAGAGAGGAGGCAAAAAAAAGAGTCAAATAAAGTCCAAAATAGAGAGATATCTTTGAACCAGGAAACTCAAACAGGAGAGGCCAGACCTCTCCTACCTCCTGTCTAGAGATGATAAACCTCAGAATTAAGTCTCCAAAGGAGTCAAAGAGAAGAGGTTTCTGTCAATACTAGTCTACAGGTTGTTCTTATTGAAAGAGCTCTGATACATTCTAGTCAAAAAGAATACTATAACATTCATCAGAGCCAGAGATTCAAGGTGATGGAAATTATAGCTATCCATTAAAAAGGGAGTGTGGCAAATCATTTCTACCTCCCAGTGGCCAAATGGCAGGCTTAACCCAGTTCAACCCAGTTGGCTAAGAAACCTATCTAGCCTAGTCTCACAATAGCCCAGCAAGTAACCTACCTGGCCCACCTTATAGCAAATGAACTGTAGAAAGCCCCTGCTCAGTATCTAAGCTATCTGCTTGACCCAACCTAGTAGAACATTTAGCAGTCCAGTCAATGAAAAAAGGCTGTATAGCTGAGCTACCTCTCCATTCGAGGTGCTGAGCCCAGTGAAAATCCCAGCTCATCCTATCATAGAGCAACATGTTTCATGACTAAAATTAATATCCCACCTGCAGGGAACTTCATAAAAATTCTCCAGAGGAAACAAAAAAAAGGACAATGCCCTGATATTTTATTTACCATTGTAAGCTATGTTGTTCATGTGTTTTCCTTACACATGTGCCTATCATTATGAACTTTAAGTTCATGCTTACTGTTTCCCTCACAGACTGTGCTTGTGGGAGAGTATATCTCAGGTACTAAGGGGAAATGCTTTTGTATTGACTCTTCTTACTCTTCCTTTTGAGTGAATGCCTTTTCTAAAAATCAAATTAAGTCTACTGGCTGATTGTTAAGGGGAAGCACATTAATGAAGGCTCATGAACTATACTGCTAAAAGAAAAGCCACCAGCCCTTTCTGTAGTGGAAAGAGACTGGAAAATGAGTGGATGCCCATCAGTTGGAGAATGGCTGAACAAGTTATGCTATATGAATGTTATGGAATATTGTTGTTCTATAACAAATGATCAGTAGGATGATTTCAGAGAAGCTTGGAAAGATCTACATGAACTAATGCTAAGTGAAATGAGCAGAACCAGGAGATCATTGTACATAGCAATAACAAGATTGTATAATCATCAATTCTGATGTACATGGCTCTTTTCAACAATGAGATGATTCAGATCATTTACAATGATCTTGTGATGAAGAGAGCTATCTACACTCAGAGAGAAGTGGGAACTGAATGTGGATCACAACATAGCATTTTCACTTCTGTTGTTGTTTGCTTCATTTTATTTTCTTTCTCAGTTTTTTCCTTTTTGATTTGATTTTTCTAGTGCAGCAAGATAATTATGTAAATATACATGCATATTTTGGATTTAACATATATTTTTACCATATTTAACATATATTGAATTACTTACTATCTAAGGGAGGAGGTGGGAGGAAGGGGGCAAAATTTGAACACAAGGTTTTGCAAAAGTTAATGATGAGAAATTATCCCTTCATATCTTTTGAAAATTAAAAATCTTTGATAAAAAAAGAAAGGGAAAGCCACCCAGAGAGTTACTCTCAGATCCCAAAGTATAGTAGCAGCTGCCCCTCTTGGGATCTAGCTGCTGGTGCCAATTGAGGGAGTGAGCACAGAGGATTTTATGTTAGCAACTCTTCATTGGTAAAATGATATGTTACTCCTGACCATAATATAATCTTTATTACCTTTTAAGTGACCCACAATTCTAATTCTTCATATATTTTCACATTCTGTGCTTTTCAGGTAAAAAAAAAAAAAACATCCCTAAAAAGATATTAGTATTTAAAAGATAAGTCTTTCAGGGAGTAGCTTGGTGTTATTAAAATCCATAAAAAATTTTTCAAATGCATTGTCTTCTTGATATTCAATTCTGGATCCAATTCATTGTCCCTCTGGTTTGCCTGTCCAAGGTACATGACTGGTGAACTATCTCAGAAGACTGTCCATCCAATTGTGTATATTTGGACAATAAGTATTGTTCTTCCACTTGATTTTTCCTATGTGCATAGGAAGGACACACATAATGATTATGGATCCCATTTAGGAAATTTTAAAAACATTTTATTGCCAAACTTGATGCAAGCAATACAATGTCATTCACAAACATGAGTGTCTTCAGTTCGTGAGTATCTGTCTCTGTTTTATGTCTCTCTTGATATTTAAAGTCAGAGTTGAAAATATAGTTATCTTCATGTAGGATTGTTCAATGAATGTTATAGAAAGTTAACATATATATGGGATATACCATGTGGAAGATAAGCCTTTAATGTGGAATTTTTCTTTATTGAATTAAATTATTTTTTTAAGGATTTACACTGGTATGTATCTTAACATCTTTTAGTCAAATTTTTGCTACAAAAATATGACCATGTCTTTCTTTATCAAGAATTGCCTCAGTATATGTGTATGTATATATGTATGTGTATATATACACACATTATTCCCATTAAGAATTTGCAAAGATGGCAAATGATTCATACAGACTTATAATTATTGATGCTTTCTAAATTTCCATAGTTGTAGTAGCTTCCATAGTATTTTCAAGTATTTGAAATGCTTTTTTAATAAATCTTGAAAACCTATTCTCCAACATTAATTTATGTTGATGACAATCAACAATAACAAGAATAAAAAATATGTCATTCCTTAATAACATGAATAATGAATAATGAATAACACAAATAATGGGGAAAGATAATTTTAACATTGCAGTGCTAAATATAATTGGATTAAACCCCCTAATAAAGAAGGAAAGAGTTCAAATGTATTTAAAAAACAGAATCTAATGGTAGGTTGTTTGTAGAAATTTCATCTCAAAAGATCTACATAGATTTAAACTCAATAGATTAAATAAAGTTAAATAAAGATCATCTAATACAAATTTGGATCTCAAGTTTATCATGAGATATCTAACTCGTGAAAAGCAGAAGTGGCATTGATATTACTTACACAAGTCAAATTTAAGACAAAGCCATTAAGAGATTAACAAACACATATATTGTACTAAAAGATTCTATTCAAAATGAAAGTGTCTTAACTTTAAACATGTGTCTATCTAATAATTCTAGAATACAATTTGTAAAAAATAAAATAAAATAAAAATTGCAGCCTTGAGAAAAGAAATAGATTTTTAAAATCAACCATATTAGGATATTTTAGCAACTCTATCAGAATATGACAAATTTAAGAAAAAGATAAATTTAAAATAGCATTGAGTAAATTGTTAAAATCAATCAACAATTGATATTTAATTACATTTATTATTAAGTTAAACTTAACACATGTCAGTCATTACCTGCTAGAGATAGAGGGATAGAAACAAAATTCATTATTATTCTACTTTTGAGTAGAAGATGCAATATGAAAAGAACTAAATAAATACAAGATAATTTGAGTATAGACCCAAACACTTGTGCCTAGGAATATCAGAAAGAGGCAAAATGTGTCTGTGAGGCAAATATAACTTGATCTCTAACCATAGACTAATAAAATCACTAATATTAGCAATTAATATTTAGGTCAAAACATTAAACTAAATACTTTCCAATATTAAATAGATCATTTAAAAATGATCCATCATGAGAAGGCAAAATTTATAACTAGAAGCAAAGATCCAGGGGAATAAATCAATATTATAAGTTATACATAAAGTCATTGGCTCAGACTAATTATATGGGACCTCTCATTGATGGAGACCAGTGTCTTAAACTTATATAAGGGGCAGGGCAGAGTTGGTGAGAATGGAACACAAAAGTCCAATAGTCTCTTCTGTCTTCCATTGTCAAGAAAAAAGACATGTAGAATTCCAACATTTCTTTAAAGCTATGAAGGGAGATTCTAGGAAGAATATGACATGTTGAAATTCAATTGTGTCTTTACTCTCTGCTTGTTATACAAGAGACTTTGGAGAATTTCCTTTTGGATGAGATCTAGGATTCTCTCAGTTGAGCTGAGATGCCTTGCTCCAAACAGAAATTCTTCTTTAATTTGTATTGTCTAGCATAGTTTCTTTCATATGTGTAATTTCTCTTATTTCTGCTTTCCTATCAATTCAAATGAGTTTCTTTGTTATTTGCTATATGGGTTCACTGTAGTACTGGTATTGTTGAGACAGACAGGAGTTAAGCTTTGGATATATTGAGCTATCCTTTTACCCATTAATAAACAACAATCAGGAGATTAGCTTAAACCCAAAAAATTAAATCCCCTAGACTATTAATATTTAAAGGAGCAGATAGATTTAATTTTAGCTTGATATCCTATCTCTCTGAGGAGAGCAGAGGATCCAACCTCTGCCCTCAACCTCCAGCTTTCCTTCCTTGCAGGAATTCAAGTTTCCTTTGGAAAAAGGGCTGAATGGGGGAGGGGAGAACATGCTGGAGATGTCTATCTTGCCCCTTTGAGCCACATTAAGGCACATTACATATATTAACAACATAAATTTAAACTATCTCATTTAATTATGGTGATAAAACCTTTGATAAAATATTACATGTTTAAAAAAATCTGTTTGAAGAATTTTCCTGAACATGATTTTTTTTTAAAGTATATGTTTTGAATCATGAATTAATATGGTTTACAATGGAGAAACATTAGAACCATTCCCAGTTTTAAAAAAAAAAAAAAGTTGTAAAGCAAAAATGACCAGTCTTTCCATTCCTATTTGAGACAGGTAGGAAAGTTAGCAAAAGTAACATGACATATCTAGTACTTATTTTGTTGGAGATAATGTTCAGGAAGAGATGATTAGTTACTTCTTTTTGATGCTCAATTCTCTAGTGAGCAGTATCACTCTTTCCCAGTTCTTCCCTGGGGCATCCCTTTTCTCTCTTCTTACTTCCTGGGCTTTATTTTTAAAAGGGAAGGGCTTTCCTTTCTAGACATCTGTAGGAAAGAGACAATTGGTAGAGATAGAGGCTGCCTCAGCAATACCAACTCTCTACTTGAAATTCAACTAAATTTCTATTAACCTAGTTTGTCTGGGACCAATTCAGATCTATATATTTTTTCTTCTGCATACAGATAAACTATAAAAACATAAAATCAATAGAATTTCTTTTGTTTAAAGCTTTGATAATCTATTGTTCCAGAAAAGGTCCCAGAAACAAGGTTTACATTTCACGTATCTCATAGCCTCTGCCCTAGCTAATTTTAACAGTTGAACAGTTTTTAACATTTAACGATAATGCAATGGTTAGCCACTGTTTTATCTTTGTATTTGCTTAAAAGACTAAATGAATAAGAATTTAAATGATTAAAAAAAGGATAAATTTTGGAACAAACACATACTCTCCCAGAGAGGGAAAAGGGAGAAGAGAAAGGAAATCATCCTGGATCTCAATGATGGGTGAATTCAGCAGAAAGTGTATGAAGGTGTATCTCTTGGTCCTGGAATCTGTTAATTGTAACTTTATTTCTGCAACTTTGTTTCTAATTATATTGCAACTTCTTTTTTGCTGCTACTTCTTTTTTGCTGCTCCTTCTTTCTCCATATTTTATTCTGCTAGTTTTTGGAACTATTGTTTTGGTTGCATCTTGGTCCATGCCAGAATTGTGGCAGCTGTAAGAGTGAAGATAGTGGCAGCTATGGCAGTTTTCATGTCTCTGTCTTTACTTGCTTTGATGGAGGCAAAAACCCTAGCTCCATTCCAGGTCTCCCTGGAGACTCACTCCAGTGTCCCATGCTTACTTCAGGTCTTGTATTTTCTCACTTCTGGTGTCCCCTATCCCTTAGGATGGGATACAGGCTAGCCTTACAGTCACAGTCTCCATAGTTCTCCAGGGATTCAATCAGCTAGACAATAGGAAATTTTCTAGTTACCATCTGCTTTTCTATCTTGTTAGAGATGATAGAAACTAATGTACATGGCACTGGCAATGCCAAAATTAAAATATCTGTTCTCAAATAAAATTATTTTGTATCTTAAAAACTAAATAAATTCAACCAACAAAAATAAGGGGAGGAGTAAGATCTGTATTTCTATAATGTTATCAACAAAAATCAATGAAAATAGATATTTAGAAAGAGAAATACAACTATAATAATGAAAAATTAATAAAATATTTGAACACTAATCTATACAAATATACAAGAGAATTTATGAATACTTCAAAACAGTTTTTAAAGCAGAAATCAAGGAAAGATTGAACAAGGGGGAAGACAATCTTGGGTTATTTCTGCTGTGATATGAGGGGAGGTTGCAAGTGAGGTGGTAGTAATGTAGTGATTCACATAGCAAAAATGTTCCTGTCTCCTCAGTATACCCTGTTGCTTCATCTAGAGTGACTTGACTGTCCTTTAGATGTTGGTTGGAAAACTACATGGAATGGTGTTTGGCACCAGTAATGGTGAATAGCAGAACATAGAGCTGAACAACATTCCTAGAAGAGATCTTACACCTAAGAGGAGCTTTATGAAGAATGGACTTCTGGGTTCTGAGCTAACACAATTAGGAATTCTTGGAATTAGGAAAACCTGAGTTCAAATTCAGCTTTAGACACTTACTGGCTTTGTGACCCTGGCAAATTATTTAACCTGTTTCCCTTTCCTCTCATTTCCCTTTCTTCTTCCCCCATGTGTATCTTAGGTATGTGCTTTTCATGAGCACTCAGTAGGAAAGAATATTCTAGGTTTATGGGAGGAAATTTTTGGAAGCTATTTTTTTACCATGCCTTTGCTAAGAGCCAATTGGGTTTACTGGTTGATTGTTAATGAGGCTTGTGAGATATGACTTTCTAAGTGGGTATTCACAGAGTTCCTCCCCTAATGCCCAAGATAGCAGCCACTTTCTGGGAACCCACTTGTAAATGTGAATACAAGTTAGGGAAATAGTTGGGGAATTGTGGGGAGTTGTTTATACTTCCTTTTCTGTTCATAAGAGTTTTCAAGAGAGGTATTTTATAGGAGGGTTTGTTTGCAATGTTATAATCATTGTAATAATATTTTAAAATTTTTTCCAGTATACTGGATGGGAGAAGGATAGTACTCAGATATGCACGGCTGGTGGGCCTATGTCTTCGCCCCTTCTGGTGGTTTACATGTGCTCTGGCCTCTTAATAAGGTACATATGTGACTAGACGTTCCTTGTTAGTTCCCATGGTTCCTGTTACTGGGGGCTGTGTTCCAGATGATTGTCATATGAGCAAACACACTTTGTGTGCTTTAAAAAAAGAAATAATTTTTTCACTCTTTCCTTCTCTTTTGATGGTATGGCTTGAGGCTTTCATTGCTCTCCGTTGGATTTCCTGCTAGGGGAAAGGATTCCTATTCTTTCCCTAGCATTCTCTCTGACAGGCATACTCATAATTACAGTAAGTACATGTATATGTCCAGGTGAGCCTGATGCTTGCTCTCAATTTCCTAAATAAATCTTCTGCTTTGTATTTCTTTCCCTGAGCATAAGTGACTGAAAAGAAATCTTTAAAATTATATTTCTAGTTTTTATGAGTTCCTCTTGTTCAAGAAGTTATGAGTTTCCTGGGTGCAGAATGGAAGCAGGAGATGGTTTCTGAAGTGACACCCTTTTTAGTAAAGAAACTGGCTACTTACTTCCAGGAAGATCAGTCAAGCATGATTAGATGGCAAGAAGATATAGACCTTGGATTGCTCCTTGGACAGTACAGCTCTGAAGTGAATGTGAAATCTATTTGACAGTTCCACAACTCTCCTGAGAGTTTTTATTTCTTGGAAATGATGAGTTATAGTTTATGGTCTTAATTTACGTGTGTGTGTGTGTGTGTGTGTGTGTGTGTGTGTGTGTGTGTTCATTTAAAGCACTTATTTTGTAGAATAGAAAATATAAAGGGCAGCTAGGTAGCACAGGGAATAGAGTGCCAGGTTTGGAGTCAGGAAGACTCCTCATCCTGAGTTCAAATCTGGACTCAGATACTTAATAGCTATGAGACCTGGAAGAGTCACTTTAACCCTGTTTCTTTATCTGTAAAATGAACTAGAGAAGGAAATGTCAAACAACTCCATTATCTGCCAAGAAAACTCCAAATTGGGTCATGAAGAGTTAGATATGACTGAAATTAGTGAACAACAAAGAAGAAACATATAGCTATCCTATTGTAACCCTAATCTGCTCTGGGTATGTCCAGTTCTAGTACCCATGGGGGTGCCTTTGAGAGGACTTTTGAAGTGTATTCCAGCGGCATCTATAGTCCTCTGCATCTCCTATCACAAGGATGGGGATAACCTTTGATTGTATTCATCTGGTGAGCCTGGTACCAATTATTCTTTTCTACCATCTTTTGTTTATATTCTTTTCAGTAACTCCTATCTGCTGTACCTCATAGACAACAAACCTATGAGAGAAAAAGGGCTTGCTTTCCCCAGTTCCTTCTCTTTTACCCTACTTCCAAGAAATTAGTCTGGTGGTGGTTGTTTCATTCCTGTATTGTTTGTTCTCAGGTACAGGAGGTGATTCTAACAGGACAAGGAGTTTGAACCACAACTTCTTGGAGCCAGGAATGCAATGGGGATGGTCAAGTCAATTAGACAGCATGGAAGCCCTAAGAAACCAGGCTGTCTGGGAAGGTTTTGAGCCCAAGGTGAGTTTTGGAGTTGAAACAGGGCTTTATAAAAACTGAACTAAGCTATCAATGACTCTAATTCCATTCCTCTTCCCAGAGACTAAGGCATAATATATGGGAAGATGGTGAAGGATTATATCTCCCTAGTATTAGAGTAAGTTTATATATTTGTGATTATACTTTTAAAAGTGAATTTTTGGGGTAAAGGCTCATTGAATTATTAGTGGTTAATGGAACAAAGGCAGTTACTCAAGAAGTACAGGATGCAAAGGTTTCCATGATAGGCAATTTGGACATGTTCTAAAGACTCCACAAGGCCATCTCCAGTTTACTCAAACTGGACAGGGCCAGACCAACCTGGCCAGACCAGGGTTACATGTACATTTAGTAATTTTCTTGAAGAAATACTGGCAATCCTTTTTGGGAAGATTTTAGATACTTTTTATTTAGGCATGTCCAATTCTTCAGCTCCTCATGAATAATAAGCATGTCAGGACTCTCTGTCCAGAACTATTTCCTGAAGTCTGTCCAAGCTTATGTTTGCTTCTTCTATGACACTAGTCAATATTAAACTTTAAGTGAGGTCCCTTGAAGTATGGAAATAATGAGTCAGAGAGTTCTAGAAAAAGTCTATTTTTTTGAAGGTCAGGCTTCGCAGGACTGAACTTAGTCCTGATGACACCAAAACCAGGGTCCCTTGTGGAGATGATGGGGGTGCACCCTAAAACTGTCCTTGACTTTTGGGATGAGCCCTGAAACTCTCCTGACAGGGAGCAGTTAAGTGGTTTCATTAAGATCAGCCCAGGACCATTCCCTACTTAGCTCCAATTTAAGTGGTCTCATTTAGCTGGAGATCTGGACCTAATATTTTTATTGAGTAGCTGGCTGAACCCTCTACTGAGCTGAAAATTAGTCCAGGACCACTCCTACTTAGCTGGAACTTAAGTGATTTTATTCTACTGGGAATCTAGGCCTGGGGGCAGTGACAATATTGAAGTAATTTCATTCAATTAAAACTTCAGTCTTATATTTTCTATTAAAGGGCAATTTTGGGCTCATTTCTTTGCAGAGGCCCAAAGTATGACCATGCCTTGTCAAGGAATCTCTCTTCTTGGTATAGCTGCCTGTCAGGACCCCTACCTGCTGGGAAGACATTCTCTTCTCAGTGTTAAACCTCAGTTTATCGCTCTGCCCGGATGTCTCTGCTAGGACTTTTATCTCTCTGCCAGGAACTTGTCACTCAGAAGGTCAGTCTTTCTAGCAAAAATTGACTTCTGTAGTGCCAACAATAATCTTCTTTTTGCCAGTCTAATATTTTGGGTTCGTGAATTCTTTCACGTTGGACCTACATCAACCAAAGAGGGGTTCCCATGACTCTGCCTTGCCACTAACCACATCATTTCGTTCCCTAACTGCATCAGAAGGACCTGAACACCTTGCAAAATAGGATCAGCTTCAAAATGTGAAATCCTGCTGAAAGTTAAACCACAATGGTTTTGATAATAAAATACAGATCAGTCCAGCAAAAGATATGAATAAAACTATCCCACTTTTCCTGGAGAAATTAATGTAATAAACATGTATATTTACATGATACTTTTACCACACATGATATACTTTCACATCCATGGAAACCAAGTATGGTAGTCATGTGATGTATCAAGTCATCAAATGATGTATTATTATTCTATTTTACAGACATGAAACTGAGGCTGATATAGGTTGTTACTTTGCCAAAGTTAACCCACATAGCTAATATCTTTAGAGTGCAGGCTTCTTGATTCCTCATGATAATATATGACTTTGTGGAGGTTGTCACCTAATGAAAAGCAAGAAGAAATTTCAAAATTGAATTTAAAAAATAGGAATGTGAAAAAAGTAATTAGGTTATTAAGTAAAAATGGTATGCTTAATTAGTGTCACATTAATAATATCTAACCAATTATAATCAGCAGTTGATATGGGCAGATATAAAATGGGCTGCATACTTAAAATTGATATAAATTATGTGCCCTTTGACTTTTGGAGAGCCCTGAGGCTTTGTGCCCCTTTTGGGGGAGAGGCAAGTTCCTGAGTCTCAAACTCTCCTCTGAAAGAGGCTATCATCAGGGAGCCCAGTTGGATGGTCTCATTCAGTTGGAGATCAAGGCCAGGGATATGGTGGAACTCTCTATTGAGTTGAAGATTAGTCCAGAACCACTCTCAGTAGCTCAAACTCCCAGTAACCTCTTTTCAATTAGAGATCAAGGCCCCGGAGCATTTTCAACAATTGAGTGACTTTTTTTTTTTCAATTTTGAATGGAAGCCCAACCTCAGATGCCTAATAAAAGACAACTCTGAACCTCCAATCTTCACAGAAGTCCTAAACAGGATTAAGCTTGCCAAGGAAGCTGTCTTCTTGGCAAGTTGTCCTTCTAGGACTTTTGCCCACTGGTGAAGATATTCTCTTCTCAATGTTAACCTTTGCTATCTTTTTAACAGAATCTTGCCCACTAAAGAAGTCTAGCTTTCTAGAAAGCTGGCTTCTCAGTGCCAATAAATTCCTTTTTGCCACACAGATTTCTGGTTTGTGAATCTTTTGCAGGTCCACACCTCAGACTAGAGGGGATTTACCACCCAAATTCTCACCTCTCATCACAACTACCACTGACATCAATATGACAATGTACCCATTTTTAAATCTGGGTTACCTTTCAGGTCAAGTAGGTGCCTGAAAAACTGGGTTAATTGATGATGATAATTATTTGGCACTGTGCTCATGTGATAGTACTTTTAGAACTGGAAGGGACCTTAGAGATTATCCAGCCGTCTCCTTCATTTTATGTGTGAGGAAACTGAGGCTCGGAAGAGGTTCCAAAATCACACATAGCTAGGCTGTAGCAGAACCAAGAAACAAATCCAATTCTTTTTACTCCTAACTCAGTGTGGTGGGATTTGGAGCTTCACTTGGTCCTAAGGAAAAGAATAGGAAGACTCACACCTCAATTGTATGTTTGTTTACTTTTTGAATTTTAAGACTACAGAAACATACTACAATCACCTTTGCTTTTCCGCTCTTCTTTCCAAAGCTTCAGCTCCCTCCAGATGTCTGAAATCCCTCAGTGCCCTCTGAGCACGCCCAGCCCAATCCAGTATCACAATCACACGGTTTCTGAGGTTTTCCTCC
The DNA here is from genome assembly GCF_048593235.1 of Sminthopsis crassicaudata. Classification (NCBI taxonomy): domain Eukaryota; kingdom Metazoa; phylum Chordata; class Mammalia; order Dasyuromorphia; family Dasyuridae; genus Sminthopsis; species Sminthopsis crassicaudata. Next base: position 268,876,724 of record NC_133619.1, on the reverse strand, counting down.
TTAAGGGTGTGTGAGGCAATCGATACGTTCTTAGGTAGTTAGGGTAAGAAAGCAGTATTTAAAAACACAAACAAACAAACAAACAACAACAACAACAAAACCGATTATCACTAACGAAGGATAGAACGGGAAAATCAAATCCTTTGTAAAAAGCAATCACGCCGCGTCTCACAGCTCTTGAGATAAGAATGTGTAGTCTAATTATAGAGACGTCCCCCCACCTCTTCCTCTCAAGGTTTTTCGGTCCTGCGTGTTTGGGTTTGAATGTAAAGCACGAAGTGGAAGGAGGGGCTGGCTACATTTGAAAATGCTCTGGCTGCTGAGTTTAGATCACATTTGTTCCCGCCGACTGGGATCGGATTAAATTACTGCAAATTCAAACTGAATGGACCTTTCCCCCTTCTTCCCCCCTTCCTCTTTTTATTTCCCAGAGAGAGTCTCAGTCGAGCAAACCTCGCCGCTCCCCAGCCTGGTAGAGGTAGAGGGAGGGGGGGAAAGGTAGACAGAACCAATACTGAGAGTACCCGGGAAGCAAAGGGAGTTGGGGTGGGGGGAGACCCTGAATAAAAAAGAGAGCAACAACTCAGTCTACTCCGAGCCAGAAAGAAAACCGGGCTAGAGATGGTTTCTCTGTTTTCTTCTGAATGACAAGCAATTCCTGGCGCGCTGGAGCCCGAGGATTATTGTCGTGACCCAGCCTGTAGGGAAGCCCGGAGGGGGAATCCTATTCCAGTGAAACAAAACCAGAAAAACCATCAGACCTTCGAAACAGGAACTTAACTGAGGGAAGGGGTAAAAGAGGGGGTAATTGAGGTTTGTGGCTTTTCCACCTTGGCCACCAGACTCGGGAGTAGAAGAGACAAGGATTTGGGGTGGGGCCAACTAATCTTTTCATTACGCCCCTATTGTCTCTTTTACTGGGGAGGGGGTAGACTGAGGGGAGGGGGATCTGGAGGAGGATAGGGTGCATACGTGCTTAGCAGGAGGCTTCCCCGCTGGATGAGTGAAACGCAGGAGGAGCTGGAGGAGCTAGCCTGGGACTGGACAGCTCTGCCGCCAGGGGTTGGGGTGGGAATCCAGGCCAATAAGAAAGTGTCAGGGGCTGCTGGGTCCCACCCGGGCAGCGGGGAGGAGAAGGGGGAGGAGAAAGAGGAGGGGCGGGGAAAGCCTCGGCGGGCGACGGCGGCGGCGGCAGTAACAGCAGCTGGAACCAGACAAGGAGAAGGATGCCGGCCGCGGCTGGGGACGGGCTCTTGAGCGAGCCGCCAGCGCCAGGCTCGGCTCTGGGAGGAGGAGACGGCGGCGGGGAAGACGCGAAACCTCCTCTGGCCTCGGCGGGAAGTTTCCTCCCGGCATGGGTGAGCGCGGTGTCCAGGGAGCAGCTCCGCGACTTCCAGCACAACAAACGGGTCGGTAACTACCTCATCGGTAGCAGGAAGCTGGGGGAAGGCTCCTTCGCCAAAGTGAGAGAGGGACTGCATGTGCTGACTGGAGAAAAGGTGAGGAGATTCGGATTCCCGAAAGTTGAAAGGTCGGGTGCCCTACTCCCCAGAAGCCTCCCATTGCCCAGACGTGGAGACAGGTGGGGGACCTAGAGATTGTAGTCGAAAGTTAGGGCCATCACCCCCCCTGATAAGGAGAGGGCCGGGGGAGGGGGGGATTCCCTGTACTTTGAATCAGCGAGCTGGGCGTCCCTATATCTTAGGTTAACCTGATGGAGTACATAGAGTTAACATAACCTTGCATCTAATCTTCATTCATTCCTATCCTAACTACTGATTTAGGGATCTGAACTGAAAAGGGGTGAATAGGCCGGTGGCTTTAAATAATTTACTAGAGGACAGACTAGAGATGATTTAGCTTCCAGCCTTACCCTATGCACCCTAAACCTAACTACCTTGTGCAGATTGAGCTGGCTTTTTGGGTTGGTGGCTCTTTCTACCAAACGATTGGTGAAATTCTCTTTCCCATGCTGTCCCTTCTCCTTTTGCTGGGAAAGCTGAGTAGAGGAGGTGGGTTGGAGTTCTGGGGAAGGGTAGGGTCCTCTGCTGGACTGGTTAGGGGATTAAACAGATTATCTAAACATTAAGGCTTTCTGAACCTGACACCTCTCTCGGATAGTAGGAGCTGGGGGGTGGGGCGAAGTGGGAATGGGGGAAAGCTCCTGGACAGGAAGGAACTATTTCCTTTCTCTGCTAGACTGTGTTCTTAGAGAGAGTCTGAAGATTGGCTCTGAATGTCGTCGAGATAAATTACCAAGACTGGTACTTTATCCTCTTTACTCCCTTACCCAATCCTCTCAGCCTCGTCCTTTGGAGTTCCATGAGACTGCTTTTTAAGAGGTATTAAGGCTCCGCCTTAACGGTGTTCACCCCCCCGCCCCCCAAATTCATTCAATATGTGGACATTCTCCATCCCATTTAAGGAGTTACAGAATTTTACCCCAGAACTTATTGCAACTCTTCCAGGTAAGGTCTCTTCTGGGTGATATAAGAGAAGGTAATGACTCACTTAAAAGTAAATTCCAAGTTAGGAGATCGGTTTGGTTCTCCTATGGATTTTGCTAAATCAGGATCTTTAGAAAAGGAAAAAACTGAGAATCCCAGAAGAACTCTTCATTACTTCCTAATAGCCAATATATCCTGAGTAAAAATTTTCTAGTGATCGGAGGTAGTGCCATGAGCAACTTGCTAAAGAAATTCCTGACATATATCAGGGTTTCTGGTTTTGTTGGAGTGCTATCCTATAGAAAGTTGAGCTACCCTTTTCCGTTAAAGCATAATAACAATGGTAATTTTTAAAAGGCAGTCCAAGGATTCACCCTTCCTTATTTCCATCCCTGCTTCTCAAAACAGCCCAATTCTCTTTACTTTGATCTTGTACCCACTCCATCTAAGTTAATAAAAGGATCCCTGTGATGCCTGTTGTCTTGCTGAATTCTTGTGAGGGAAGCCCATTTCTTTTGTGCAGACTAGGCTGGAGTAAGTAATTATTTTAATAGTGGTTTTGTGTTCATTGTCCATGCCAAAAGGAAATGTTGGATGATGAGTAACTGAAATGACTCTTCCAACAAAAGCACGAAAAAGATTCCAAACCTCATTCCAGTCTTTTCAGAAGTGTGCTAGTTTGTAGTGGGTTTTGTGCTTTATAAATTACAATCTATTTAGCTTAGAGTATACAAATGGATGAAAGTATGCTCTTCCCTAATTATATGTGGGAATACTTTTGTTGCTCTGGTCAAGGATATCATCATTTCTTTACAAATTCCCATTTTCAATCTAGTAGTAAGCTTTCTACTTTCTAAATATAGAAAAAAGTAATGAGATTTTTCTATTGATAACAATAGAAGGCACTGCAAGTACACACCTTCCCTGCCACCCACCCTAGTTTTTCTTGTGTGTGTTCTATTTTTACCTGTTTAGCTAGATCTCATTATGACAGCCATTAAATACTTGTTGCAGATATACCCTTTTGACTTTTGCACACCTATACAAGATCATAACAAAAACAAGATTATAGCAAAAAAAGTATTTGTGTCCTTGAAATTTGAATAGAATGAGAATAGAAGAGATAGTATTTCAAAAGCAGTGTGTATCTATCATTGCATTCCCCTCATCTCTCCTTACATACAAGCTAATCATTTTTTAAATGAAAAGCAATAGCTCTAAAATCTTAGGAGTCAGAAGACTTTGAAATTAATTAGGCTGCTAAAAATGAAAAGTCATTTGATTTTCTCTATAGACTAGAGATTTAATACCCTCACTTGTTGACTACAAAAAAGCATCTAGTGTTATTTGGAGGTATTGTCTTCTAAATCTAGCACTTTTGAGGACTTGTTTAATCAATGAAGACTTTGCAGATTTCTCCAGGATCAAAATCTATAAGGCAGTTAGGTGGCTCAGTGGGTAGAGCACAGGCTTGAAATCAGGAGGATCTAAGTTCAAATCTGGTCTCAAACACTTACCACTTTCTAGGTATGTGACCCTGGGCAAGTCACTTAACCCCAAATGCCTCAGGAAAAAAAAAAAAAAAAAGACAAATCTCAAAAATGTACTTAGGAATCTCTCTGAGAATATTAGATTCCTCACTCATACCTCTCTTTATCAAGGTCCAATCTGGGGTAATTTGTGTCTTGGTTTGCGCTTTCCTTCTCTAGAAAACTGAGATAAACAGGATTAAGTGACTTGTCCAGGATCACACAACTATCAAGTGTCTGAAGCCAGATTTGAACTCAGAAAGAGTCATCTTCCTGACTTCCTGAACTCTCTTATCTATTTCACTACTTAGTTGGGTACTAAAATCACATGTAATGTGGTTCCTTAAGCACTGGAAGATGTTTTTAATTTTTCTATTAGAGCACTTAAGTTAGGAGGAAAAAAAAAAGGTAAAAGAACTTGGGAAAAAAGGATGAGTAGAGGGATTAGAGAGTTCATGGGGCTAACTAAGCAGGGCTGGGTACACATTAATTCGAGGAACACAAGGAAAGTCACTACCACCATGTATCTCCTCAACCTTTAGCACTTGAAATGACAAAATTGGGGATTATTTTACTTGGGTTCAATATTATCATTTGTCTTTGATCTTTTAATATTCAAACACTTTATGGAGTGTAGGGCATAACTTGAGATTAAATCAATGATGTAGGATAACTCCTGGGGGGAAATATTTAGTAAAATAAATAAAAATACAAAAGAACATAGCTACTGTTAGCATGTGGTTTTCTAAGTCATCATGTGGCCTTTGGGTAAACATATGTATAGTTTAGAGACCCTCTTTTCTATTTGAGTTATACTGCTGATATGGTTCAATCTCCCTTGGTTGAAGAAACTTAAGGTCAGACTTGGCTGTCATCAACAATGAGATGATTCAAACCAGTTCCAATTGTTCAGTGACAAAGAGAGCCATCTACACCTAGAGAGAGGACTGTGGGAACTAAGTGTGGTTCATAACGTAGCATTTTCACTCTTTTTGTTATTATTTTCTTGCTTCTCTCTTTTTTTTTTCCCTTGTGCAGCATAATAACTATGCAAATATGCATGCATATATATTGGATTTCACATAGTTCTACAATGTTTAACATATATTGGACTACTTGTCATCTAGAGGAGAGTGGGGGGGAAGGAGAGAGAAATTAGAACACAAGATTTTGCATATGTTTTGAAAAATAAAAAGCTTTAATAAAAGAGAAAGAAAGAAAAGGTCAGAGTGATGAAGTTACTTGCCTAGTATCTATCACCAATAAATGTCAATGCCTCTATTCACATTCAGGTCTTTGGATTCTCAAGTCTGATCCATGTTCAGTTTACTCTACCATTTTTCTTCACTATGGTCTGTTAATTCTTCAGGGACAAAGCTGCAAAAAAGACCACAATTTAAAATCACCTATATCTTCATTTATGATTAAGTTACGATAGGGTATAAAGTTGGTCGCATGTGTATAGGATGTAGTATGGTTCATTTGAACAAGCACTGGGATTCAAGGCCTGGGTTTGAATTCGGACTCTGCCACTTTGACAAGCCTTTATTAAACATCAAATACTGGGATACAAATTTAAAGAATGAAACATACCTTATTCTGTTAGCTGACTTTGGGGCAATTCTTTCTTTCTCTTTGCCTCAGTATTCTCATTGGTGACAAAAGACTTTAGGACAGCAAGATGGTGCAGTGATAGAATGCTGAAACTGGAGTCAGGAAAACTCAACTTCCTGAGTTCAAATCTAGCCCCATGCACTTACTAGATATATTATCCTAGGCAAGTCAGTTTACCCTGTTTCCCTCAGTTTTCTTATCTGTAAAATGAGTTGGAGAAGAAAATGACAAACCACTCCAATAATAAAGCATCAAATCCAACTAAAGGACAAAAAATAAGAGGATTGGACCAAATGATCTCAAAAGTCCCTTCCAGTTCTATATCCCCTGAGATATTGATAAAGCAGTTGCTAAAAATTGGTCTTTGTTTAAAAATAAATCTGTTTTCACTTTCTATTGTTGAACTAAAAAAAGAATTGCCTGGATTAGTAAATTGCTAGTAGTCATAGATTTGACAGGATAGTGCCAAATACCTGGTGTGAAGAACTTACTAAAAATATAGTTTACTATGCTTTGTAATGAAGGAAATGACTAATTTTAGAAGTGGCCTTTTGAAAGATCTGTTTTTAGAAAGTATTTCTGGAACAAACAGGTGCTAAATGCTGTATTTGAAAGTGCCAGAAATCCAGGGGTATGATTGCTATGGGAAACAAGTAATCTTTGGAGAACTGAAAATTCCTATTAGTCCTCTGCAGGAACTTCTCACATGTCTGCAAAAGTATTTTGAAAAAGCACCTGCCCAGTGTGCAATGTATAATATGTCAGGGTATATACTTTCCACGATTACATGCTATTGTGATTGTTGGCAAATTCCTTCTTTTAAATTTCCTGCCCTGCCTCACCTTTTGAAGTACTTGTGAATGATTCAAATAGCACTTGGGGCTGCCTTCTACAATCTTCATTGACACAGCTCCCATTGATTTAAAAGAGCTCTCAGAGACAACAGAACAGAGCTGTGCCTACACGGAGGAGTATAACCTTAAATCTTCTCTGCAGGTATTGAGTGACAGGAACTAGGCTTAGCATCTATGTAGACTGACTATGGAGTTTCATACATTGCTAGACTATTCCAGGGTAGCCTAACTGATCAGCTGTCACAGCAATTTTCCAAACTGAAAGCTTTTTGAGTTGACAGCCATAGAGTGGGGTTGTCACAGAGCTCTCTGAAGTCTGAGTTGGGACAGTCATTTAATTAGCTATGTAGCTTATATGGGATTATAAAATCTAACAAACATTTCTTGAGCATTTATTGAATTTGAGGTTCTGGGCTAAATACTAGCAATATAAAAACAAAAGAAAAATAGTGCCTTCACTCAAAGATTTTGCTACTGGGGAGGTAGAACATGTAAAAAGAAAATTACAAAAGCCTTCCCATAAGAGGTGGCTTATGGATTGAGTCTTAAAGGAAGCTAGGGGTTTTAAAAGAGGCAGTGAGAAGGTAATGCATTCCTTTGTGCAGAAGGCACTGCACAAGGACACAGGTGAAAGAAATGGAATGATGACTTAGGCCAACAGCTAGTAGAACAGTTAGACTAAAACAAAGTCCATGAAGATGTGTAATGCATATGCAATAAGCCCAGAAATGTAGAATGAAGTCATACTGTATAGGGCTTTAAATTCCAAGTACTGGATTTTATCATAGAGACAATAAAGAGCCACTGAAGCTGCTTGAACAGGGGAATAACAAAGTCAGACTTTCACTTAGGAATATCAATTTAATAACTGCATGGAGGATGGATGATTAGATTTAACTCAGTTCTCTATATTTGAAAAATGAAGTCTTTATTAGAGACACTTGCTGAAAAAATTGTTTCCCAGTTTTTTGCTCACATTCTAATCTTGGTTGCATTGGTTTTGTTCGTGCAAAAAAAGTTTTTAACTTAATATAATCAAAATTAGGATGGATGATTAAAGAAGTGAAAAACTGGAATTAGGAAACTATGGCAATAGTCTTCTTGAGTTCTTGATAGGAAGTTGATTACATGATTGAAAAAGGAAAACTTAACCAGTTCTACCCCATGATTTTCCCTTTTTCTTCTATTCTTAAAAAAAATTCTTATAAGGAGAGAGATATTTAATTGGGTGAGGGGAGGGATTATAGAGAGAAACAAGGTAAATACAAAATCAAATTTTTTTAAATAGAAACTAGAATTCCTCATCTTATCATTATTTCCTATCATCCATCTCTCCCTGTAAGCTTATCCTTTGCTCTCATCAAGACTTTGAATACTTCTATCCTTCATTATCTTTTCAGATCATTATCTCCTCTCTGATTTCATGTTCTTCTCCTTCCAGTCTTGATCATATAGTTAGCCATTTCAACTCTTTTCTTTGGCCTTTTTTCTCAAGTCTCTGATCTCTTCATTCTATAGCCATTCATCTTTTGTCAACTCTCAGCCTTGGATTACTCCCACCATCAGACTCCTCTAATTCTAGGGAACTGAATGGAGCTGGAAGAAGTCATACAGTGTTGCTAACTGGGGAAATTATAAATTTGTTATCTAACTTCAACTGGGCCATTACTTCATCAAGGCAGTCTTTTTATTGCTCCCTAGTTAATTCTCTTTCTCATTCCCCTCAGAAGCTATTCTAAACTTTCTCTTTTTTCAAGTCTCTCACATTTCTTCCTCTCTCCTCTCAAATTAATAAGAGACAGTATGACTAATTGAAATCCAAAAACAATCCCCAAATTTCCTTTTAGCCAAAGGTTTCAACTCCAGTTAATTTTTGAATTTAATTATTTCCAAATTCTAAATCAAGTTAATTTAGTTTTATTCCATCAAAAGGTGCAAAGAACAGTTAAATAATAATAAAATTATGGAGAAAATGGCATTTAATTTTTATTTTTTAAAAATAACAATAATAACAGTAACAACAACTAAAACTAAACTGGAGTAATAGCGCCTGTATAATTAATTAATTAATTTGTAATTACACCATGTTAATTGGGTCAACTATAAATTTATGTATCTAATTTCAGTTGTACCCTTATTACTGCCATGTAATATTTTTATTCCTCCTTAATTGAATCTCTTTATCCTATTCCCTACTGCATCTTTTCCAAACCTTTAGTAACAGAGTAGATACTTAATCAGTAGTTATTGATTCTCTTTCATTGACATTCTCCATATTGTCAGTTTAAGAATTTCATATCATATTTTATCAGAAAATTGAGTAGACATTCACCATGAGCTCCTTCTTTTCCCCATGTCATCATCCTCTAATATCTGTACATATACTCAGTAAACATTTAAGTCTCATTCCTGGCACTGTCCTTAGAGCCAGGGAGACAAAGCAAGACATGACTGCCCTTCCTCTCAAGGAAGAATACTTCTGAAAGAGACAGTATCCAGACAACTGTGTACAGAAAAGGAGTGTGTTGTTGTAACTCTGTCTTCCCAAAAATCAGCTGGAGTCAGAATCACTAAACGTCTTTATTCTTGATCTTTCACAGTCAAGGTCAGGGGATTAGGCCTACCTACCTCACACACACCTTCCTCCCTAAAATGCCAGGAAAGACTGACTCCGGCTTCTGCGGCTCACTTCCTCTTCCTCCTCCTCCTCCTCCTCCCATACGTGTCACTCCCCCCTCTTTGTCCCACCAATCAAGTCAGCACAGAACAGCTAGGGAGGGTCAACCTTCAAACAAGTTAATAGGGAACTGTCCAATTGGCAATTAGTCTCACATGCTTCATTATCCAAGTGCATTGCTCAGTTCTATCCCTTTAGAGAGAGAGAGAGAGAGAGTGTGTGTGTGTGTGTGTGTATATGTATGTCTATGTAGATGTGTGTAGTAGTGATAGTGGTAGGGGTAGGGTATTATAAAAGGCTGTGAATGCAAAACCAGATTTTATTTCTGAGCCTATAGGTGAAAGGGAGCAACTGGAGTTTATGGAGTAGGAAGATGATGTGTTTGGACCTATGTTTTAGAAAGATCACTTTGAAAGTTTAGTAGAGGATTGACTAGAGTAGGGAAAGACTGTAGCAGAAAAATCAACCATCAGGCTATTAAAATAGTCCAGGTATAATGTAGTGAGAGTCTTTACCAAAGTGTTGGAAATGTCAGAGTTTACCAACATAAAGTGTATAGAACTTGGCAAGAAATTGGATATGGAGGTCAGTAAGAAATCAAATGTTTGTATTTAGGTTCTGAGTCTGAATAACTGGAAAGATGTTAGGAAAAGAGAAAGGTTTAGGATGAAAGATATTGAATTCAGTTGGACATAATGTGTCTAAGATATCTATGGGACATCCAGTTTGAGATGTCCAAAATGCAAATGGTAATTAAAAAAAAAAATTATGGGGGCAGCTATGTGGCGCAGTGGATAGAGCACCAGCCTTGAATTCAGGAGGACCCAAGTTCAAATCTGGTCTTAGACCCTTAACACTTCCTAGCTGTGTGACCCTGGGCAAGTCACTTAACCCCAGCCTCAGAAAAAAAAGAAAAAGAAAAAAAAATTGTTTTGTTTCATTTTTTGTGATGGGAGAGACATGCATGGATATGTTTGTAGACTATAGGAAAGCAGCCAGTAGACAGAGATTAAAGATAAGTGAGAGAGTGGGGATGATAGGGTAATCTGTAGGAGAAGACAGGATAAAGTGGAATCACTTGTACATGTAGGAGAATTGGCCTTGGCAAGGAGAAGACATATCTATTCATTTTAGACAGAATTGAAGAAGAAGATAGTGGTAGAAGGCATCTGGGTGATGTAAAATGAGCATGAGGGGGGAAATGGAATCTTGGCAAATAAATTTCACTTGCTTTTTAGCAAAATATGTGTCACAGTTCTTAACTCTGAGGGTGTGGAAAAGGGAAGCTATGTTTGAGGAAGGATTAAAAGGGTTTAGAAGGGCTACTTTGGAAAGTAGGATAATTAGTCAATTAGGGAAGTGTAGAAAGATTGCCTGGCTGGAGTAAGGGCACAAGGGATATTACATAAAATAAATTTTCAGTGGATCCTGTCGGCACAGTTCTGTGATTTTTTTTTTTTTCTCAAACTTCATTTGGGTGCACATGAGTAGGAGTGAAGATCAGTGATAGTAGAAGGGAGTAAGAAACTCTAGAGAAGAGGACAATTCACCAAGACGAGGAAGGGAGGACAGTGTTTTAGGTGCAGGAGTGATAACTAGAGAAAACATTGAAGACTAAAGATCCCTGTGGAGATGATAAACAAGGTTTATTACAAGGCAGAAAGAAAGGTGGAATGACAACAGATTGTGATTGGACAGGGTCATTTTTAGAGTTTACAAAAATTTAAGTGGTGCATTTGTGGGTGCTGATGGCAAGATCTAGGGTAAGATCATCTGGGTAGCTTAGGGGAATTGAGGGAGTAGGTTGTGAGAAATTAGAGAGTTGAAGAATTGGAAAGATAAGGTGTTTGGGAGAGTATAAAGATATAGATCTGGCAATCATCTACATAGAAATGGTAATTGAACCTTTGGGAACTGATGAGATAACCAAGTGAGATTATGCTCTAGATTTAAGAACTGAGACAACCTTGGACACACCTGTGGAACCTAGTAATCAGGATGGATTCCCTAGTTTTGCCTTAGTGTTGAATTTGTATCCTCTGCCCCTGTGGCAGAGGTAGCAGTTTTGTCTTAGGAAATTTATCCCTTCTACTTCCTGGCCATATCAGGTGCCAAAATACCTAGTTATTTCTATGACCCCAGGACACAGATCCCAAATGCAGCAGCCTAGCAGCACTGTCACTATATTGGAAAGAAAACCTATTTCCTGGATAAGAAAAAAATAGAGAAGGGAAACACCTGTGTGTGATCATTTTGATCCGAGATTTATTGGTCATGAAGAGACCCTCCAGGGTTCAAGAATGTAGTTGACTTTCTCCCTCAATAACTGTTTTCAACTCTACATATGATGCTCATGTTTCTGCTTACATACCTGATATACTTCTAGGTATCATAATATGATAAGTGACTAACCTAGACTTTTGAAAAATATTTTATATCATTATAGGAATTTTAAAAGGCTTTTGGTTCTTTGGAAAGTGATCAGTAATGCAACAGATGGGAGAAATTTGTTATTTGCAAACAGTACTTTTTTTTTTTTTTTTTTCTTTTTGCTGTTTCCCATAGCGATAGTAAAGTTTGATTTTTGGCGCTTTGAATATACTCTCCATAATAAGTACATCAGTATCTAAAGCCAAATCAAAGTTTTCCATAATTCTTCTTGTTCTTTCTCTTCTCTTGCTTGAAACTTCTGAGTTTATTTTTTCTAGTGATTCTACCTTACTTGCCTTTTCTTTTTTATATCCCAATTTTTAAGTAATTTGTCAGGCTTTTTTCCTGCTTCCTTCAAGACATTCTTGCTACTGAATCCTTTCAAGTTGATTTCTCCCTGCCTTTTTAGATAGGCCTATATATAGAATGTGTTTCCACAGAGTTGTACAACATTGATTGGACATTCACTGTGTACAGATCACTAGACTAAGTACTGTGGAGAGATATAGAGAAATAGAAAATATAGCATCTTTTCCTGAGGAAAAGAATTACTCTGTTTTACAGATGACTAAAACCAAAGCCCTTGGCAGCTTTGGAAGGTAGCAGGCTAATCTCTTAAATTTGTGCTAGAATTAATGAATGCATACTGTTATGGCATTAACTTTTTTTTTTTTTTAACTTCTTTTCTGTATGTTAATCTCTTGAAAAAGCCTCTGCTGAAATATTATTCTGAGGCTCCATTACAGCATAGAACCAATCAGCCCTAGACTGTCTGAGATTCTTTCAGCCTAGTGTCTATTCCATCCAATCTTGACAAAGAAGAGGATAGGAATTGTTTCATTCTTTGTACCTATATCCCTAGCACCTAGTACCTGGTGCCTGAAACATAGTAGGGATTTAATAAATACTCATTAATTAATGTGCTGTAAGAAATAATGACCAGAATGCTTTCAGAAAAAAAAAAAAAACTGGAGCACCTAGAAGAACTTCTGAAAAGGTAAAATGAGCAGAAACAGGAGAACATTGTACACAGTAACAACAATATTGTACAATGATCAGGTATGAGTGATTTAGCTATTCTCAGTAATATAATAATCCAAGACAATCCTGAAGGATTCATAATGAAAAATGCTATTCACCTCCAGGGAAATAACTGATGATGCATAAATGTGGATTGAAGCATACTGTTTTTAATTTTTTAAAAAAGTTATTCTTGGGGTTTGGGTGGGCTTATTTTCTTTTACAACATAGCTAATATGGAGATGTTTTGCATGACCACCCATATATAGTCTATGTCAAATTACTTGGCCTTCTCAAGGACTGGGAGGAGAGGAAGAGAACTTGGAACTCATATAAAAAAAAATATGCTAAAAAATTTTGTATATATGTAATTGAAAAAAATATTAAATGGAAAACAAAAAAAGTACTCATTACCTGATTACATATGGACTACAGTGACAGATTGTGTATTTGCACAGTTTATAAAACTTAGATTTACTTAATATCTGTACTGGTTGTATCCTTCCCAGTAGAATGTTTGCTCCTTGATAACAAGAACCATCTATCATCTTTTGTATCTCCAGTGACTACATAGTGCCTTGCACACTTATTATTTATAGAAATCCATTATAAAAATGAAAAAAAAAATACATGATCTACCTTGGGGAGGGGGAGAGATCAGCCACTTGACCAGTCAGAAATATTTAAGTATTAGAAGTAAACAAAATACCAAAAAAGGAACTAATAAACATTAAAGTCAATTAATATATTTTCCATTTCTCTTTCAACCTTTGTTAAATTATATACTTATGATTAACATTCTTGTGGTTAATTTCCCTTGCATTTCATTGTTTTGTTTGTTTGTTTGTTTTTATCTCTGAGGCTGGGGTTAAGTGACTTGCCCAGGGTCATACAGCTAGGAAGTGTTAAGTGTCAGATCCTCCTGAATTCAAGGCTGGTGCTCTATCCACTGCGCCACCTAGCTGACCCTGCATTTCATTGTTAAAGGTATTTGTTAAAGAAATATTGAACTCTATTTTGAACATTCAGAATTTTTCATCTAATAGTAAGGTATTGGTTTTTAATGGTACAATCAATCATATTCAATACAATCATAGGATCATAGCACAATAGATTCAAAGATGGAAGAGTCTATGATTTTGGAATCTAAACCTCTCATTCACAGGAAAATCAGGCTCAAGAGAGGTCAGACAGATAGATAGTATCTGAGGCAAGATTTGAAATCTTGGTCTTTGCAACTCCAGCACTCTATTTCAACCAAATTAACATTTGTTAATTGTTCAACAATTGTTAATGTCTTCTACATTGTTTCTAATGGAAATGGTTAACCTGAATAAGACTTTACCTACTTTTGTGCTCTGATTAAAAGTCCTAAAATATATAACATTAAAATGAGACTGGATAAATAATATAAGCTCAAACCTAGTTTCTGTGCCATCTGCTTTACCCCCTTGGTCTTCCCTTTTTCAAGTCAGATCAGCCTTCCTCCTTAGCTTTTTAGTATCCTTTCTTTGCTCAGGAAGGATAAGAAATCATGGATAAGATATTTTGAGTCAGATTATTAGATTACTAGAAATGTTTGTCCAATTGAATGATATCACTTTTGTTTTTTTTTTTGTTTGTTCTCTATGATACAGTTGACCCGTTTCCTGAAACTGTTTACTTAATTTTTTTTTTTTTTAATGAAAATAGAGTACCTTTGGTTTTATCCATTATCCTTAATTATGCATCTAGACAAGCTAGAGAAAACATTCTCTATGCATTTTCTTTTTTACTAGTCAATATGGGTTGTAACCCCTGTAAGTGATTAAGAGTACAAGAATCAAAGCTTTGGGAAAGTTTCCTACTTTTCACTTAATCTCTCTGACCCTCAGTTTCCTTATCTTAAAAACAGAGGCAATAACATTTGCCTTTGCAAATGATTGTTGTGAAAAGATTTGGGAAACGTTTTATAAAGTTTGGCACGGGACATCAGATCACCACTATAACTCCTGATGTAGCTCAGCCAAATAGACAAGTGTTAATGTGTGGTCATTTACAGAGCTTGATTTCTTACTTGGAACTGCTGATTATATTATGGAAGAAATCTAGATTTTGAAATAATGCTATTTGTGCTATAATTTAAAAAAAATTAAATTAGAACTAATTATGACTCAGTTCTCAATTGAACACTTAAATTTTGCTTAAAAATAAAGCTTCTTTCCAAAACACTTCTCTAAATTTGTACTGTCTGTCCCCTAGGATGACATCTTATACAAAAAGACTGTGAGAAATGTTGCTATTCCAAGCCTTATTTGTTGTAATGAAACTTGAATTGTATTCTGATGGGGCTGTTCCATGTTCTTAATGTACTCTTCTGCAGGGTGATTTTTCCTAAACATTGTGAAAAATATTTTTAATTATAACTTCTGAAATGCTGAACAAGTACCTAGGAGAATGTGTGAAATCATTTCTGTCCAATAATTAGATTTAGAATAATGATTTCCAGATTTGAAGTTAGTTATGAATAGACCTCCCCTGAGCTCCAGATTGCAGCAGTCATTCTCTATGAATTACTAGTAATCCTATCTTTCCTTTTTTGGAGGGTAGAGAAACGTGGAACAAATCCATTGTTGGCAGAATTTCATGTTACATGTATAGATATAGATAAAGCACACAAATATATATGAAAGTTTGTTATTGGTTTTTTTTTTTTTTTTTTTTTTTACAATTTTAATTACATCATGATGTAATGGAAAGATCATTGACTTGGAATCAAAGAATCTAAATTTCAGTGTAACTTTGACATTTATTAGCTGTGTGACTGTCTTCAAATAACAACTTTAATTTCTTTAGCTGTGAAATGGGATAACATTTGCACTGTCAATCTTACAAAGTTGTTTTGAAAAAAATAATTTGTAAATTAAGAAACACTATATAAATGTGCCTAAGGTACATAGGATTATAAGCTACAGAGCAGATGCTGGTTAATAATCTATCAATAAGCATTTATTAAATGCCTACCATATGCTAGGCTCTAAACATACAATTCCAAGGATTAAAAAAAATCTACATCATTAATGGAGTTTCCTCACTGGAAGTTCCCTATATTAATAAAATCTTAGGTCTGGTTGAATTCCAGTGAAGTACAAGATATTGCCTTTTGTAAACTTAAAGCACTATATATCACTATTGTTCAGTCATGTTTGATTCTTCCTGATCTCATGGACCGTAGAGCCCCAGGCTTTCTGTCTTTTACTATCTCATAAAGTCTGTCCAAGTTTAAAGTTTGTTGTTCCCATGACACTTTCTATTTATCTCATTCTCCGTTCTCCCCTTTTCCTTTTGCCTTCAATCATTTTCAATATTAGGGCCTTGTCCAAATATATATGTATAGATATGCATGCACACATACATATATGTCTTTTAATTCTATCAACCATTTGCTATAAATATGACACACACATATATCACTAAAAAATGTTTTTATATGAAGTGATATAGAAATAGATTTGAATTCTTACCCTGCAGCTTAGTCCTATGGGATCTGAGAGAAGTCATTTGGCTTTTTTGTGCTTTTAATTTCATCAAATAAAAGAATTGAACTGTACCCCAGCTTCTTAAACTGGGCATTACTCTATATGGTATCTCATAACTGAAGGTGTGTGTGTGGGGTCACAAAATTAAGATTTATTTAAATTGTATATCTATTTTATATACCTGGGGTCATGTAAACATTTTTCTGGGAAAAAAGGGTTATGAATGGAAAAAGTTTAAGAAGCCTTGGGCTAGAGGATTTCTCCAGTCCCTTCTTGCTCTAAAATCTTATAGATATGTATAGATAGGTAAAGTTATGATGGCCAGCGGGCAGAACAAAGAATGTTTTTGCACTATTCTCAAGTTGGTGTGATGGAAAGAGCACTGGATTAAGAACTGCAAGAGCTGAATTTGAATTCTGATTTTAACATCTTCCAGCTGTGTGATCTTGAAGGAATATGTTAACCATTGTGGATATCAAATTTCCTCATCTGTAAAATGGATGTGAGATTATAAGGTCCTTTCTACCTCTAAATTCTGTGATCTCTATGAGTTTAAAAATTCCATAAGCTAGTTTAGTCATGGAGCCCTTAAAAGTTTGCTTAATTATTTTAACCTATTAAGTATCTACTACACTGTGCTAGACACTGTGCTAGAAAATACCTAAGTACAAGGAATGGAAGAATATTTATATTATAATGGAAAAGACATCAAGTACATATAGAAAGTATAAATATAGGAGTAAATATAAATATGCTCAAAGTAGCTAATTATAAGGTATTTGAGAGGGAGAAAACTAGCAATTTAGTGAGGACCATGAAAGACTCCAGAGAGAAGATGGTGCTCTGGATGCATTTTATAAAAAGAGAGGGACCCTATGACAGAGAGGAAAGGAGGGGAGGGAGGGTATTCTGTTCAGATGGGATAGGCTAAATAATATAAATCATGATAAATTCAGTAATATTGATGTGTAGTTTTTTCTATCATTTCTAATATAATTATTTCTTCTCTCCTCATAAACTTAAAAAAAACTTTAAAAGTTGTTTGTGATCAAGTAGCCAGAAAAAAAAAAGTTTCAGTGAGGCATGTAAAGCTCTAGTATTCAATAGATATCCTTTATAATAGTGTGAAACTGAATATTTTAAATATATCTAGACAGGCAATCAACTAAAATGTTTTATTAAAAATCTTTGATAAAGCTACTATGATTAGTTATATTAATTTGTTACTTTTATGCACTAATTTTTTTTTAAAAAATAAAACATTTCATACTTGTCTTAAAACTCAAATATGCCATAAGTCAAAGTAAATCTCTGAATTTACTACCTTCAGATGCAATGCATTTATTTGTAAAAAGGAAAAAGAATCATTTTTAAAATCATCTGCAAAAGAATGATATCAATTATACCTACTTATCTTGTAAGTCAGGACTCTCAAAGCTTCTTAATGAAATATTTGTAGACATACCATTTTTCTTCATTCATGGGCACCAAACAATTTCTTTGACATATGCATTCAAGAAAGCTATATATATACACATATGTTAGATGGATAGTTGGTGCAACACTTATCAATATAAGTATAAAGTATATTTTTCTGCACTTCCATTTGCCATTATATTTCAAATATTATGGTAGATTCCAACTTATGGTTTCTTTGAAATTTAAAAGATTGCAAGTCTTCCATATGTGGGGAAGTTTATTTACTTTATAAGTGGTCTTTGGAAATACTTGGGATTGACTGATCATAGTTAGATTTGGCATCCAATTTAACAGACAGAATTTACCATCCTCCTCCAAAATACAAAATACTTTCTTTGATTTGATTTTTCCAGGGAGAGATAATTGATATTCATGCTTCAGAACTCCAATTAGCTGGTTTATAAAGAGACATTACAAGATTAATTTTTTCTAATAGTACACATAAGAATCAGGAAATTTCTTGGTTAAATCTGCTTAGAGTGTAATAATCATCTAGCATTAATTAAGTATCTATCATATGTCAGGTTAAGTAGTGGCCTAACCCACCATTTTTTCTTGACGTATTTATCCAAGTAAGAAGGTTCTCTATGAACATCACCATATTCACTGACAAAAGTGATAATTTTGTTTCCTCTTTATTTATGTTTATTCTGTTTCCTTTTTTTGATCTTATTGTTATTACTTGCATTTCAAACATGTTGTTAATTAATATTATTAGTAAAATTATTACTGTTTTATCTCACTTCAAAGGTATAATATTATTTATAGGTTGTTGTAGTCTCTTAGGAAATATTTAAATGTTTGAATTGATATTCATTAAGGATATTGGACTATAGTTTTCTTGCTCTGATTTGCTTTTCTCTATGTTAGCTATCTAATATGAATGTTATAAAAGGATGTGGGTAGGATCTGTTTTTTAATTTTAGCCAACAGTTTACATACAATTGAAAATGTTTTTTGAAGCTTCATAGAATTCATTTGTAAATCCTAGAATTTTTTTTTAAATGTGGGAGTTAATTTATGATTTGTTCAATGTCTTTTCTGAGATTTTTATTAATATTTTAATTTAAAATTTTATTCAAATTTCTATTTCTTCTAGTAATTTTCCATTACAGAATTTTATGTTTGGTTGACATTTGTCTATTCTGTTAAATTATCATTTCTGTTGCTATTTAGTTGGGCAAAATCATTATTGATAGTTTATTTTTTTCTTTATTTGTTGATACTGATTTTTTAATTTTAGGATACTACTAAGCTGATTTTCCATTTATTTCCCACCATCTCTTTCTCAACTAAAACTTTGGCTGATCTTTATAGATTTTGAATTCCTCTCCACTTGTTACTCTGGCTAAACTTGGACTGCTACATAGTTTTATGGGGTTCTCTTCTCCTTTCTTGACCTAATTGTGTCAGTTTTTCAGTGAGGTCCTTTGTGCTCTATTTTTAGATTTAAGACTCTAAAGTCTGGTGTTTTGTTCACTCATTCCAAATTATTTTCTTGTTTTCTGTTTCCTAGGAGGCTAGCTGGGCTTTTCCCCCTTCATATTTTTCTCTCTGGTTTTTCTCCTTTTCAGTCTTCTAGCTTCTTGCTTTATGTGTAACTTTATAGATTACACCATCACCTGCTGAAATTTGTAATGAATTCTTGGGATTGAAGTTTTAAAAGAGAACATGAAGTCATCCCTAAGCAGAGACATGGTATCAAACTTTACATCATTTAAAAATTTAGCACCGGTTGCTAGTTTTAATATAAAGTTGAAAGTTTAACATAAAATTTACTGCATGGAAAATAAATTTTCTGATAAATTTATTAAATTAAATTGAATTCATTAAAAGAGACAAAAGGGCTAGAGAAGATATTGTATAACCAATTCCATAGCTCTTGTTAGGCCAGAAGGAGGGAGTACAGTTGAGCAAAACCTGCAGAATCTGGCATACATTTCTGATGAAATACTGAAATTTTATTCTGCACAGAACAGGCATAATGAAGAATTTTTTTTTTTTTTTTTACAAAGAGTACATTCAGTTGTCTTTGTGTAATTACTGAGGAGATAGAAGACAGGCACAGTCATATGTAACAATTACAGTCTTGGGAAAACACCCTTTCCCTAGGGCCTCAGAAACTGTAAACTTTCTGTCTCCTAAGTCATAATTCAATAGGGCTAAAAGTATCAGGACTCAGATTTCCTGTGTATCCAGAATAGCAGTTGCCTTGGTATGTTAACCGTATGGTCTAATGGGACTATGGAATTACAAATCCAGAGAGGCAACTCAGACACTGATTTTTTCTATATATCACACTATACATTTTGTCACCTAAATGGGTAAAGTCTGAGACAATGTAAGAGTTAGTATATTATATATAAGTGGAGAAAAAATGGAGTGGAGAAAGGGAAAAGATCAGGATTTGTTAGAAAAACTTGTTTGGGCTATCTGCTCTGCATGTTTTAAGTATCTTATGTAATATGAGACTCTCATCCATCTTAGTGTGACAGAAGAAAATTTTAGCATTAGAAAAGCAATTTTTACTTTATCAGAAACAGCTGGGTGAGATATGGCTCATTTGGATCCAGGAATAAGTCATGGTTTGAACTCTTTTAACTCTTCTTTCTCACTGTAAGGTACTTGGATCTGAAAGTTGTTAAGTTGGTATGTTGTTTTGTGGTGGTTGCTACTGCTTTCTTATCAGTCATTTGCCAATGTGACCTGTTGGGAGTGGGAGAGAAATGCTTGTCCCAATTGGTCTGAACTTTGGTCAAAAGCTTAATATATTGCAGTGAGTTAGAATCTTGTTTTTAACCAGAGTGAGAAACTCAGAGTTGTGCTATGGAATCCTTGATAGATTAACCCATTTGTCTGCCTGTCTATCTATCTCTCTTTAGGAATAGAAAGATTTTCTTTATTTGAAAAATAATATTTATTTTTCTCCCAATTAGCATTCATTTTTATAAAATTTTGAATTACAAATTTTTCCCTTTCCCTTTTTCCCCTCTCCTCTTCTAAAAGTGGTCAGTAATTTGATATAGGTTATATATGTACTATCATGTAAAACATATTTCCATATTATTCACAGTTGTGAAAGAAGAAACAGATCAAAAGATAAAAAAACAGGAAAAAGAATAAAGTAAGTGAAAAAATATTTTTCAGTCTATATTCAGAGTCCATTAGTTCTTTTTCAGGATGTGGATAAAATTTTTCATTATGAATACTTTGTACTTGTTTTGGATCATTGTGTTACTGAAACAAGCTGAGTCATTTATAGTTGATCATTACTGAGTATTGCTAATACTGTGTGCAGTGTTTCCTTGGTTCTGCTTATTTCACTTTGCATCAGTTTGAACAAGTCTTTCCAGGTTTTTTTGAAATCTGCTTGTTCATTATTTTTTACAGCAAAATAGTATTTAATTACATTCCTATACCACAAGCTTGTTCAATCATTCCCTACTTGATGGGCATCCTTTTAATTTCCAATATTTTGTCACCACAAAAAAGGATTGCTATAAGTATTTCTGCATATATAGGCCCTTTTCCCCTTTTTAAAATGATCTCTTTGAGATACAAACTTAGCAATGGTATTGCTAAATTAAAGGGTATGCACAGTTTGGTTGCCCTTTGGGCATTGTTACAAAAAACGCTCTAAAATGGTTGGATCAGTTCAAGATTCTATCAACAGTGTGTTAATGTCCCAATTTACCTACATCTTCTTCAATATTTATCACTTTCCTTTTTTGTTATTAGCCAATCTGACAGGTATGAATTGGTATCTCCCAATTGCTTTTATTTGCATTTCTCCAATCAGAAGTGATTTAAAGTACTTTATATGCCTTTACATTTTGGGGAAAGGCTTGCATTCTTATAAATTTGACTCCATTTTCTATATTTGAGAAATGAGACCTTTTTCAGAAGCACTTTCTGTAAAGATTGTTTCCCTATTATTGTTCTGTAAGAAATGACCAACAGGATGATTTCAGAAAGGCCTGGAGAGACTTACATGAACTGATGCTGAGTGAAATGAGCAGGACCAGGAGATCATTATATACTTCAACAACAATACTATATGGTGATCAATTCTGATGGACATGGCCATCTTCAACAATGAGATGAACCAAATCAATTCCCGTAGAACAGTAATGAACTGAACCAAATATGCCCAGTGAAAGAACTCTGGGAAATGACTATGAACCACTACATAGAATTCCCAATATCCCTGTTTTGTCTGTCTGCATTTTTGATTTCCTTCACAAGCTAATTGTACACTATTTCAAAGTCTGATTCTTTTTGTACAGCAAAATAACTGTTTGGACATGTATACATATATTATATTTAATTTATACTTTAACATATGTAACATGTATTGGTCAACTTGCCATCTGAAGGGAGGGGGGTGAGGGGAAGGAGAGGAAAAATTGGAACAAAAGGCTTGGCAATTGTCAGTGCTGTAAAATTACCCATGCATATATCTTGTAAATAAAAATCTTAAAAAAAACCCCAAAAGATTGTTTCCCAACTTTCTGCTTTCTTTTAATCTTGGTTGCATTGGTTTTGTTTGTAAAATTTTTAAAAAATTTAATATAATCAGACTTATCTATTTTATATTTTATAATGCCTATAAATCACTTCTCTTTTAAGCATTTGGATGCTTGACAAATATGGAAATAAGTTTAGAAGAATTGTACCCGTTTAACCTGTATTGGATTGCTTGATGTCATGAGGAGGAGGGAGGGAGGGAGAAAAATTTGGAACACAGGTTTTGCAAAGGTGAATGTTGAAAATTATATCTGGAGGGCAGCGAGGTGGCACAGTGGATTGAGCACCACTCCTGAAGTCAGCAGGACCTGAGTTCAAATCTACTCTCAGATACTTAACTTCCTAGCTATGTGACCCTGGGCAAGTCACTTAATACCAATTGCCTCAGCAAAAAAAAAAAAAAAAAAAAAAAAAAAAGAAAGAAAAAGGAAAAAGTAAATTATATCTGCATGTATTTGGAAAAATAAAAAGCTATTAAATTTTTTTTAAAATTGCATGCTACACCACTTGGTGCGTATATGTTTAGTATTAATAATGCTTCATTGTCTCTGATACCTTTTAGCAAGATGTAGTATCCTCCTTTATCTCTTTTAATGAAATCTATTTTTGCTTTTTGCTTTGACTGAGGTCAGGGCTGCCAGCACTGTTTTTTTCTTTTATTATTATTATTTACTTTAGCTGAAGCGTAATAGATTCTGCTCCAGCCCCTTATCTTTACTTTATGTATGTTTCTTTTCTTCATGTGTGTTTCTTGTAAAAACCATATGGTAAGATTCTGATTTTTGATCTACTATGATAACCACTTCTGCTTTATGGAGAATTCATCCCATTCACATCCACAGGTATGATTACTAACTGTGTATGATAAATCCATTTTACAATGATATCCTCTTGCTTCTTCAGTAGCTAAAATCAGTAGATTATTCTGTCCATTTTCCCTCCTTCAATTCTTTTGTGTAGTAAATTGTATTATATTGATATTGTAATGTACTTGAACAAACCTTCCTCCTAGAAAATTTAAGTTTATAGTGGAGACAGATTGGGTTTCAGATTGAATTAATTGACTAGTTGCTTGCTGGACCATAAATCATATATCACCAAACCATCAGAGGTGTCAAACTCATGAAACCTACTAGGTCTAAGTTCCCCCAAATTCCAAAATTTAGCCCAAACCAGTCTGGAATTATTTCACAAAATAAAAATATTATACAACAGAGATTTAATATGTGGTCTACAGGCATCTATTTGAGTTTGGCACCATTGAGACCTATTCATTGTACTAGTTAGGACTTTCCTTCACAGGAAGATTGAGTGACTTGCCTAAAGTCACTCAGATGGTTTATAAGTTAATTAGCACTCATTTTTAAGTACCTGCTAATTTAGCATCCTAGCAATGACTTGGACCAGGGATAGCAAAATGACTAAAAACAAGGAGATTTCAGTCCAGTTGGGAGAGAAAAAGTGTGCTTATATATGTATGTAGAAATGATGGGCTACAAGGTTAACCCCCAAAATATATTGGGATTTCAGATGGTGTTACAAGGTGTCTCAAGAATTTGTAGGCTTAGACTATCTCCAAATCAAGAGGCAAAGATTTTGTTATTACGATATTGACTGGTGGGCTAAGTTCCAAAAAAAGAGTTAGTGATTAACAGGGGGAAGACACCATAAGGAGCCATAACAAGGGGAAAAGATGGGAGAATTCCATGAGATGGATGAAGTTCTTAATTAGTTAGAATGTGACAGTGAGTTCCTAAAAGAAGTTAGCAAAGAAAATAGAATACGATAAGTTCTTTTATAGGAGAATAATAAACTGGGGGATAGGAATGGGGGGGGGAAGAGTTGACATCTATCACTTGGACTTCATATTGGATACAGTGACTGTGGGGTCAAGATAATTTTGTCAATGTAAGGAATTCTACAAGGAATTCAACTAAGGCCCATTAAGGATTGCCAAAGGACTACTTTGACTGATTGATTTTTTAAATCAATGTCTCTCCCTATTTGCCTTATGAAGTAGCTTTGGGAGTTCAACTAAGTCCCACAGCAACAAAGACCCACTTAAATTCCACAAAAACCTTCTCCTATCAATTCCCCTTACCTAGCTATCAAGGACCTGGGTTTTTTTGTTTTGTTTTGTTTTGGGGGGTTATTTATCTTATCAGAGATAGATAGAAAATAGATATAACATAATTGAGGGAGGGAAGGAACATATTGACAAAGAGGAAGGGAGACCTCAAATAGAACTTGGAGTTAGAGATTCTGAGAGATAATAATAAATAAATGTTACTACTTAAAGAAAGAATCAGGAAAAAAAAAATAGGCGCATGGATTCAAAAGGGATCTCTGAGGCTATCAAGTTCAGCCTCTCCTATTTTACAGAAAGGAAACTGTGGCTGGGAAGTTGTCACTTGCCCTAAGGGAACCCTCTCTCCTCTACCCCACCTCCACCCCATAGAATCTTTGTTTTTGACAGGTAAGTTCACTTACACCAAACACATCAACAGATGTGTCCTGCTTTAGTCACTGCAATAAAATCTATAATACTTTTAAAGCACTTTGCATAGTGCTTGGTACAAATTAGACACTTAGAAAGTGCTTGTTTCCCTTCCTATCCCTTCCAAAATTCCTGAGATCTCTTTTTTTTCCCCTGCTAAGGAATAAAAGATTATGTTTGCACATTGAAAAAATATGAAAAACATGCTTCTTCCCATAAACATGCCATGTAATGCCCATCAGTGTCACTGGAGAAACTCATGGGTCTTTTTAAAGAGTCTGGCAGTTATCCCTTGGATTCATGCCATTCTTTCCCCTTGCTATTTCAGTCTGTTGGTGCCAGTTATTAGTGTAAATCAACATAACTCAAAGCCCCCAGAATAGAGAAGACATATTTCTTTTTTTATTCTGAGGCTATCAAGTAAAGGCTGGTCTTGTTGTCCTATAGTTTACTTTTTAAAATTCCAGATTTTTGCTGCATTTCTCCCCTTATCCACACACACACACTCCCCTTATCACACACACATAAATACACACACACTTATAAAACTTTCTCTGATGACAAAATCCATCATTAAAGTATAAAAAAGCCAAGTAAACAAGGTTTAAAAGAATAGAAAGATTCAAAAAAGTTCTCCAGATATCAATAAGAAAAAGGAGAGGTTAGAAGGATGGAGAATGGATAAATTCATAAAGTCCCAACATTATCATTGGGTAGGCAGTCTGTTTAACAAATGCCATCTAAGCTAACTAGTTCATATGCAGAACAAGAACAAGCTCATGCTTATGGTCATTCCAAAAAAATCTTTAAAAAAAATTTTAATAGTATTTTAATTTTCCAAATACATGAAAAGATGATTTTCAACATTCACCTTTTGCAAAACCTTGTCTTCCAAATTTTTGTCCCTCACTTTCCCCTCTTCCATCCTCCCAAGACAGCAAGCAATCAGATATAGGTTAAATATGTACAATTCTTCTTAACATATTTCCATATTTGTCATGCTGTACAAGAAAAATCAGATCAAAAGGGGAAAAAAAAACAAACAAATCATCACCACCACCACAACAAAAAAAGGTGACAATACTTTGATCCACATTCAGTCTGCATAATTTTATCTGGAGAGAGATGGCATGTTTCTTTACAAGTCTGTTGGAATTGAGTGGTTTGAGCACCGAAATGATGTGGGTGATGTAGACACTAGAAGTTGGGGTTCGATCATGTGCAGAATTCACAATGGCCATTCTTTTTGGCAAAAGGTAGATTTATTTAGGGAAGAGGTTATCGACAAACTGAAGGAATACAAAAGTCACTAGGGATGATAAATATGAAATAGAGGGGGAAAGCATATGAAACACAAGTTCCTCAGTGGAATTTAAAATTAAATTCTCCCAGGAGAAAGGGAGCACCCTTGCCTGGCAGGCAAAATTATGAGAGGGACAAGCATTCCAAAGGAATTAATTGGCTATAAGGAGGAGAAGGGGGGTTGAGAAACAGTGGAGTTACCATGTGGCATAGGGAAAGGGAAGAGACACTGCAAGATAGAGTGCTGTGGCAGACTGATGGGGAAAATTTAACCTTAGGAACATGACTGGGATTTCTGATAGGGCTTGGCAAGGTGAGACTGCTGGAGACCTCTACAGAAGATGGGACTCAGGGGTTTGACATAACTTGGATTTCACACTGGATGACCTCCCCAGGGGATGGTTCTATGGAGCTAAACTGATCTCCATCAGACCCTCCTCCCTGTTTGCCTCAGGAATTAATTTTTATCAGTTCCTCTGCTAACTTCACCTAACACTGAAGACCTCATCAGAATTGCCCTGAATCACCAAATAATTGAGAGTCCATCACAGTTGATTACACAATATTCATTTACTGGTCTTTACTTGCTTACCTCTACAACTTGAGCCTTCTGTATAGTACACCAATTCTAGGTTCCCTGACTGGTTCCTTTCCTTTTTCCCACCTTTGTTCTTGCTCTCTTGTTTGTGACCCCATACCCTTAAGAGAGAATGGATGAATGAAAAAGCATCATTAAGTACTTATAAATATATATACAATGTATTCTGTATATATATATATATAGTATATACAAAGTATACAAATATATATATGTAAAGTATATATATATATATATATATATATATATATATATATATATATACACAAATATATATACAAAGTATATATATATATATATACATATATATATATATATACACACACAAAGTATTTGGATTGAAGAGATCTGGATAAGCTTCTAAGCTTCTAGCTTTATCTCATTACCATATGTGTGACCTGGACAAGTCATTTCACCTTCCCTATCTGGAAAATGAAGTGGTAGGACTAAATGATTTCTAAGGTCTCTTCACACCCTAGCATTCTATGTTCTATTGAATATGAATACTCTATTATTTTGTTCTAATTGACTAGTCTACTATGCATTCTAAGATACATAAAGAACAGGCAAATGTTATGGTGGAAAACAAGAGTGATTGGAATATTGGAGAAGGACAAATTTTGTCCTAATTTTCAAAAAGAGTGGGGAGATTGGAATTTTGTAAGTCTAATGAGATTGAATTTGATCTTGGCAAATCATAGAAAGTAAAGCAATGATCATCAAAATGTACATCTGGAAAAGAGATTGGTAATCACAAAGAGCTAGCATGAATTTATCATATGACAATAGCATCATTTCCTTTTTAAACAGTTACTGGTCGACCTGGGGAATATTTTAGCTATTATTTACTCAGATTTGGCAAAACATTTGGGAAACTCTATTCTTGTGGACAAGATGGTGAAATGTAAGCTAGACTGCAATATCAATCTAAATATGCTTAGGTGACTTATTCCTCAAAAATGTATTTGTAATCTATCTTGTTAATTAAAATGTTGATTAACTGTCTCACTTTATTATTGAATTAGTGAACTAGAATAGCAATTATTATAATGGTAATTATTCTTTATCTTTCTTTATAAAATACTATTTAAATTGTGAAATATTTAATTCATCAAATGAACAAAATCAGTTATAAACCTAAAGAAACATATGTAACTGCTTGTGATATTTTTGCTTAGCCCAAGATATCTCAATCCCTCATTATATAAGTAGATAAAATCAATTGCCTAGAAACTCAGGCTCACTTCATTCATTTGATTCCAGATAATGGTAAAAAAAAAATTTTAGGCATCTCCTTCATATTTCTTCTCAAGATTTAATCCTTTATTATGTTGTCCTTACAAAATTACAGAAAAGTTTTTCTTCTCTCAAGTGCTTAATAAAATTCCCTTTGCAAATTTCCCTTTATAAGATTTCTGAATAAACACACATATATATACAGCATTTTCACAAGGAAGAAGTTCATCTTCACCTTCTTTCTTTTTGTTGCATAGATTCTTTATAGAAACTTATGGATCTGAGATAAAATACCCCTGCTTTCCTTGACTTTATAGGGAAAAGCACCTTACTAAACTTACTTCTCAAACTGCTAGCACAAATTGTTTTTTCCTCCCAGCTTTCAATTTGAGTTTTTAAAATTAGAATAAGTTTTTCTAGACTCTATAAATTAGAATATGCATTTAAAACAAAGGATAAATTTACATCATATATAAAGATATCTTTCATTTGTTTTTCTGCTGCACAAAGTGAAAGGATTATTACTTACTTTGATTTTGACAACTGAGAACAGTACACTGCATGTAATAGAAATGCAATAAGGGTTTATTGAATTGCATTTGTTGAATTGACCCACAAATGGCTAACTCAGTTTGTATTTGCTTAAATTAATCAGACAATTGCTAGTGTACTATTTCATTTTAATACTGTGACAGTAGACCTAGCTATCATGTTGCATTACTGTAAAACTTTGTATTATGAGTTTCCTTTTTTTTTCTTGTTTATATGTTCAATGTAATTAGACTTACATCCACTGACCTACTTAAAAAAAGCACACATAATATTCAATATTATAAATTTTTGTGCTTCAGGTTTTTTCTTGCAATAAATGACGTTTTAAGAACAAGACCTCATGAAAATCACTATTAAATTTTTGACCACCTGCATTTAGTATAACAAGACCTCATTAATTTTCATGAAAGAAAAGAGATAACCGAACGTGACCCAGATTCATGGGAGGTGACTTAATAGGATGGGAAATTTTAAGCTGACCACAATAATGCCGCAAAATTGCTGTCTCCTCTCCCTTTCAGCCCCAAACTGACCATTTCCATGTCAAATTTTAAAAAATGCTTTATGGTCAGAAATCATTTGCTTTCAGCAAGAAAATAAACCACTACTAATATCTGTAGTCCATGCCTGCTCCCTTTAAGCATTTTTTTTCCT
Source organism: Sminthopsis crassicaudata (assembly GCF_048593235.1). Taxonomy (NCBI): domain Eukaryota; kingdom Metazoa; phylum Chordata; class Mammalia; order Dasyuromorphia; family Dasyuridae; genus Sminthopsis; species Sminthopsis crassicaudata. The sequence goes on along the minus strand of NC_133619.1, from coordinate 268,847,790 downwards.
AGTGTTGGGAGCTGACTGTATCTTGAGTACATCTTTATCTATTTGTATAGATGTATTATACATTTGGATTTGTAATATACAGTTATACTACATGGCTGGGTACTTTTCTTGCAACTGCAATATTTGAAAAGAAACTACTTTATAAATATAAACAGTCAGTTAATTGTATTAACTTGAAGTTGTTTTTTCCTTTATTTAAATTGAATAGTTAGTAGTTTTACTATTTTTAAAAAATTTCTTTTCGTGTTGCCATTGGCATGATTCAGGTCTTTTTTCTTAAAACTAAGAAGGGTAAAAAAAAAATCATGTGTTAAATCACTGTACATATAGATTGCTATCTTAACTAAAACATCTTCTTTCCCAACTACTTTATTTTCTCGGCTCTCACAATATTTTAAAGAAGTCAATAAATGTTCTAAGGAAAATAGGAGAATACATATATATATATATATATATATATATATATATCCTTAAAGAAATATACAATTAATCTAGATGATGAAAAACATTAGGGAGAAAAAAAGGTTAATTTGAGCATTTTCATTGCCTTAGCTGATTTTATAATTTCTGTAATGCATTATGAATTTTAAATTTTCCCCTAAATTTTTTCTTATTTTATTTCACTTATCAAGAATTTTTTTTTCTCAGTCTGACTGCTCCCTCATTTATTGAAAATAAGGAAAGAAATACAGGCCCCTCCTCCCCTTGTATGACATAAGAATAGCCAAGATAAACAAATTTCTACATTGGTCATATTCTTATTCTGGATATTAGTTCAACTATTTTAATATTTAAACTTTTGCATCACATATTTAACAGTTTACTTGCTGTCTTGGGAAGAGGGGAGGTAAAAGTGAGAGAGGAAAATTTGGAACATAAAGTGTTAGAAAAAGAAATGCTGGAAACTATCTTTACATGTATTTGGAAAAATAAAATAATATTGAAAAATTTTAAAAATAATTTTTGCATTGATATTCATTAGGGAAACTGGTCTATAGTTTTCTCTTTGCTTTTGCTGTCTCATTTAGATTCTGAAATCATATTTGTGTCATATAAGGAATTTGGCAGAACTCATACTTTTTTTCAGTTTATAAATATTGGGATTAATAAACCAGTGGTTTATTTGTTATTGATGTTTTCCTAAAACCAGCTCCCCCCTTTTTTTTTTTAGTTCAATATTTTGTTTTTTTTTTTCAACTTTATTCTCTCTTTAGATTTTTAGGATTTCTAATTTGGTGTTTAATTGGAGATTTTAAATTTGTTGTTTTTCTGGTTCTTTGTAGCTGTATGCCCAATTTATTGATATGTTTTTTCTCATTTTAGATAATGTGAATTTACTCAAGGATGTGGGGAAAGGAGGAAAGCATGAAGGGGAGCAAATCCTCATGGAGATAGGGGGCCAGCACATATTTCAAAAACGTGTGGGTACCAGCAACAGAAAATTGAGAACAGAAGGAGAGGAGGAGGAACACACATGGTAGGGGCCAGCTACTATGAGCTGAATGCCCCAGAGGAGGAACTCAATTAAGGGCAAAAGAAAAGGCAGATATGTTGGGGCTTGACAGGAACAAAGATTGGAGAGGACAAGTGGGAAGAGCCAGACAAAAGTCTCCTTTCTGGATGCTAGAGGAACCAAATGCATGCTCTTGACCCAATAGCAGTTCTTTTGCTTTCACTTGGAGCATGTTTTTGTTGGGGGAGTAAAGGGAACAACCAAAGCAAGGTACTGTGGGTCAGGAAGGAAGAGCTTAAAAACAAACCAAAACAAAAAAACAAAACATAATACTATATAACAAAATTAACTTTTTTTTTAAACAATGTGAATTTCTTTCAGAATTCTTTATATAAAGTCCAATTTGCATAATGTAAATTTACATAAAAGAAGGAAGGTCTCTATATCTTGGATATAAGACCTTTATCAGGGAAATTTGCTGTAAAAAGTTTTCCCAGTGAACTATTTCCTTTATACTTGTATATGACATGAACTTCTTAACTAATAGTTCACTTCCCAATTATGACTTTATCCATTGAAACCCCTCTCTTCATGGCTCAGCAGTGGTAAAATAACCAGCAAAATCACCTCATTTGTCCCTAAAGTCTTCAGTTTCTTACTGAGAATAGCATAATGCTTAACTTAACAACTTTTTTTTTTCTTTTCATTGTGATTGTTTAATTTGTCCCAATATTGAGTCATTAGAAGTGGGTAGCAGACATTAGATTTGACAGATCTCTGGAGATTATCGTTGAAATCCTGGAAATATGCCCAGGGAAGACAACATAATCTTCCTAATTTTTATGTCAGGTAAAACTATGCCTACTGCAATCACCATGATCACACCAGCAAAGTTCGCATTTGTATAGTATTGTGAAGTTTACAAAGTACTTTCCTTACAGCAATGCTATGAAATAGGTAATGGCTTAGTATCTCTTAATAGAGATTGCCCAAGGGTCTGGTGGCTAGAGTCTGACTGTATATGCTAAATGATAGCTTCTCCCTCAGGTTGCAAAAGTTGACACATGGAATATGCCAGCAGGGAACACTCATTTGCTAATAGTTATTTTATTGAGGTAAAGGATCCATACAGAAACAAATGTGTCATCTGTGTTTGCAACACACTAGGACACTGCTGGTTCCTCAGCAGTCCCCAAACGTGGAAAATAAGAATATATAAAGGTTACTAATTTGTACCATGTGGCAAATTGTCTAGACATCTCCCTAGGATGACAGAATCTTGAGTGCTGGATTTGCAATCAGGAAAATGGGTACAGATTTGACTACCAAAACTTTGTAGTTAGGAAAACAGATTTTGGCATTAGTTTCTTTTCTTTTAAAGGTATAATAATGTCTGTAGTGTCTTATTAGCAGTTTTGTTGTGATGCTCAAATATAATAGTGAAAACAAAATACCTTGCAAAATTTGAAACTCTATATAAAAATCAGTTATATTTTTATGTTGTCATGTCCTGGGATAGCCCACTTAGGAAAAGAACATTCCAAGTCAGGTGAATGTGAAGTTTATGCAGTTCCACTTGGATTAAGTAAACAATCTCAGAGATACAGATACAGAAAGCATATTAAGTTGGAACCCTTAAAACAAGGCCTGTCTGTCATATAGATTATAATAACAACAACAATAGCTAACATTTATTAAGCACCCATTCTGTGCCAAGAACTGTGCTAACAAGCACTTTATAATTCTTTTCATTCACACCTCACAACAACCCTGGGAGACTGGTGCTATTATTATCTACATTTTATAGTTGAAGAAACTAAGGCAAACAAAGATCACTTAATTTATTTGGGTTCAGTCTTTATCCATGAAATCCTCTGAATGAGTAGGCCATTTCATCAGAACTGGATAGACTTTTCTGGTGAAGCCTGATAATCAATTTATTGGAGCATGGGAAGCTGCTTTTTCTGTAGAGGATATAACTCAGTTGTTTATAAGGAAAGTATCAGAATTATATATCCCTTATAGTGTTTTTCCCTTCTCTTCTTTTTCTCTGTCACATTCCTCTATTCCCTATTCTCCTAATATAGATTAAGTTCCTGTCTTCCTCTTCAGATTAATTTTTTTTTCACCACTGCTTTCCCTTTTAAGGTTCCTCAGCTGAAAGAGAATTCACGTCCCCACTGACTGCTGACCAATTGCCTCCCACAGGGCATGCCAGCTTAGCTGAAATAGGAAGATATCCTGAGGGAGAGACAGAAGGCAGCATGTGCCTGACAGGTCAAACCTCTGCTTTCACCTTGACTATCACTTTCTGTCAGTCCTAGTTGGTTCCTAGACCCAGGATCCTGAACCCAAAATGCTCAGGGAGTAACAGCAGTCCGTAGACCACTAGTTTTTCAACATACTGGCTTTTCTAAACTATTTTATCCCTACTTAAACCTCTTATGCCTTGCCTTCTCCTCACCTCACCTCATCAGCTAGGGAACTAAAAATCACATTTCATTGAAAAAAAAAATTGAGGCCATTTGCCAAAAGCTCCTTTTTTCTCTTTGTCATTTCATATCACACCAAAAAGATACTTTCCCTTTTTTCTCCTCTTTCACCCTTATCAAGAGATGGCCCTTGTTTCCTTCCCTTCTTCCTAGCCAAGACAATTCCCTCTATCTGCACAAATAATATTCTATCTTCTCTCCTCTAGCAGATTGTCCCTTTATCATTCCCATTCTCAGTAATCTTCAATCTCTTTTTGTCTCCTGGCCTTTTCCCTTTTGCCTACAAACATTCCCATTTTCTTAAAAGACACTCACCTTATCTCTACATGTTAGTTATCATTCTATATCTCTTCCCTTTTATGGATAATCTCTCTTAGAGCCTTAGCTACAATTGTTACCTTTACTTCCTTTGCTCTCATTTCTTAACTCTCAGCAGTTTCTTTTCAACTTATTCAAATAAGTTAGCTCTTTCCACAGTAATCAATGATCTCTTAACTTCCAAATCTAGTGGCCTTTTCTTGATCTATCTTTCTTGATTTCTTGGTAGACTTTAGCACTTTTGATCACCTTCTTTCTTCTTGATACATTTTTCTCTTTAGATTTTCATAGCAATAACTCGATTCTGCTACTTATTTGATGGCTCCTTTCTCAGTGCTCTTCCCCTTTATGCTATTTTGCTTGGTGATTTCAGTTCATTAATTCAATTGTCATTTTTATAGAGATGATTCTCAGATTCAGTTATTGAACCTAAACTTCTGTCCTGACTTCCAGCCTTACACTTCAAACTGATATTTTGAATAGAAAGTTTCAAAGGCATCTTATGATAATCAACAGGTCTAAAACTGAATTCATCATCTGCCACTTACCCTTCCCCCTTAAAAACTCTCACCTCTTACTCTCTTCCAAATTGCTTTGTTATTGTTGAAGGTACCACCATCCTCTCTGCTATCTAGGCTAGTTGGAACTCTAGATGCCATCCTAAATGTTTTACTATCTTTCAGCTCCCGTAACCAGTCTAGTGCCAATTACAGTTAATTTTATATTCTCAAAATTTCTTGTGAAGCTCCAATTTATTGTGTATATATTTTGTTTATGCATAGTTCTCTTATACATTGTCTTTCCCCTCTTCCTAAATTGAAAGCTTTTTGAGGACAGGGACTATTTTTGCCTTTCTTTGTATCTCCAGTGTTCTATATAGTGCTGGACAGGTAGTGGGTGCTCATTTAATGCTTGTTTATTTGATTTCTTCTACTCATCTAAAGCTATCACCCTGGGATTCAACTTTGGTAGGCATGGGGCATAGCTCCTTCCTCAGCTACCACAGTTACTGGTGACCTAGAAAGTACAGTTCTTACCTTCAAAGTTCTTGGCACTGTTCAGATTCATCATCACAAATAGTTGTTTTCATCAGAAATAATATTAAAGATCCTACTTTACTATGAGCTTTACTGCTGCACCCTAATGATTCTGGAGCCTCTTCATGGACTTTTAGCTGATATTTCCTTATATTGTTCTTCTATCTGAATCTAAGTTCTTTCAGAATCCTGACTTGTACATGGTAAATGTTTAATATTATTTTTCATTATGTAATATTTTATTTTCCCCCCTTTACATGTTACAATTTTTAACATTTGTTCTTAAAATTTTTAGTTCCAGATTCTCGCTCTTCCTCCCTCCCTATTTCCCCTACCATAGAGAAGGCATATGTGAAGTTATGTAAAACATTTCCATTAAAGTCATGTTGTGAACGAAAAAAATGGATTCCATTCCCTCCCCAAGAAAAATTCATTAAAAATAAAGTTTAAAAAGAAAATATGCTTTAATCTATATTCAGACATAATCTTTCTATGGGTATGGATAGCATTTTTTCATTATAAGGTTTTCAGAACTGTCTTGGATCACCATATTGCTGAGAATTGCAAAGTTGTTCACATTGTTCTACAGAATAGTTGAGTCAATTCATAATTCCAGCAATGATTCATTTTCCTCACATTCTCTCCAAAATTTATCTTTTTCCTTTTCTGGCCTATTAGCCAATCTAATAGATATGAAATAGTACCTCAGAACAATTTTAATTTGCATTTCTTCAATCAATAGTGTGTTAGAGTATTTTTTAAAAATATGACTATAAATAGCTTTGATGATATCAGCTGAAAACTTTATATTGTTTTGATCATTTATCAATTGAAGAATAGGTTTTTTATATTTGACTCATTTTCCTCTATGTTTGAGAAATGAGGCCTTTATTAAAGAAACTTGCTTCAAAATTCTTTTCATAATTAATATTGCTAAAAGTATTTTCCTCTATTCTATTTTCTTTCTCATTTCATCCTGTCCCTCCTCAAAAGTGTTTTGTTTCTGACTACCCTCTCCCTCAATATGCCCTCCCTTCTATCACTCCCACCTTTCTTATGTCCTCTTACCTTTCTCCTTTCTTAGAGTGTAAAATAGATTTCTATATCCAATTGAATGTATATGTTTTTCCTTCTTTAAGTCAATTCTGGTGAGAATAAGATTCACTACCTCCTCCTGCCTTTTCCTCTTCCCCTCCACTGCAAAAACTTTTTCTTGCTTTTTTTATGTCAAGTAATTTATGCCATCCCACCTCTCCCTTTCTATTTCTACCAGTATTTTCTTCTTTCACCCCTTAATTTAATTTTTTATCCCTTCATATTCAATTCACATCTGTACCTTTTTTCTCTATATGCTCCAATGTGTCCTAGTAATGAGAAAATTCTTATGAGTTACAAGTATCATCTTCCCATGTAGGAATATAAACAGACTAACCTTATTATTATAAGTTTCTTATGATTTCTCTTTCTTAATTGCTTTTTTATTCTTCTCTTGAGTCTTGTATCTGAAAGTCAGATTTTCAATTCAGCTCTGGTCTTTTCATCAAAAGTGCCTAAAACTTCTCTATTTCATTAAATGTCCATTTCCCCCCAGCAGAATTATATATTCTTGGTTGAAATCCTAGCTCCTTTGCTCTTCAGCATAACATTTCAAGTTTTCTGATCCTCACATGCAGCTGCTGCTTAATCTTGTGTTATTCTGACTGTGGCTCCATCATACTTAAATTGTTTCTTTCTCATTGCTTGCAATATTTTCTCCTTGACCTAGGAGTTCTGGCATTTGGCTATAATATTCCTGAGAGTTTTTGTTTGGGGATCTCTTTCTGGAGGTGTTTAGTAGATTCTATCAATTTCTATTTTATCCTCTGGTTCTAGAATATCAGGACAATTTTCCTTGACGATATCTAGGTTCTTTTTTTTTTTTTTTTTTTTTTTTTTAACTATGGCTTTCAGGTTGTCTAATAATTTCAAAATGATATCTTCTGGATCTATTTTCCAGGTCAACTGTTTTTCTGAGATATTTCACATTTTTCCTATTTTCTTCATTCATTTGGGTATGTTTTATTGTTTATTAATTTTTCATAAAGTCATTAGCTTCCATTTTCTAATTTCTAATTTTAAAGAATTACTTTTTTTGGTAAGCTTTTTCTAGTTGATCAATTTTGCTTTTTAAGGCATTCTTTTCCTCACTGGCCTTTTATACTTCATGTTCCATCACTCTCATTTCTCTATCCAATTTTTCCTTTCACTTGATTTTCCTTTTGAGTTCTTCCATGACCTGAGACTAATTCTTATTTTTCTTGAAGGCTTTGGATGTAGGAGCTTTGATTAAATCTGAGTGATCTTGATCTTCCTTGTTACAATAGTAACTTTCTACTGTCAGATTCTTTTTCTGTTGTTTGCTCATTTTTTCTAGCCTATTACTTGACTTTTAACTCTTTGCTCTGTTTCCAGGATGAAGGATGCAATGTCCCAAGCTTCAGGGGTTTTGTGCAACTCTTTTCAGAAATCCTTCTAGATAACTGTATGTTTCCTTTAAAACATTTGCTTTTTTTTTTTTCCAAATAATTTTCAATTCTCCCTATAATCTGGAGAGTAGAGAAAATTGTGCCAGTACCTGATAGATGCTTTTAAAAATATTTGCTAGTTGATTCTTCAAATCATTTTACCCTTACTTCTTAAGGGTGAGCTAATTTGTAGTTTGTGCTCAGGTAGCTATTATTTGGTAGTGGCAAAAATAATTAGTGTATTCTTTGAAGGTCATCATAAAGTTCCCTTTTCTCATCTTATTTCTAGAATTGATATTCTCATTTCCCATGAACTTTTGCTACAAGTTCTTGTGGATCTTTCTCATGGCTTTTCATTGTTTTTATTTATTGGAATCAGAGCTTCTAAGTCAGGTTTAATCTAGCAAATCTTTCCCATATTTTTTCTGGGGCTTTCCTGTCTTTTCTTGCAATATAAATATTTTAGTTGTGTTTGTACTGCAGAAAAGAATCTCTTTCACACATATATAACATATAATATATAACATTCTATATGTATATATATATATATATATATATATATATATATACATATATGTGCATATATAGAGAGGGGGGAGTTAATCTTTAAATTTCATAAGGGTTATAATTTTAGAATATGGTACAGAGTAAAAAATGTGAATGTTGATACATGGAATTAATGGAAAAAGAGAATTAGTTTCCTACACCAGTAAAAAAAAAAAAAATATATATATATATATATATATATATATATATATATATATATATGTGTGTGTGTGTATATATATATATATATATATATATATATATGTGTGTGTGTGTGTGTGTGTATATATATATATATATATATATATATATATATATATATATATATATATAAAATCTTTTGCTAGGGATTGCTAAAAATACAATTTTCTCTTATGATTCTTTATAGCAAAACATTAATTCTGATAATATGTATTTTTCCTAACATAGTAAACATGAAACAATCCTTAAAATGAAGGAATACCTGCCATCTCATCTGTTCCTTTCTACTTTATGATTGAACTATTCCCAAATGAAAAGCATATACCTGTATTATCATTTTGGCTCTTCAGTCTAATCTCTTAATTCCTGCCAGTGTCACTTGATCAGGACAGGAAAAAGGTGTGTGGAGGGGAAGATAAGTGAGAGGGCAGGTATAACCACCTCATTTACCCATCAAGGTAGCTGTTTTTCCATTTTTTTTAAATTCCCTAATCAACTTGAGAGATTACTTTAGCACTTTCCAAAGCAGATTCATGAACAGTTTACAAATACTTTTCTCTTTTTTGTGGCTATGAACTTTCATTGTTCCTATTTTTTCCTTTACTATACTTAGCTGCCATTGTGTATGTACATTTGCCAGTGCAAAAGTGAAAATAATGTTACTGATAAAATATGAATGCTTGAAGTCATGAAAGTTAAGCCAACAAATTTTGAGGATTTACATATATGTATGTATGTATATATGTACATATATACACACAAAAGAATTTCATCCCTTTGGATGTCTAAAATAATTTTTAAAATGTATATGGGACTTTTGTAGGTACTGTAATTTTTATAACATTTGATTAGTGTGGAAGACTTAAACTACAATAAGGTAATTAATACAGATGGATATTCAGTGCTAACATATGGGCTGCTTACCACAAAGAATCGGCTTTTTAAGTTCGGATCTTGAAAATACTGATAAACTTTATCCTCGGGATTTACTTTAGAAAAAAAATTTTTTTTTAACTCCTCACCTTGAAATCTGTTTGGGCAAATACTGTTTTGACTCCATTGCATTTCTGTTCATCATTTGTTAAACTTTAACCAGTTGAACAAATAGTAAAGCCAGAAAGCAAATGGATCTGACATTTTCTAATCCCAGGAAGTATCCTAGTAGATGATTAAAGGAAATTTTTTTATGAAAAGAAAAGATAAGGAAAATGTATCCAGATGCAAAGATATTTGAGCTTTTTCTATTTTACAAATTCTAACTTGAAATGCAGACTCATAAAATAAAAAGCTCTTCTTATTTATCTAAATAAATGTGGTATAAATAGTATATTTATTTTTACAGGAAAGATAAACATGAAATGGGAAGATAGTATGTCAGATAATATATTTTAATACTTGACATGTCAATTGTTAAAATCAAATTCATGCCATCTCTATTAAGAGATGCCACTAATTTTGCTCTCTTTTGTGGCTCATTGCTTCCTTTTTAATTATTTTGCTGTGAGGAATTAGGTGAAACATAGTTTAGGGGAAAAAAAAAACAACTTTAAAATTAAATCTAGATTTGGAGTTAGAGGACTTGAGTTTGAATGATTGCTCTATCACATACTACTTGTATAACCGAAAAGCACAAAATCTCTGAGCTCAGTTTATTTATTGTGTGAAGTTACAAGGAGATTGTTTGAATTAGGGACAGCTAGGGGGCACAGAGTCCCTGGCCTGGAATTAGGAAGGCTTATCTTCCTGAGTTCAGTATGGCTACAGACACAAGACACTTTGCCTCAGTTTCCTAATCAGTAAAACCTCAAAAATCAGTAAAACCTCAAAAGGGGTCATGAAGAGTTCCAGATATGACTGAAAAACTAATAAAAACCAAAAATCTCATCTGGGTGACCTTCAACAGCTCATTGTAGTTCTAAATCTATGATCCTAAAATCTTAATATGTATTCTTCTTTCCTTCCCCTCTCCCCACCTCACTCAAAAATTTCCTTATTACTTGTTTTTGCATTCTATACCTATTCATAGTATCATTTTTCCAGTCAGTTTACTGGAATATTGATAATTATCAGCCAAGGGCAAAGAGAGGTTGAAAACCCTTCATGGAGACCACTTTTGGTGATAAGCGTACATAAACTGGGACAGAATGTAAAAATGCCTCATTATTTGAAATAACAGCTTCATGATGCAATGGGTAGAGTTCAAATCTTGCCTCAGATACTTAAATTTCAATGGGGTAACCCTAAAGAAATCAGTTAACTTCTGTCTGCCCTAGTTTTCCCAATTATAAAATGGAGATAATAATATTATTTATCTTACAGATTTTTGGGAGAATCAGATGAGATATTTTTAAAGCGTTTAGCAGTATATGGCATAGAGTAAGTGCCAGATAAATACTTATTTCCTCTCTTCCTCGGTGAGTCACCTCAGAAGAGTGAAGGTGACCTGATAGCACTTGGAATGCATTAGTCTTCAATGTAGTACACTATGGCTCTAATGGAAAATTTTCATTTGGGAAGATTAGATTGAATCAGAACCACAGTGGCATTTTGTTTTAGCAAATAATGAAGATTTTTTGTGTGTGTGCCTGTGTATGTGTGGGTTTTGTGTGTGTTGTTTTTGTTGTTTGAGAATAGCCATCTATATACCATTAATGGATTGTGTGATTTGAGAACTCTTGGACAGCTATCCTGGATCATTCCAGGCCAGCAAAACAGAAGTTTGAGTTAGAAGAAATGGCGTATCAAATGAAAGGTTGGGAAGATAAGCTGATAAGCACTTAAGGATGTATATATATATATATGTTTATTTGTGTCTTCAACAAGTATTGCCAGAGTCAAGGTATTGTGTGGTCTCTTTTTGGAAAATAGACACAGTGTTTAATCTTCAAGGACATTCTTGTAACAAATATGTAACATCTTTCCCCATTGAACAAAACAAAAACTCTCTCTTTTTACCCTGTACCCCTTTCCCCCCCCTCCTCCTCATACACCTGTTGTTGTTTTTTTCATATTTAAATGTTTCTCTTGGTTTATAAGAGACTTTAAAACTTACTCTTTATTAAAGCACAGAGACTGCATGCTAAAGCCAAATAAAAATGGTTTTAGAATTATCTATGATTTGGGATTCCCAGGAGCTCTTCTGTTCAGAAAACTGAATGTTGATATTAGAGAATTTGACCATCTAGTGGGCTAGGAACTTGGATGTGTTACAGTAAAAAACTTATGCTATGTGTTGTGAATTCAATACAGATTGGTACCAAACGAGAGTTTAGTAGTTTAAGAAAACAGAATTTCAGTAGAACTTTCTGTTACTAAATGGTTATTGTCTTGTTGTGTATATTGTAAAATCAATATAACAGTAAATGTACCTTAATTTCTCAAAGATGTTTCTTTTCCATCCAGTCCTGTGAGAGAACTAAATTATGATTTCCCAACAATGAATGTTTTTAGGATGCCAAGGTAAAATTTGCTCACTGAAGCAAACTAAAATTAAGTGCAAAGAATAGAAGTAATGTGGTTTCTTGCCATGGAGTATTAGTACAGTGCTACATTAAGAAAAGAACTTAAGAAAAAAATAAATAAAACTTTTCCATAATTTGTACCATTTTCATGATCTTAACAAAGATCACCAAAGCAGGTCATACAAGCTTTATTCTTCAAACTGGTTTCTACTTCAATTTTTAGAGTACAGAAACAGCAGGGGTATTTCAGTGGCAAACTGAAGGTCATAAGCAATTTAGCTCTACTATAAAAAGAACAGCAATTAATAGGTCTTTGTAGGAGATAGAGATGTGTGTTTGGTGTTCAGGATCAGACCTCTGTGGATTTGTGCAAAAATGTAAAAGCAAAAGTGACCTACTTTTAATTATGTTATAAAATGGATACTTGGATGCTTCTTTTATATTAAAAATAGATGGTCTATGCTAGTTCTGTCAAAATCAAATAGAAATCTTTGGGGCTCCATATTGATTAGAAAAAGTATAAATTAATGCTGTTTTTGTTCTATTATATTTTTATCTATTTTTGTTCAATATTTTTCAATTATATTTTAATTTGATTGCATACTCTGGTTTACATAGATATATTTCCTCTCCTTTCCACAGTAACACATTTACAAGCATATACTTGTTGAAGAGGAAAGTTCCACTTTGAAATAGTTTTTGATTTTCCTTTTTTGAAATGTTTACCATAGCTTTTCCTTTTTTGATTAGATTTCACTTTTTTATCAACAAAATCCACTTAATCTCCCCTCCTCTCAATCAAGAAAGAAAAAAAGTTGTGAACATTTATAATCAAGCAAAACAAATTAGCTATATCCAAAAACCAAGAAAAAGGTTTCATTCTGTACTCTTGAGTCCATCACTTCTTTATCAAGAAGTGGGAAGAAAGTTTTATTATGAATCCTCTGAAATTGTGGTTGGTCATTACACTGATCATAGTTCTCAAGTCTTTCAAAGTTGTTTGTCTTCAATATTTTCATATAAATTGTTCTTTTGGTTCTGCTCACTGAAAGCAATATCAATTCATACAAGTCTTCCCACATTTCTTTGAAATTATCTCGATTCATAATTTCTTAGAGCACATTAGTATTTCATTGCATACATGCAACTTGTCCAGTTGTTCCCCAAGTTGATGGATAGTAGTGGTGATCAGTTGTGTCCAACTCTTTGTGACACCATTTAGGGTTTTCTTAACAAAGATACAGATAAGGAAACTGTGACAAACAGGGGTTAAGTGACTTGCCCAGAGTATCATAGCTAGTAAATATATGAATCTGTATTTGAACTCAGGTTTTCCTGATTCCTGGCCCAGTGCTCTATTCACTGGCTGTCCCAGTTGATAGCTACCTTCTCAGTTTCCAATTCTTTTTCATCATAAAAAGAACTAAATATTTTTATATATGCTTTTAGGTTTTTGTTGTTTTTGTTTGCTTAGGACTAATTCCTCCCTTAATTTACTCCCCCTCTTACCTTACCTTACCTATATCACCTTTACCTCTTACCATAATTTACTCTTCTCTCTTCTCTCTCCTCTTTTTCTTCTTCATCCTTTCTGCTTCCATACTGAATAAAATGTATTTCTCTCTCCAACTCTCTTTGCATGGGTATAGGTGTGGGTGTGTAAATTCTTCCCTCCCTTGACCAGTTCTCATGAGAGTGAGATTCCAGTGTCAGTTACTTTTCTTCCCCTCCCCACTTTCTAGGGCTATTCCTCCTTATTTATTTATATTAGTTTCTACTTACTCATCTCAATTATTTGAGATAATTTTACCTAACTCTACTCTCTTTTTTCCCTTTCTTGTCCCCAGTGTATTCTTCCCTTTTTTCCCTATCCTTTTATGATCATTAAGGCATAACAGAATCACCTGCAGCCCTTCTAATTAGACTCTCTCTCTGATCCTTGATGATAAAAGAGTTCAGAAATGACAAACATATCATCTTCCCATAATTAAAATGTAAGCAGTTTATCCTTGTTTAATCCCTTAGGATTGTTTGTTCATGTCCACCTGTGCATACTGAGCAAAATGTCCAGTTTCTACTAGGATGAGACTCATTGTCACTGACTCCTTTCAACTAAATTTTTCTTTGGCTACATTAAGCCCAAGAAAAAGCTACTTGTCAATAGTTCAAGGGTTCTCTCTTGATCTAAATGAAAAGTATGAGGCAACTTCAACTGATTCTTAGTACCATGTTTATGATCAGTTGTAGTTGGGGACAAATCTCCATAGTTCTAATTTTCACCATTGTCTTCATAGAATGAAATTCCCTATTTTATAGCTTGTGTTATTGCTTATATTCTTTCCTTATACATCTCTTGTCAACAAATAACCCAAAGAATATTAAAGCAAAAATATTTAATTGGGATAGTGACATTCATTTGTTTTAACTTTAGGTGTAATTTCTAAACTTTCAGCTGAATTTATATTTGATTGAAAGCTCTCTGAGAATCATAGTTAGCTTTCATTACTATCAGTATCAAAATGATTTTTAGAGTAATTAGGTAAGATAGGTTTTTAGCATCCATCTTGGTATTTCATATTCCATACCATCTACTAAATTCATAATTTGCTAGTGTGGAGTCCTACCTTTGGCAGATAGTATCTAACTTGCCACTGGTATGCAAGTCAATGCTTCCTTTTCCCTGATAAGCCACTTCAAAGCTAAGAAGTGAAATCTGTATATTGAATGTTAAAATTTTACAGCTATTAAATCCTCTATTTGCAAATGTGAGGGTTTTTTTTTTTTTAATGACTATCACTTTATTAATATAAAACTGGTCCCAAGCTATATCAATAGCTAATGTAAATGTTTTGTTTGGATCTCTATAGGCCAACACTGGCACTTAAATGAGACAGTTTACCAAATCTTAAAAAGCTTATTCACATTTTTCATCCTGTGTTCTCCAAAGAGTTTATGGAGGCTTAAAATAATTTTATCATTCTTATCATGTTTTCAGTATTTTTTTGGTAATCATTTATCTTTGAGATTGTTGAGAAGTTTAGCAATAGCAGCATAATTCTTCATATACTTAGCACTGAATTTTTAAAAATAATTTTTATTATAGCTTTTTATTTACAAAACACATGCATGGTAATTTTTCAACATTGATCCTTGCAAAACCTTCTGTTCCAACTTTTCCCCTCCTTCTCCTTCCCCTAGATAGCAGGTAGTACAATACATGTTAAATATTTTAAATACAATATATGTATACATATTTATACAGTTATCTTGCTGCACAAGAAAGATTTTACCACTGAATTTTTAAAATTCACATACATTCTTTGGATGTGGCCACCTAAGTGCTCCCATTTTTTCAGAATCAATACTCATTCCTTTCTGAGATACTATATGACCCTTATACTTGATAGAGATTTAACAAAACTGACTTTTGTCGTGTCGACTTAAGTCTACCTTTCCCAAACTAGTTTAATGCTTTCATCAGTTTTTCCTTCTCTTGTAATGTTTTTCCAAAAAACCCCAGTATTTTCCAAGAATGGAAAAGCTTCTGTGTAATTCATGTCACTAGCTACATCTTTATAAGATCTTGCAAAGGGGCAGGTAATTCTGAGGTCCCTTGAGGCATTCGCTTAAACTTGTAACATTATCCTGGTCTTTTGTCTTCCTCTGCCACATATGTGTTTGGTCAATTCCATTACATAGATCTGAAACAGAAAGTCTCTCATGGCCTAAGAAAATGCTTTGAATCATCTTGAATTTTTGCCATGTTCTACTGGGTCACTTCATTCTTTTTGTTTAATGTCTGATCAAGTCCATACACATCTAGATTTTTCCAAGTTACTCTGAAAGATGATGTATTCTGTGATGATACTGCTAATGAATTGTTCTTTTAAGTAATTTCTGAGATCTTCCATTATAAATAGAGGAAAATTCCTTAACTACTCTTGAAAAGACCTGTAAAAAAGATTCTTATCCTTTTTTATATCATGAACCTTTTTGACAGCCTGGTGAAACCTACAGACCCTTTTTCAGAATAATGAGTTTGAATTCATAAAAAAAATGCATAGGATTATAAAGGAAACCATAAATTGGCAAAAATGAAGATTTCAGTTTCTTACTCCCATCCAAGTTGAGGGTCCTCTAAAGTCTAGCAATGGATTTGGTGGATTCCTAGATGCCTGTTTCAGAGACTATGGAATGAATTCTGTGTCACTTTTTCTGGCACATTCCATGTCCCATTTTTGCATAGATATTATCCTTTATGTTGGAGTGGTGGTGGCTCACAGCATGGAAACAGCTTGGTATTGAACATTTCAGCCTTCACAAGGAAAAAGGCCATTGACAAAGAGATCAATGTTGTCTGTTTTATTGAGGAATAAGCAATGCAGAGGTAACGTGTGAAATAACTAACTGGCAGAGCTGCCAAATTATGTTTTACCTCACTGTAGCTTTCCAGCAGATTGTAATAGTAGTTATAAATAAATTATAAAATTTTGCTCTAATCATTCTGTATTATATTTCATGATTCTTTTATTTTTAGCATTTCCTCATTTCTATGGGAATAAACGATCTATTTCATACCAATTAATGTTTGTACATTAGGTACCTTTTATTTTTTTTACTATCCCTCTTGAAGACTAAGATCTTCAAGCCCTAATTTACTACTATATAATTAGCAACTTTTCCTGGGATAGTGGGATAGGGTTGATGAGGCATAGAATATGGGAATTGGGGAGTCTACTAACCTATTGAAAAGGTAGGTTCTTACAGCAATGAATTTGATCCATAATTATACCCTGAACTCCTTTGAGTCCCAGAAGTAGTTGGGTCTTACCCTAAATTAAGAATGAGATTTGGAAGCTGGTTATTTGCAATGAGAAATAGTGAGGGTGAGAACTCAGAGAAAAGTAAAATGATTATCATGTAGTTACTATAAATTTAAGATAAAAGAACATGTATGTGCCAGACATTGTGCTTTAGCATAATGGTACAAATAGTTATCAAGACAGTCCTTTCCTTTAAGGAACGTATTCTAATAGGGTAAGACAATTCATATAGGGGAAAGGTTTTCAGGGGCAAGTTGGTGTGGCTGGCTTTTGGTTACATTAAACACTAATGACTTCAATCATTTATCATCCTTGCCATTTTTATGGATATGACTTGCTTTCATTTGTATTTTCTATTCTTAGTGAGCTGAATATGTATATGATTCTTGGTTAGTTTGACTTCTTCCTATTTAAAACTATTCACATTCCTTGCTCCATTCCACTTAGGTTTTGGATAATGACTCTGAGGTTTAGTTTAGTACTGACACTGTAGTTTATTGATTGGTATATTTGAGTCAATTCTAAAAATATCTTAGATATCAGAGTTTTATCAAAGTTGATGCAATTTTTTTTTTTTTTTTTTTTTACTTTCTACAGTTGTCTTCTGCTATTCTCTATTTTCCCCCCTTTTTAATGATTGGTCTTTTTATATTGAGTTCCCATATTCTTTTGGAGCTCACTTTATCAAAATAATCAGATACTGATCTAAACCTTTCTTTTACTAGACTATCAATTTCCTCTGCAGGTCTTATCAAACTTGCCCTTCTCCTATTAACTGTTTTGTTCTTGTGTAGATTCTCAAAAATAGAATTTTTTTTAAATGTCTAATTCTTATTTGATGACAAAATTCAATTACTCACAGTGTCACCATTTTCATTAGGTTTTCAGGGTTCAGACTTCAGATTCTGTAGCATTAAATTCTCTCTGCAATAGATTCCATTATCTTAAAAATAAAGAAAATGAACTGTCTAAAATATAAGAAAGGTTTTCTAAAGTTCAAAATATGCTATTGTTGAAGAAGATGCTATTTGATTTAATTATTTTCTAGCTCATTTATATGATAGATTTCTTTTATATCTACATTCTTATCCTAGAGATTATGCTTGCTGCCAGTGTAACTCCCACTATTTGCAATGTGCTGGAGTAACAGATTTTTTTTTGCCTCTTTATACATTTTTAAAATTATGAATTAAACAAACATTTATAAATAATCCATATTCAAAGAACAGAAAAGAGCTTATCTAAGAAGCTATGAATCTTGTGATAGTGTTTTTTATAAAGATGTATTTGAATTTCATAGTAGTACCCTCTTCACCCTCTGAACTCTCTTCTGGAACAATAGTTTTTATTTTATTTTTTTAAAAAATCACCTTTTTGGGGGGCTACATTTTAAGTTCCAGGCTATCTCCTTCCCTCTCCACCATACATAGAGAAGGCCATTTCATACACATGCACATACACACATGCATGTGCTTGGGGTAGGGAGGGGTTACGGAATACCAAACTATGTAAACTTATCTTTATCAGTTCTTTCTCTGGAAGTGGATAGCATCTTTTTCATAGTTCCTTTGTAGTTGATTTAAATAGTTATAATAATCAGAAGAGCTAGTCATTCACACTTACTCTTGGAACAATTGTTATATTGGAACAATATATTGCTGTTAATATATGAAACATTCTCTTGGTTCTGCTCATTTCACTCCATTATTTCATGCAAATCTTTTCATGTTTTTCTAAAGTCAACTTGTTCATCATTTTTTATAGTATAGTAATATTCTATCATAATCACATGCTTATCTACTTCCCAACTCGTGGGCATCTTTTCAATTTTCAGTTCTTTGCTACCACAAAGAGAGCTATTATAAGTATTTAAGAACATAGAGGTTCTTTCCCATTTCCCTTAATAATGCTAGAAAATAGTCCTAAAAGGGGTATTGTTGAATTGAAGGATATATTATATACACAGTTTTAGATCTTTGGGCAAATTCCATTTTGCTCTCCAGAATGGTTGGATCAGTTCCTTTTCATCATTTTATCCAATGTGATATATGTGAGATGGTATCTCAAAATTTTAATTTTCATTTCTCTAATCAATGATTTTTTTTTCCTCAGTAGTATTTTAATTTTCCAATTACATGTAAAGTTAGTTTTCAACTTTCATTTTTGTAGATTTCCAAATTTTTCTTTCTTCCTACCTTACCTTTCCCCTCCTCAGGACAGCAAATAATCTGATATAGATTATACATATACAATTATTTTAAACATATTTCCATATTTGTCACATTGTGAAAGAAAAATCAGAAGAGCAAAGAAAAAAAACATGAGAAGGAAAAAGCAAACAAACCACAAAAAGGAGTGAAAACAGTATACTTTGATCCATATTCAGTTTCCATAGATTTTCCTCTGAAAATTTCTTCCTCTAGAAGAATTTCAAAAATCTATACCAAGATTATTGAAATTATCTTGGATCATCACATTGCTGAGAAGAGGTATGTCCATCATAGTTAATTATCACCTAACCTTGCTGTTACTGTGTACAATGTTCAGTTTATGTAAATCTTTCCAGTCTTTTTTGAAATTAGCTGCACATCATTTCTTATAGAAAAATAACATTCCATTACATTCATGTACTATAACTTATATAATCAATGGAGAATTTTTTCATATGAATACATGTAGTTTTGGTTTCTTTATCAAAAAAATCCATTTATATCCTTTGACTTATTATATCCTTTAATTTCCAAATGACCCATTCTTTATAAGTCAAAATTCTCTCTATATTTGAGATGTGATAACTTTATCCAAGAAACTATGTTAAAAATTTTCCCCAAATGTTTCTGTTTTCCTTCTAATCCATTTTAGTTTTATTTGTACAAAACCTTTGTAATTTTAATATGATCAAAGTTATCCATTTTACATCTCACAATGATCTTTCTTATTTCTTCATAATTTTTTTTCCTACCCATATTTCTAATAATAGTTTTTAAAGCCCTTTGTAAAAGTATTCTAGGATGCATTTCTGTGCTATGGACACAGAACATTCTCTATCACTCTTTAAAGAAGGGATCTCTTAGTAATGATATCACTGAATTTTCTTTTGGTAATGCAAAGAGCTGTACTTTATATTATATTCTTTTTTTTTTCCTATCACTTATGACCATGGGTTGAGTAAATGAGCATTTCTTTTGTTAGAAGTCTTCTCTTTAAGATTCATTCTTCTGAGGTACTGCCTCCTCCATAAATCTGCCCACCTCCCTCCAAATCAAAAGTATCTCTCCATTCTCATAGAACACTTAGCCTACATCATACCTTTGCTCTGCTACATTTAATTCTTATACTTTGTTGCATTCATGTGATATATCTTCTGGGAAGGTAAGATCCTTAAGAGCAGTATCTATATCACACTATTTAGCTAGGTGATGCAGTGCATAGAGCTCTAGACCTGGCGTCATGAAGACCTAGGAACTAAGATTCATTCTTAGATGCTTTCTAGACGTGTGACTCTGGGCAAGTCATTTAATCTATCTGCCTCAATTTCCTCAACTAGTAAGCATATCACCTACCACCCAGGCTTATTAGGAAAATAAAATGAGACAATATTTTTATAATAATAGCTTTTTATTTTTCAAAACATATACAAAGATATTTATCAAAGATATATTATCAACATTTACCTTTGCAAAACTCTGTGTTCCAAATGTTTCTCTCTCCTTCCTCACCTCTCCCATCTCCTAGACAGCAAGTAACCCAACATAGGTTCTTCTAAACATATTTCCATATTTAAATAATGAAACACAAGAAAAATCAGATCAAAACGGGGGAAAAATGAGAAGAAAAAAACAAACAACAACAAAAAAGATCAAAATACTATGTTGTGATCCCCAGTCTTCTTTCTGGATGCATATGGCTCTTTTCATCACAAATCTATTGAAATTAGCCTGAATCACTTCATTGTTGAAAAAAGGCAAATCCATCACAGTTGATCATTGTATAGTCTTGTTGTTGCCATGTATAATGATCTCCTGGTTCTGCTCAGTTCACTTAGCATCAGTTCATGTAAGTCTCTCCAGCCTTCTCTTAAATCATCCTGATCATTTCTTACAAAACAATAATATTCCATAACATTCACATACCTTAACTTATTCAGCCATTCTCCAATTGATGGGCATTCAGTTTCTGGTTCCTTGCCACTACAAAAAAGGGCTGCTACGAACATTTTTGTACATTTTTGTACATGTGGCTTTTTTCCTTTTTTTATTATATGAGATAATATTTATAAAGAGCTTAGCACATAGTAGGCACTTAATAAATTCTTATTCCTTCTTATATTTTCAGCACCTAATAAAACTTTGCACATTGATGTTATATAATATTATATATAATATAAATATTAGTTAAACTGAATTAAGCTTAGATGAATTGGATTTGATTGTTTGATTCTGATGATTTGGGATAGAATTCTTGCCAGTTAGGTTCAGAAAAGAAGTTAGTGAGATACATATCATTGAGTACCTTGAACTTTAGGTAGTGAAGTGGATAGAAGGCCAGTCCTGGAATCAAGAATTCAAATCCAGCCCCAAACACTAACTTAAACAGTTTTTCTAACTATAAAATGAGGATTATAACAACACTTACCTATTGTTTTGAGGAACAAATGAGATGATTTTTATAAAGCACTTGGCAAAGTGCCTGGCACCTAATAGACATTATTTAAATACTAGGTATTTTTAGTAGAAGTAGCAGTAACAAGTTAAAATGTCATTGTTGAAATGAATGCTGCCTAAAACAGGTTACCTTACATAAAGAGATTCATTATCAGATTGGGCATCTCATAAATATAATTAGTGGTGAATCTATTTTGCCTGCAAATCTCTGTGTCTTGTCATATTAAGGTGAATCATTTAAGACAAAAATCACTGATCGCATTTCCTTTCATTTCTCATTTTCTTTCCCCCTTATTAGAACAAATGCTGATTAAGTGTATTCTGTGATTAAGAGCAACATCTTATGTTTAATTTACTAACAATTCATAGAGCTTCTGTAAGTAGATTCTTGTAGTAAATATAACTAATGAAAAGAAAAATAATTAAGTTGAAGAAAATGTGGGAAAATTTGAAAACTAATGCATTGTTGGTAGAGTTATGAACTGATCCAACCATTCTGGAGAGCAATTTGGAACTATGCCCAAAGGACAATCAAACTGTGCATGCTCTTTGATCCAGCAATATGACTACTAGATCTGTATCTCAAAGAGATCATTAAAAAAGGGGGAAAAGAACCTAATTGTACAAAATTATTTATTTCAACTCTTTTTGTAGGATCAAAGAACTATTAATTGAGAAGAGGTCCATCAATTGGAGATTGCTGAGAAAGTTATGGTATATGAGTGTAATTGAATATTATTGTGCAATAAGAAATGATGAGCAGGCAGATTTCAGAAAAACTTGGAAAAACTTATATGAACTGAATGAAGTGAACATTCTACATAGTAACAGTAACACTATGTAATGAACAACTACGATTGACATAGGTCTTCTCAACAATATGATGACCCAAGATGATTCCATACCACTCATGATGGAAATGCTATCCACATCCAGAGAAAGAAATATGGAATTTGAATGCACACTAATGCAAAGTATTTTTTTATGGTCTTTGCCTTTTATTCTGTTTCTTCTTTTACAACATGACTAATGTGGAAATATATTTCCATGATTGCATATGGATAACCTTTATAAAATTTCTTGCTGAAGAGAGAGGGAAAGGAGGGAAGGAGAAAAATTTGGAACTCAAAAACTCATAAAAAATGAATGAAGAAAACTTTTGCATGTAATTGGAAAAATAAAATACTATTCATAATTTTTTAAAATAAATGAATATAAATGATGGCAATAATTTCTGGGTTTCAATCTCATCAGTTTGTGTTTTAAGAATTTCATTGCTAGGGGCAGCTAGGTGGCTCAGTGGATAGAACACTAGCCCTAAATTCAGGAGGATCTGAGTTCAAATGTGGTCTCAGATACTTAATATTTCCCAGCTGTGTGACTCTGGGCAAGTCACTTAACCCTAGTTGTCTCAGGAAAAAAAAAAATTGGTGATAAGAAGGTGAAACTTAAAAAAAAAAAATCATAGCAGATAAATTTAATCCAAATTTTCTTGTTCAGTAATTTTTCAGTTATGTCCAACTCTTCATGATCTCATTTGGGGTTTTTTTGGTAAAGATACTAAAAAGATTTTCTATTTCCTTCTTTAGCTTGTTTTATAGTTGAGGCACTTGAGGCAAATAGTGAAGTGACTTGCTCAGGATCACATAGCTAATAAGTATCTTGACAGATTTGAACTCAGAAAGGTGAGTGTTCTTGACTCTAAGCCCAGCACTCTATCCATTACCAAATAACTGCCCTTGAATTTGGTCTAGATCACAATTAAATCTTAGTATTTCTCCGTATCCCTAACCCCAGTGAGTCCCATGCCATGATTCATGTTCCTTTGGGAAGGTTAGAGGTGATGGCCTTAGTTTGGCACTAATGGAATCTTAGGCAGTAAATAATTACAAAGTATTCTGAGAGCATATAAATTACTCTGGGTATTCAAACACTTATTCTGTGTTTGAATGAAAGAATGAAAGGAATATTTGAAACAAACTAACAACAACAACAACAAAAAGATGGGAATTACCACTAAATCTTACCCCTGAGAGACAATATTATTTTTGCACTAAAAAAGTTGCTGTGTCTATTACAATTAAGGACTACTCTATCAAAAGACTGAAAGCAACCTTTTCTTATACTTGTTTGGCTTAATTTAGTGTGGGATCAGAAAAACATTTTGAAACAAAATGCAAGTCTTTATTGCCCAATTCCTCTAATGTCCATTTGACTGAGTTGATGTGTACATAAAAAATGTGCTATATTCTTTTTTCTTTATTTTTGCAAAATATGTTTTTTGCAATTACATGTAAAGCCATATATTTTAATATTGATTTTTAGAAAATTTTGAATTCCAAAATTTTCTTCTCCTTAATCCTCTATATTTCTATTCTCTGTTAGACAGTAAACAATTTGATAAAGGTTATTCATGTGCAATAAGATAAAACATATTTCCATGTTAGTCATGTTGTAAAAAAAAAAAGCATATTTTCTATCTTAACTTTAAAATTATCTTGGATCATTGTTTTCCTGAGAATAGCTAAGTCATTCATGGTTGATCATGATAAAATGTTGCTGTTACTGTGTACAGTGTTCTCCTGCTGCTACTGACTTCACTTTGCATCAGGTTTTTCTGAAACTCACATGTTCATTACTTCTTTTTTTAAATTTTCCGTTCACTGAACTTTTGTTTTTACAAACAAGTATTTTCATAATACAGTTCAATAAAAACAAGATGATTGCACATGAAACTGCAAATCTACCATTACAACTTGCTATTCTCTCCAAATATGTGTAAATTTCTTTTTTTTTCTTTTGTTTTTTCCTTTCCTTCTAAACTAGATACAATATCACCAGTAGATGCAAAAATTATACACACACACACACACACACACACACACATATATATATATATATATATTCTATCATACTTCTATTTATCATTTCTTTCTCTGGATGCAAATAGTGTCTTTTTTCTCCCCCCCTTCCCTCTCCTTCCTCTAGACAGCAAATAATCCAATATTTGCCAAACATGCACAATTATTTTATACATATTTCTACATTTTTTTATACTGAACAAAAAAAATCAGATCCAAAAGGGGGGAAAAATGGTGGGGGGAAAAAAAAAACTGTGTTGTAATTCACATTGAGTCCCAAAAGTCAGCTCAGAGTCATTCTAAAAACAATATTGCTCTTACTGTATGCAACATTCTTTTGTTTCTGTTTACTTCATTCTTTATCACATCATTTAATTCTTTTTGATGCCTTTCTAAAGTCATTGA
The DNA here is from genome assembly GCF_048593235.1 of Sminthopsis crassicaudata. Taxonomy (NCBI): domain Eukaryota; kingdom Metazoa; phylum Chordata; class Mammalia; order Dasyuromorphia; family Dasyuridae; genus Sminthopsis; species Sminthopsis crassicaudata. The sequence continues at coordinate 268,823,025 of NC_133619.1, read as the reverse complement.
GCTCATTATTTTCTACAACACAATAGTATTCCATCACAACCATATTCCGCAACTTGTTCAGTTATTTCTTATAGTATAATAGTGTTTCATTACTGTTATATACTACAATTTGTTCATCAATTCCCCAACTTGTGGGATATATTCTTATAAGGTTTTGTATTTTCTTCCCTGTCCTCCTACTCTCTTAGTCTCTATCTTCCATTCCCCATTCCCACATCATTATATATAATCCAAGTAAAATGAGTTTTTTTGAAAGGGATATTAGAGTTATCAACAATTTAGCATTAATCATTTAACAAAATGAAGCTATTGATTGTTTACTATTAAGAATAATCAGCATTCATAGGGTAGTAGTATAATCTAATGAGTATTAGATTAGTTGTAATGAGGAGGGAGCTTGAAGTTGGATCTTGAAGAATCAAGTTATTTGATTTAAATAGATATGGGGCAAGAGAGCACCATTCTAAGTGAGGGGACCTAGACCATAAAGATTTGGTATATTCAGAATGTGACACATTTAGGGAACCAAGAAGATAATATCCTGGGTGGGGTGGAGATTGAGGAGAAGTGGGAGATGATATTAGAAGAGCTAGGATGAAACCAGAATGAGGTAGGAGATTTAGAAGCTCAGAACTTATGTCATGAGAGAGTTTAGGAATGTTTAGTCTGGAAAAGTAAAAGCTTAGGCTGGGATTGAAGGGGACATGATTGTTATCTTCAAATATATGAAAAGCTGTCATGTGAAAAATGGAATTCGCATATTTTGTGGAACTGCCAGATGGCAGAAATAGGACCAGTAGGTGGAAGCTACAGGGAGACACATTTGGGCTTGATAAAATGAAAGACTTTTCAAAAATAAGAACCTTTCCAAAAATAAAATGGATCACCATTGAGGGGGTGAGCTCTCTGGCACTGCAGAGGTGGGTGAAGTAGTAGAAGGCTGTTTCAATATTAAAGGTAGCTTTATATATTTAAAAAGCAGAGGAGGAGTCTGGAAAGGAAAAAGACTAAAAATTCAAGAGAGAGGAAAGGAAGGACAGGGGAAATGCAGAAAAACAATATCCCTCAGGAGTGTTGGGAAATGAGGTTAGATAGATTTTTTTTTTTTAATGGAGTCTGGAGAACAGAAATAGAGAGTAGCTTTAAAAAGAAGTCTTTTGGAACTTGTGTTAAGGAAGAAAAAGATGGATCTAGTGACAGACGAGTTTACTTTGGCTAGTTTTAGGAGAAATGGTAAAGCCTTTAAAATATTTAGAAATAGACATAGAAGAGTTAAATTTTAGTGGTGCGGGAGGCATGAGCAGTAGAATAGGGAGGGTAGGCTTGGTTAGGACCTTACAATAGAGAGTTTTAGGCAACCTCCCCCAATGAAGAGGAAACACTGATTTTAAGAATCTGTGGAAAGTGGAAAATAGTGTAAGAAAAGGGTAAGAAGAACCAACTTGACCTATTACTTACTGGCCCTTGAATAACTTTTTTATTATGTAATCATTCTATAAGAGCAGTATGGCAAAAATAATAGTAACGCCACCAAAAATTACAATTAAATAACTTTGTTTTGTGTAATATTTTTCCAGTGAAATAGAGTATCACTTGAAGTTCAAAAGAAACACATAGAGGTGATGTGATTTGTGCTTAGACATATAGATAGCCAAGTTTCAGTTTTCTGGATTCCAAGTCTCATACCTTCCAGTTGTCAACCTCCATAAATCCAGAATAATCTTTACTTGAACCATATGATAGTAGCTTTATTCTTGATTTCAGGTGGCAGTGAAGATTATTGACAAGAAGAGGGCCAAAAAGGACACTTATGTCACAAAAAACCTAAGGCGAGAGGGGCAGATCCAGCAAATGATCCGGCATCCTAACATCACTCAACTACTTGATATCTTAGAGACAGAAAATAGCTATTACCTGGTCATGGAGCTGTGTCCTGGTGGCAACCTGATGCACAAAATATATGAGAAAAAAAGACTGGAGGAGCATGAAACCCGTAGATACATCAGGCAACTTATCTTAGCAGTAGAGCATCTTCATCGGGCAGGAGTGGTCCACAGGTAAGTGCCATCATTGTTATAATTATTACCTATAACTGATCAAATTAAATAGATTACATTATTGTTTGAAAGACTTTACACTTAATTATTTTTAAAATTTCATTATAATTCTTTTTTAAAAAAAGTGTTTTAATTTATGTAAAATGGAAAATCTTCCCCAAATCTAAAAGACTGGAAATTAAGCAGATTTCCATGTGAATATTCCATTTGAAGAAAATGAAATTGTTTCATAAATAGACACTGAAATTTCCTGGGTAGGCAAAGTGAATGTATCCAATAGAACTTATAGACAGCAAATTTAAATTTGAACTTAATTTATTTTTTACTTTTTGTCTTATTTTTAGAGGAAAATATTTTTTAAAAAAGCCATTGTCATGTACCCAGCAAAACATCAGGGAGAATTCAAAATATATAACAATAAATTTCCATTTCAAGAAAGCAAATAATAATAATAATAGAAGAGACTATATTCATTACTGTCCATCTTCCCTTTGCTTCCTTGTAGATTATTCTTTTGTTCTTTGCTGTGTACTTTTTACTTCATTCTTATTTTCCCCTTTCACCCCCCTGATTCCCCCAAAGTAGATTATAGTTAAGCACAGATATATATGTACATATAACTATATACACACACATATATAACAATATTAATGTGACTGATATACAACATAGATTTCTCTTTTAATTGAATATTTAAGTTTGATTTTGTCTGAGATCAATTATTACTAGCTCTATTTTTTATTTTCTAATAAATTCTACTCCTGATCCTTGTAGTGTTGGTATACATCTCTTATTTCCTTTATCTGCTAATTCTTCTACTTTAGTTCTGCTCCTTGACTTGCCTTCCTATTACTTAACCTCCTTCTACCCATGGACCCCTCCCTTATCTTCTCTCCCACACTTTCGTTCCCTCTTCATCCCATTCCCCTTAATCTACACACCTTGTCCCATTCCTGTTAACCTAAACATCCTTCTTTACTCCACCTTATCCTATGCCCTTCTTCCCCAACTCTGCTTTATCCCTTTTCCATTAATTTACCTACCTCATCCATTCCCATATCTCTATATACTCTTCTATACTCCCCTTTATTCTTTATCTTTTCCCCATTAATCTACATATCTTGTCCCCCTTCCATGAAGCTATATATCCCTCTATATTCCACCTTATATTCCCTCTCTCTCCTCTTATTTCTTTATAGATTTTGAAGGTTGGTCTATATAATCTACTTTTTAAAATTTTTGTTTTTATATCACAATCATTTCTTCTCATAATAGATCCTTCTATTATAAAAAGCACTAATAGTTAAACAATACTAATCAACTCATGATCTGCTTAATAGCACAATGCAAAATTCCATACCCATTGTCCATAACTTCTCTACCAACAATAGCAAAGTATTTACTGATTCCTAAACTGTCCTTTTAAACACACCTCTATCTCCTTCATTCTGAAAAACAAATAAACAAACTCTCACTTGATCCAACAAACCAACTGGCTATCATTCTATATCCCTTCTTCCTTTTTCTGATAAATGATTTGAATAAGTAATCCTCCATTTTCTTTTAAGTCATATAAATTCTGCTTTCTCACCTCATTCAACTGAAGTTGCAGCCTCTAAAGTTCCCAATAATCATTATTTTTTAATTATTTTTTTTCCAAATAGAGATCTGCCTTCTCTCCCTTCCATCTCTTGCCTTTCCTCTTTCCTCACCATCAAGAAAGAAAACCCAAATCTTCTATTACAAACATATATAGTCAAGCAAAACAAATTCCTGCATGGCTATATGCAAAAAATTTATGTCTCAGCCTGCATGCTGAGTCTGTCATTTCTCCTTCAGGATATTGGTAGCAAATTTTGTCATAAGTTCTCTGCTGAAATTGTTGCTCATTGTGTTGATCACAATGCCTAAGTTTTTCAAAGTTGTTTGTCTTTAAAATATTATTGTTATTGTATAACTCATTCTATTCACTCTGCTCATTTCGCTTTGCATCAGTTTATACAAGTTCATACAAGTCTAAAATTCCCCTTCATCATTTTTTCCTTTTCTTTTTTTTAATATTTATTTAAAACATTCATTTAAAACTTTTTTGAGTTCCAAACTCTCTCTTTTCCTCTCCTATCCCCACTTATTGAAAACAAAACAAAACAAAAGTTTATTATTTCTAAAAGCACAGTTTGTGCACTGTATCACATTTGTATGTTGTTACTTGTTCAGTTATTCTGTAAGTGATAAGCATTTGCTTCCAGTGAACTCTTTAATTGTCAGTTCAAATGACCAATTAATTCTGAGTCTTATTTTTTTTTTTCTATAGCATTTGACACTATTCATTATTTTCTACTTCTGGTTACTCTCTCCTTCTTAGGTTTGTGTAACACTATTCTCTTTAGTTCTCTTATCTGTCTGGTTTTTCCTCAGTCCTCCGAGAACCAATTCAAAAATTAAAAAAAGCAGACATTATTATATAGTTTGGTAGTAAAATCCATGTTATCATGTAAGTCTCTGCCAGAGCTTTCTTCTTTTATCTCTCTGTACTTTTTCATTTGATGATATTAACTCTCAGGGGTTCAATAATCATCTCTTTGTAGATGATTCCCTTTGTTGGTATTCAGATCTAGTCTTTCTTCTAAACTCCATTCTCATATCTCCAAGTTTTCCCTCTAATTGATTGTTTCATCTCCAGCTCAACATGTCTAAAGCAGAACTTGTTATTTCTTCACCCGCTTTCTTGTTACTGTTGTGGGTTCTACTGTAATACTCTGGTATGCAATCTTGGTGTCATACTCAATTCTTCACCCCAAAGACACCCTAAAAGACTTTAGTCAAAAAATATTGTGAACAAGAAATAAGGGTAGTTGCATCTACTTTGATTTCAAGGTGTGAGAATTTGGACAGTTCCCAGCAGGGGTACACATCCCATTAGTAAATTAGTAAATTGTTGGTCAGTTGTTTCAATTATATCCAATTTTTCATGAGTTCATTCTGGGCTTTTCTTGGCAAAGATAGTAGAGTGCTTTACCATTTTCTTCTCCATCTCATTTGACAAAACGAAGTAAATAATTAAGTGACTTGCAAAGGGTCACACAGCTAGTAAGTGTCAAAGAGGCCAGATTTGAACTCAGGAACATAAATCTTTCTATGTCTAAGTCTAATTGTGCTATCTAGCTGATCTTCATTAAAAAAAATCATTTACAAGAATAAAATAAAAATATAAATTTTCTTTCAATTTATGCATATTATTTTCTCATTTGCTAAGTTATTAGGACTTAGTTTTTTGGATCTAAGTACTTATAAATAGAATTGTTAGGTATTTCTTTTGGTCTAGGAATACTTTTAAAAATTTTACTGAGTCAATAAGGGAATCATGAACTGAGAAATTTTGGGAAACTTTTCCAATCTATTTGCCAGAGTTTCAAGAGCATGTTAAAAAAAAAAAAAAAAAACAACAACACAAAAGAATGTGCTCATCTGCAGTGGATAGAGCACCAGCCCTGAAGTCAGGAGGATTTGAGTTCAAATCTGGCCTTAGACAATACTTCCTAGCTGTGTGACACTGGATAAGTCACTTAACCCCAATTGCCACAGTAAAGGAAGGAAGAAAGGAAGAAAATTAAAAAAAAAAAAAAAAAAAAAAACCTGTTTGGTAACAATTTTCTTTTCCTTTAAGTCTTACTCAGACATAGGACAAGAATGAAGTATCATGTCCCTGAGATAACTTTCCAAAATTCCATGAAGTTTGGGAAGCATAAATCTTTTGGAAGGATTATTTTCACTTAGACCTAAGAAAATCCTTCTTTATGGTTTGTGGTTTGTGGGGTGTGTGTGTGTGTGTGTGTGTGTGTGTGTGTGTGTGTGTGTAACTGCAGATTTCGTGAAACCATGCTTTGTTAGAATTTTTTGAGCCCAGAATGTTCAAGGAAAGGAATATTCAGAAACATTAAATGAATTATACTATATTTGATCATGCCAACAATATCTTCATGTGTAGGTAGACTAAACAATCATAGTTCTGCCATTATTTAGGAAATGATAGACTCTTGGATATAACATTCATTTTTCTTTTAAATTATTAAAATAAGAAAAGCAGAAACCTCAACTATAAATCAGAGCAAAATTACTAACCTCACTGGTATTAGAGGAAAATAGCATGATGATGTTTATTCTCATTGTCAAAAATGAGACAAACATTAAAAAAAAAAAAAGAAAAAAAACTAATGAAAACTTTGATGTTCAAATTAGAACCATCCATAGGAAATTCTCAACAACCCTTTTAGAGTAATTTAAGCACAACTTTATCTATCTCAAAGCAATTACTGTCAAGATGTCAAAGGAATAGATGTAATGATATATCGATAATGAAAAGAATGCTGTTTTTTTCTTTGATTCTTAGTTTTCTGCTTCTACTCCCCACTGTCTTTATACATATATGCATGTACACATGAACACACATACAGTATAAAAATGCTAAATATTAAAAAAAAATTTTAAGTTAGGAAACCTCAGAAATATTTCTTCAGATTAGCAGGGGACTTCAACACTTTTCAACCTAGAAATCATTTTTCAAAAAATTGGATAGCATCTTGTCACAACTATTTAGACATCACTTTCCAAAACCCAGGTTAGAATTGACTATTTGTTGCCTATGACTTGGTTTCTTAGCTTTAATGAGCATATTCTATCCTTTTAAGTATGAGCAGTCTTATAATAGTCTAAAATTTATAATAATTCTTTCCTGAAGAAGATAAGTAAGATCTTTAATATAAATTATTTTATTGCTTTAATATAAGCTTTAAATAAAGCTAAGCTGTTCTTCACAAATTATTTTGAGGTTAGGTTTTTCAACCCAGGAGATGGAAATGGCAAATTAAAACTGTTCTTGATAGCTTTAGTAAGATTTGTAAATAAAGTAATTATATAATCAAATGTACTTAGAAGTCATACTTGTAAATATGTTTATAAAAGAATTTTTAGGGCTTTTTAATTTTTTTTGTGTTTAGGGAAAAGAATTCTGAATTTGCCATCTAAGGGTCTAAGGAGTAAGCCCTAGTTTTGGCCCTTGCTGATGTGTGACTTTGGGCATGTTACAATTAGTTTTATGGCCTCTTTTTCCTTATCTCCTCTAACATTGGAATTATAATATTTGCATTACTTACCATAAATGGTTATTATGAAGATCAAATGAGATCAAATGAGAAAGCTTAAAGGTATTTTACTAGAACATCACAAGTTTTATTAACTTTTCCATGGTCATATAGATAGTAAATTTGAGAAATAAAATTTACCCTAGGTTTTCATGCCTTCATGTCTAACATAACATCTGTTACTGTTTGGGACTGCTTCTTAGATAAATATATGTGCCTAATGGATGCATCATGCTTTTGAAGCATTTTGTAAATCATAAAATACTTATACAAATATGAACTTTTATTATTATAGGACTTAAAGATATCTATTACTATCTTATCACTAAATGTTTAATTTACCTAAGATTATCATAATACTAGTTTTTCATTATGTCTGAGTATTAAGTATTCCTAAACTATTTAAATATGACCTAAAATATACTTTCCTAGTTGTTGCAAAAATACAGATTAAAAATCTGATTTTTGTCATCCTTGCTATGGCAGTGCATACTACTACCAATAGCTTCATTTGCAGAGCATTTTAAGGTTTTTAAAGCACTTTACAAATATTATGACATTTGATTCTCATAACTACCTTGGCAGTGAATGGCATATTATCCCCATTTAACAATTCAGGAAATTGAGACATTTCACAGATTAAGTGATTTGCCCAGGGTTACACAGCTAGTATCTGAAGTGAGATTTGAACTCAGGTTTTCATGAGTCCTAATTCCAGTGTTCTATTCTCTGTACCATCTAATTGTTTCATATAGAAGTAAAACTATCTAACACAATTTTTAAATAATAGCTTTTTTATTTTTTAAATATATGCAAAGGTAGTTTTCAACATTTACCCTTGCAAAGCCTTGTATTCCAATTTTTTCTTCCTCTTTTCCCCCATCCTCTTTCCCTAGACAGTAAGTAATCCAATATGTTAAACATTTGCAATTCTTCTATACATATTTACACATTTATCATGCTGTACAAGAAAAATCAATTCAAGAAGGGAAAAAAATAAAAGCAAGCAAACCACAACAAAAAAGGTGAAAATACTATCTTGTGATCTACTTTCAGTCCCCATGGTCCTCTTTCTGGATGCAGATGGTTTTTTCCATCACAAGTCTATTGGAATTGGTCTGAATCATTTTATTGCCAAATAATTCTTAATTTAATGGGATATTGCATTTGGATTTGTAAGAAGATTTTGGTTTAAATTTCACTTCTGTTTTCCTTTATTTGGTTGTATGTGACCTTAGTCCTTTTTGAGTTTTTGGATTCTCATTTACAAAAGTAGCATAGTAATTACTTGTATGCCTTTTAGGATTGGTATAAGGAAAGTGTTTTGTGGACTGGAAAGTACTATATAAGTGGGAGTAATAATTATTATATGGATATGAGCTATTATTATTATTAAATCCATCACATTTTGCTGGCATAGAGCCAAAGCTGCTCTATCTTTGATGTATAGCATTTAGGTGTTGTTTGTTCTCACCATTTCATTACTGAATTTAGCACAGATTAAGATGTATAGCTTGTTTAAATGTAGCATCTCTTCCCCCACCCTCTAGTCTAACTTAGATGGCAGGATGCCAGAGTCTAGTCCTTTCCCTCACTGAATCAGAGCTTCTGCCCTTAACGTGCATTAAGAAGAACACTAATTCTGCAGAGAGGATAATTTGAGATTCATTTGTTCACTTAAAAATAACCAAATATACTCAATCAGCATGGCACAAAGATAGCACAGCAGCTTCTATGTCAGAAGAAACTAGTCACAGGACTGTAGGATGGAGGAAAGACATGAGGAAGCAGATCCAAGGGAGCCAAACCTTAGATTTCAGTGTAAAACATCACCACCACATCCACCACATCCCAGGGCACTGACCCTATTCTACCCAATATTTTAAAAGGGCTCGAAGCTTAAGAATAAAACAAAGGCAAGTAAAGAGAACTGATCTGAAGAACTGAAGAACTCCCTCTATTTATATAGGGTGTTAAGCTTAGCATTCCCTGCTGGATTTTGATTTGGGGGGGAAGTGAAGAAGGGGGAACTAGGAAGAAAATAGGTACCTTTTCAGAAGAGAGTAAGATATGCCCTATGTTCACATTCTAGAGCTAACTAGAAATGTGTTATCTTTTAAAAGAAGAAATATGTCCCGGGGGTAATGATTTAACTGTCAAAAAATATTAATACTTTTCTCTGTGTTTCAGACACCAGCTTACCATAAATATTTTTCATTCATTTGTCATTATTCTAAATTCAAACATTGTCTGCCTGAGAGAAAAATGTCCAAACTGGAAGTATTGCCCTCATGCCACCTTAAGCATGTTTTTAACAAGACTTTTTTTTTTTTAAGACTTTATTTTTTAAATTAATTTTATAGTTATAACTTTTTTTTTGACAGTACATATGTAGGGGTAATTTTTTACAACATTATCCCTTGCACTCACTTCAATTCCCAATTTTCCCCTCCTTCCCTCCACCCCTTCCCCTAGATGGCAGGCAGTTCCATATATGTTAAATGTGTTATAGTATATCCTAGATACAAATATATGTATGCAGAACCGAATTTCTTGTTGCACAGGAAGAATTGGATTCAGGAGGTAAAAATAACCTGGGAAGAAAAACAAAAATGCAAACAGTTTACACAAACCCAGTGTTCCTTCTCTGGGTGTAGCTGATTCTATCATCATTGATCAATTGGATTTGAATTAGATCTTCTCTTTTTAACAAGACATTTTGAAATAACATTTATAGAAATTTTGAACCAGAATTTTAAAAAAAATCTAAAAAGTTCTGTATTCTGGAGAAATATTTATTTCTTAGTATTTTCATTTGAACTAAGAATTATATTTTAATATACTTCCATAATGCTGAGTAATTTTCTATTGATCTTTTTTTAAAAATCTAAAATGTTAGGTAAAAAAGGTAAAATTTGTGATGTTTTTTCAAAAACAGTAACATATTATTCATTTTTTTTTCTTATTCAAGTACTAAATGGATTTGTAGAGGTTCATCACTTTCAACATCAGTTTTATTTTGAAAACTACACAGAATCAGGCAAACTGTTTTTCTTGTCACCATTGTTAGGTTGTTTTTTTTTTTTTTTTTTTTTTTTTTTTTTTTTTTTTTTTAACTAAACCTCAAAATAAAATCATTTGTATTTTTGGTATAATAGATTTGACATGTAGATATCTTTAAAAAGTAGTCCCTTTAATTTTAGTGATTTTAAACTTTTTATCCTGTTTCCTCATTCAAGTACCATTAATAAAATCCATCTTTTCTCTTTGCACCCAGATGATTTTTTTCTAGTTTTTCTGATTATGTATTATAGCAAATTCTACTGCACTTTTTTTTCTAATTTATTTAAAATGCTGTGTCTCCAAATACTGGTTTTTGTTTGTTTTGGTTTTTAACCACTCATTGTCAATCATTTCTTTTATGGTTTTCTACTACTCCCTCACTTGTCTGCATTTTTTAACTCTTCAGTTATATTTTTGAACCCCTTAGTAGACTTCTTTGATATTCCTATAAAGTTATTTTATCACTTTAGTGTATTCAATAACTTTTTGTTTCCCTTCTCATCCTTTTTCTTACTGTCATCTTCTCCATTATTTGTGTACTTAAACAATATCCTTGGTTTTGCTTACACTGATTGGTTTTCTCTTATATTTTCTCTGCCAACATTGACTTCTTTCATAGTATCATGAATTTAATGAGGGATGATTGGGAAAAATTGGGAAAAGAAAATATTAAAAAAAATTTTAAGGTAATTAATTACACTTTATTTCCTGCTTCTCTGTATCCATGTTATTATTATTATTTTTTTTATTCAATAAGATTTTATTTTTCCAGTTACATGTAAAAGTAGATTTCAACATTTATTTTTGTAATGTTTGGGCTTCCAAATTTTCTTTTCTTCCTCTCTACCTCCTCCTTCCCCAATACAGTAAGCAAACTGATCCTTAAGATCCTTAAGATTTTGTATTTTATTCCATAAGCAAGAAGGAGCTAGCTAGAGGTAGCTAAGTGGCAATGTGAAAAGTGCACTAGGTTTGGAATCAGAAAAACTCATTTTTATGAGCTCAAATTTGACTTCAGACTTGTTTGTCCTTTGTTCTTGAAGACAACCATGTTATCAGGGAGATTATGTCATGACACACAAGTGAATTAGATTTGAGGGAGGGAGGACTATGCAAGCCATAAGACCTAATGTAAGTTACTTAATCCTATTTGCCTCAGTTTCTCATCTGCAAAATGAGCTAAAGAAGGAAATGGTAAACTACTCCAGCATCTTTACCAAGAAAACCCCAAATAAAGTCACAAAGAGCCAGACATGAATCAAATGACTCAACAATAAGAATACAACAACAACAAATTTGGAGCCAGAAAATTACATGGTCAGACCTGTGAACTAGCAAGTGGTTATTGTGGTAGCTGTATAAAAGTCAAATTGGAGAGAGGAAGAATTTAGAGCCAGATGGTTCAGGTAGGAGATTGTCACTATAGTCTAGGCAAGTTGTGATATGAAGGCCCAGAAGCTAAATAAAGAAAGGGGCCAGTTGTGAAAGTGTTATAGAGGAAGAATTGATATATTTAATTACTCTGTAATTGATAACTAATTAAAAGATATGAACAGTTTGTTATTTTCTACTTTATAGTATTTTATTTTTTTAATTATATGTAAATATAGTTTTCAACATTCAGTTTTATAAGATTTGGGGTTCCAACTTTTTTTCTTCCTCACTTAACTTCCCCTTCCCTAAGACAGTAAGTAATCACATATAGGTTATACATGTATAATCATTTTAAACATCTTTCTATATTAGTTATATAGTGAAAGAATCAGAACAAAAGAGGAAAAGACACAAGAAAGAAAAAGTAAATAATAACAAAAGACTAAAATAGTATGCTTTGATCTGCATCGTGTCCATAGTTCTTTGGATGCAGATGGGACTTTTCATCCCACATTATTGGAATTGTCTTTCATCACCACATTGCTAAGAAGACCTAAGTCTATCATAGTTGAACAGTTTTGCTGTTACTGTGTACAGTGTTCTCCCAACAGATAGTTTTTGAGGAAGAAATCCAACCTATCAGTAACCATATGGAAAATGCTCTAAATCACTAATAATGGAGAAATGCAGATTAAAACAACTTGGAGGCTCTACCTCTCACGCATCAGGCTAACAAAATGGATACAAAGAAAAAATGACAATTTTAAGAAGAGGTTTGGGGATGAGAGTGGGGAAGATAGATTAATGCACTGTTGCTGGAATTGTAAATTACCCAAAAGTTACTAAATTGTGCATGCTCTTTGACCTAGTGATAACACTAGTAGGCCTCTATGTGAAAGATATTAAGGCAAAGGAAAAGGACCCATTTCCACAAAAATATTTATAGCTTTTCTTTTGTAGTGAACAAAGAATTGGAAAGCCAGACTACTTTGAAAAACTTAGGAAATCTGTTCAACAAAATGTTCAACCACAATTCCGAACTATTCAGAATGAAACTACTCACTACTCAGAGTAAAGATTCAGATATTATCCTCCTTCCTCACTTTAGATATGATCAGTGTGAGAATTTGTTTTGCCTGATTGCACATATTTATAATGAATTTTTAAAAATTTTTCTTGCTTTTTCAAAGTGATAGTGGGAGAAGGAAGAGAAAAAGAATCCAGATCCAAAAATAAAATATAATTTAATTTTAATTAATTATTTTTTTAAGTTCAATGAGTCTGAGATTTCAAGCCTAGATGACCTAGAAATTAGTGTCACCTACAAGAAAAATAGAGAAGTTTAGAGGAGGTACAACGAAAGTTTATAATGAAAGATAATCCATTAAAAATTAATTCTTAAAATAGCAATAACAATTTTTGCTCAATAAGATATTAATATGGTAAACTATCAAGCTATAAGTATCAGAGAAACACAAGGTATTTTGATCAGTCAAGAAATATTTTAAATTCCTACTATGTGCTGAGCAAGTCAACACTTTAGTTAAATATCATTTTTAGTAATTAGAAAACAATAAAATGCACAACACAATTTAATCTTTCTCTTTTTTTCAGAAAGTATTTTAACACCTTAGAATCATCATTCTGAGCATCAGATGGGTAGGAGGGTCATTTGTCTGCTGAATTAAATTTCCCTTTGATTCTACTCCATGTAGAGTCCAAAAAGATTCAATGAAATTAAACACTTGACTACAATATTTTCCCCAAGTATTCATTTTCAGGGAGAGGAAAAAGTAATCTTAAATCAACTTTTTAAAGTTTTCTATAAAGAAGTCTGTTTTGGGGGGGAGGGGAAGTAGTAAGTAATTGTAGTTTATAGGGTTGACCATACATTTGTGGGTAACCCTTCAGTCTGTTAGTTGATTTTTTTTCTCGTATTTAATCTTCTAATTTTGAATTTTAGATTAATCCAGAGACATCCTTGGGTATTCCTTTTTTTTCTTTCTAATAAAAATGCAGCTTTTCTCACTGATTAATTAGTATGAATTCCCCCAATCTGCACATATTAAATATTATTTAATAAATGAGAAACACCCTTTCCCAATAATGCTCATCTTTTCTATTTTAAATCTTTTGCTCCACTATGATTAAGTAAACATAAAAATAGCTGAATATATTTAAATCTATACAAATCTAAACAAGTGAAGTAAATAATAATATAAAGACAGATAATTATTTACAATATTTTGGCTATAAGAAAGATTATAGCAACTATCACATCCTCTTCACTATGATTATAATAACTTTGCTTACATAAATACAGCTCTACCATCATTTAGTTTCTCTCAATGAAAAGGTAAGTTTTTTCTTTAAAATGTTTTGTTCAAATGAATTGAAAACCACTTCATCCAAAAAACTCTCCACCTCTTTTCTGTCTTCTTTAGTTCTCTCCAGCCATGACAAAAAAAGTCTCTTTAACAGATTTAGTTCTTACAGAATTTTCTTTTTAAAATTTCTTCACAGTGTAACAGTTGACGGTTTTATCAAAAAAGAAGTTTCTTCTCACCTTTTTTTCCCCTCTCTCCTCATAGTTCATCTCATAGGTCCTCATAGATAAAGATAAAAATACACACTTTATCCTTGATTCCATAGGGAAAAAAGACCTCATTCAGTGACAGTTAAAACTGTAATTCCAAGCTGATAACTTAAATTACTTAAAAAAAAAAATTGTTGAATTAAACTGAATCTGGCAGAGCTTTATCTTTAACATACCACATATACTGCATTCTATTTGACTTTGAGATACCATAGTCTCTGTGGCATAGCCTTTTGAAACAGGTACTACATAGGGAAATTACACAAAATACAACTGAAGGGAAATATGGAAAGCCAAAAGTGATTAAATTTTACTTTTGTGAGAACAGTACATTGCCCTGGCTGATAGAGATCAAGTTAACATAGCTTTGAGTCACTAGCACGCTAGGACAGTTAAGATTGATTATTTCTTAAGCTTTTGGAGAATATTAAAGTTTGGGCATCAAATTGTTAATTGACCTATATTAACCAGGTCTGTCTGTGCTGTTTACCTATGACATTATTTTTAGTGGGCTTATTTTTACTTTTATTTTTAATCCTCATAATGTGATTTTTATTACTTATTCCATTGGCATAAGACATTTTTTCTTTTAAAGAAATGTTAACTATTTCTTTTAAATATATTCTTTTAGTCTAGCAGCTATAGAAAACATAAGATGATACATCTTTTATTCATCTCATTGTTTTAATTGTTTTTGTGTTTCTATTTGATCCTTTCTGTAGGTCCATTTTCACCAAATTTCCTCTTTTCTGAATTATTAAATTTGTTCTCTTTTATCATATTCCATTTACCATCTCTCTTGTTTATGCTAATAAATATTTCCATCAGTTTTTTAATACTGCAGTCATTCTCAGTTTTCAGCTTGCATATATTTGAAGAAAGCAACTACAAATTACGCTTCCTTTAGCTTCCTGTAGGACTCCTACTTTATAATAAATTTTCATAGAATTATTTCTACTAGTGTTTAACTTAATATTTTTTTTGGTTTTGGAGGAAAAATTAAAATTGCCTTTTAAAAAGGAAAGCACATATCTCTCCTCCTCCATAAAGAAATATGTATATAGAGTGAGTAGGGGTGCAGTGATCCTTTCCTATTCACTAGATGCAGATGTAAGCACAGATGTCTGTACCCTTCCAAGTGGCCAATTAGCATATTTGTTCTATGCTGAAAGGAATTTGTTAATCACCCATGGGATTCTAAATTTGAATGTATAATTCTAGAAGGACCACATGAAAGCAGGGCCACCTGCCATTTGGTGGACCACCTTTGGCCTCTGAGCAAGTAATATTGGGAGAATGATTGGATTAAATGATGCATTTCTAACTTTCTTAACCCTTTGTTCTCACTACTAATCTCCCACAAACATAAAGTTCTTATTTCTATTTCTTTGTTTCTGTTCAGTTTTCCTTTCCTTTGTTTTTGCCTGTTCAACTCTAGTTATCCTCTGGGACCCCCTAAGTTTCACTTCTTCCAAAAAGCCCCTTCCTTCTCCTTTCATTTTTTTGTTTCATAGAAGTCCTAGAGAGTATCTCTCTATAACTTAGCATAAATTTTTATGTTATTTTATGTATACAATCTAACATACATAATGTCTATAATATGTATGTAATCTTTGGTGATTGAGTAAACTTCAGAAGAAAAATCTAGTGATAATTAAAAATATTACTGATACAGTTTGTTTTATTAGCAATACTAATATACTTAACTAAAATACCCTTCAATTTTATTTATTTCAGAGACTTGAAGATAGAAAATTTGCTCCTAGATGAAGACAACAATATCAAGCTGATTGGTACGAATTTTAAAAACATATTTTCATTTATTTCATTAAATATTTCCTAATTACAAGCAAAAAAAATTTTTAACATTCATTTTTATAAATTTTAAGTTCCAAATTTTTTCTCTTGCCTCTGCCTTACCCCTTGAAAAGATAAGCAATATATCAATTATGTATATAAATTCATGAAAAAATATTTTACTTCATTTTTCTTGTGTTTTCTTTATCAAAATGGCTAATATGGAAATATATTTTATATGAAAATTTTAAAGCAATATTGTAGTAACAATGTTGTAAATCAACTGTCAATTATTTGTGCATGGATAATAGGATAATTGTGAATTACCCATAGCACATTGTTAATTTCCAGCCAGTTATCTCTCATTACTGAGATCCACTCCAGGGCCACTTTTCTTTGCCTGAATAATAAGACCTGAGGGAATTTAAGGCGATTTTAATATTAGTCATTCCTCCTGCATATTAGACAGAAGTAGAATGATTTATTATAACTCTAATATCAAATCATAACTAGAAGAAAAAATACTGTAGAACAATCATATCAAGTACACTATAGCTTAACAGAAACTTTTTCTTCTGCATTATTGGATTATCAAAACTATGTCTCCCTTTCATAAGTATAGAAAATTGAGAGTAGAAGTTTTTAGGAGCTATTTTAAAATTGTTTCTAGAACTACCTAAAAAACACAAAAAATTAATTGGTCCAAAGAGTCTGTAAACTTAATCACTCTATTTTTCTCTACTCAGTGGTTATAATAGAGGAGAGATGAAGGAGAATACAGATCACTGTCTATTTTTAATAGAATCTTATTTCTAGATACTGTGGCTATAGTTTCAAAAGGTAAGGTAAGAAATGTTAATTATTGAATATGACATAATTGTTTTAAAGTTCTTTGATTTAAAAAAATTCATTTACTCAGGTTTGGTTTTTTTTTTTTATTATTATTATAGCTTAATCTTTTATAAGAAAAAAGGATGAAATGTAGTTTTGTACCTGTGTTTGTAATTACTCACAGTATAATTTTTGGGGAGCACTTTTCATAGCTATCTAATTCCTTTACCCCCCCCAAAAAAAGTACACTTTTCCCTTCACTTTCAATATAATAAAAAACTTTATATTTTGGGACACCTCAGAGGAGAATCAGTAGGTTTTTGTAAACTGAGTTTTTTATATCTAGGTGGAAAATATTGGATTTTTAAAAATTCCTATAGCAATATAATGGATGCATTTTTTTTTTTTAATTCTTTGGCCAGAATGATTTTCTTTGTGTTCATGAAGAGATGATAAAAATTAACCAGTCTTAGACAGTTGCTAGTACATGTTATAATGCCAAAAATGAACAGTTAAATAACACTATATAAACATAGAGGCCAAGATGATTAATTTAGAAATAGCCCTTACCTATGTGGAAATAAATTGGAAAAAAAAGGCAATTTACTGAAGACTAGTTTTAAAACCTTAATTCAATATTTATCCATGTTAATTTGTTATTTAGTTTGTATCTTTTTTCTCTGTTTACAGGCTTTTCCTTTTTAATAGATTTTATTGGCATTTTTTTTGTTTTTATATAATTTTCAACTTCCTTCTGTCTCCTTATGAATATTTAAAAACTGGAATAAGAGAAAAATTTTCAGTAAAACCAATCAACACATCCCTAAATTCTCAAACTTGCATAGTTCTACATTTGTTAACCCCACCCCCAAACCCTCCATCTCTGCAAAGAAGTTGGGAAAATGTCTTCTTAGATTTCTTTTCTGGAGCCAGATTGGGTCATTATAATTTCACAACATTGAATTTCATTTTGTTGTATGGTTGTTCTTTTCATTTGCATAATCAAAGCCATGGCATATATTTTTTTTCTGGCCTTTGTAAATTTCCAATTGTGCTGTAGCATAGGAAGGCCTGAAAAGTATTGTTTTAAACAACTTTTTGCTTTAGTTTTGTTCAAAATGTACATAACCTCCCTAACTGGGTTGCTTTTACTTAAAAGTAATTTGTTAATTCCTGAAAAATGTATCACTAATGGAATTCCTTGCAAATAAAGCAAAAAGACATTTAAGTAGCTGATATTTGGATGTTGCCCTTCCCCACCTTTTCTCACTTGATATCTTAACATTAGTAGTTGTATGATTCCATCAATATGGGGGCAGAATGCAACTAATCCACATTTTTAATTCTTTGCCGCTCTTGAATATGTTCTCCCATAAATTCTCTCCCACTATTTTGGAGATTTTCTTTAGAATTCTTGACATACCAGTAGAATATGCAGGCTGTTCATTCCTCATTCTGCTTGAATGAATGACAGCTTTCTAGCTGTATGATGATGGCAAAGTATTTCATCTCTTGGAACACCAATTTCTTCATCTAAAAACTGGGATTAATAATAGCACCCATTTCATGGGGCTGTTGTGAGGATCAAATGAAACAGCATTTATAAAGTGCTTTCCTAACCTTAAAGTATATCATTACTAGCTTCATTATTGCCATCAACAACATCATCATCATTCCCAGCCATAAACTTTTGTGTTGATATCTTGTATATTGCAGAAGTATCCTGGACCTAGCTCCAATTGTTAAAAATTTAAAATTTCATATTTGAATGTAAAATTTTAAATTAAAATGCTAAATTAAAAAAAAATTGAGCATTTACATTTCAGAAATCTTATTCATACAGCCAGGAAGTTTCTGAGGTCAAATTCAAATTCAGGTCTTCCTGATTAGGCCTAGAACTCTACCTACTAGGCTACCCAACTACTGGCTCAGAAATCAGCAATTGCTAAAAATCAGGGCTTGATTTATTGTTTTGTTAATTGTCTAGAATGAAGTGATAATAGTATGGTGTGCTTATATCCTCCTTCCCTCCCGAGGCTGGTTGTTAAGCATTTACTAGCATACCCTTTACTAGCATAGCCTACAGAATAGGCTATTTGTGGTTACTGAAGGCTTCTTCATTGCTACTTTAGTGACTTGTTTGGACTTGGTGAAAAAGGAGATTCTTTGCTTCAATTGTTATGCAGCCTTAATCCTTGGCCTAAATCAAATTGAGATTTGTTGAAGATTTTAGTTTAAAAAAGCCAAGGCCTCCCTTTTTATCTCGGGCCATCTCCAGTCACATATCTGGGTACTAGACTCAGATGACTGGAGGGGAAAGTGAGGCAGGTGATCTTGTACAGTCCTCCCTCACTTAAATCCAATTCACTTGCATGTCATTACATCACCTTCCAGATGCTATGGTCCGCTTCAAGAACAAAAGACAAATAACAGTGATCTGTACCTTTAATTCTTTGGATACTGTGTTATTCTTTTGGGCACTCTTAGATATATAGAATTCCTAGAAAGATATTGTCAGAGAGAAGGAAAAAGTATTTATTAAGAGGTTACTGTGTGTCAAGTACTGTGTCATACTGGACTCATTAAATGCACTGAACAGTTTTCCCCCATGCAGTTGATCCCATTATCTGCCTTCTAATTCAGTTTTTGTTCACAATAACTGTTCAAGATATATGTAATTCTGAACCAGCTCTGTGGGTTGTTCATACAAATTCAGAGTTTGGGCATAATTTTCCATTTCCTTGGTTTTCCTGTGTGGATAGTTATGCCAAACTCTTTAGAAAATTGCCTAAAAGGTGTTCGGAATACTAGATCCTATTGTGCTTCCATTTTCTGACCATAAAAAGCATTCAGTTCTTAGTGAACTAAGATTCTGCCTTAAAGTCTCTCCTCCTTGGTATCTCCTATGCAAATGTTAAAATCATGTAAATCTCCCTGAAGGATCTAAGCTGAAAAGAGGGATATTTAGAGACTGAATACTATCAAGTTAAAAGACTAGAGGAAGATTGAGGTGTGGTACAATTCTATAATTGGCTTATGACATCCACAGATGACAGAACTCAAATGATAGTTGTTAACTTTGACTTTGAGTTATTGAGTCTTGAAGAAGGGCAGGAAGTTCAAACCTAGGGAGGAGCCAGAAGGCTTTGAGCCAAGACTTGCTCGCTAACTATGGGGAAAGAGCCCACTCATCAGGAAATAAATCTTTATTACTCATGGTGGTTTATTCCAAGATTTCTCTGTAGTCTTCCTCATTTTAATAAGCTTTCCTTCTTATGATATCATTAATTGTGATTATTAATTTTATCATTGTGGATGCCATGCTTGTAAGAAAAGTATTGGTCTCAGTCTATCAAGGGCTATGCATATGTTTCCTAGATTTCTTGAGTTCAAAAGAAAAGAACAGTTAAAAAAAAAGAAAGAAAGAAAGAAAGAAATCATTGTTTGATAGGGGAAAGAGAACATTGCATTTGGAGTCAGAGTACTTGAACCCATTCTAGTTTTTTTACCTTTATGATGGTCACCCCCTCTGGGAGTCAGTTTTCTCATTTGTAAAATTAATGTGCTGGGTTAGGTTATTCTTTCTAACTGTAGGCCTATTATTCTAAATGGATGGCTAGGTGGTGCCATAGCCCATAGAGTGCTAGGCCAAGAATCAGGAAGATTATAATTCTAGCCAAATCAACTCTGTTTGCCTCAATTACTTCATCTGTAAATTGAGTTGGAGAAGGGAGTAGCAAACCACTCCAATATCTTTGTTAAGAAAACCCCAAACGGGGTCACAAAGTTGGACATGACTAAAAAATAAGTGAGCACATGATCTTAAATGTCCCCAAAGGTGCCCAACCTCTTTTTGTCCTGAGAGAACCTCTGATTTCAGGGTTGGGATTTTCTTTTATGTATGTGTGTGAGGGGTGGGAATAGAAGTGCTTGTCCAAGCATGGATGGGAATAGGGGTGCATATCTAAGCAGGTATCATCTGTATTTGTCATAATTTATCCTTAATAGAACTATGTAGTGCAGCATGCAGAGTGGTATTAAGATGACTCAAGCAAGTCCCTTAGTAGTTTAGGCTCAGTCTTGGAACAAAAGGAGACAGATGCTTGGAAATAGTTCGACAATTAACAAAAGGAGATTTACTTAGCCATAACATAGAAAGAAGGAAGGGAGGGTGGAAAGGAAGGATGGGAGGGGAAAAAGAAATATTTATTAGGCAACTACTCTATACTAGGCATTGAGCTAGGAACTTTACAAATATTATCTCATTTTGACCCTCCAATAATCTGGGAGATAGATGCTATTTTTATTTTCATTTTACAATTGAGAAAACTGAGATCAAGTGACTTGCCCAGGATCTAATTAATTGTTACTCACTCATGGTCTGATTCTTCATGACCCCATTTGGGATTTTCATGGCACAGATACTGGAATGGCTTGTCATTTCCTTCTCCAACTCATTTTACAGATAAGGAAACCAAGGCAAAGAGGATGAAGTGACTTGACAAGAGTCACACAGCTAAGAAGTCTGAGGCTGATTTTGAACTCAGATTTTCCTCCTTCAGGCTCAGTGTTCTATCCATTGCACCACCTCACATAGCTAGTAACTCAAAGCCCAGCACTATCTACTGCACCATCTCAATAAGGATATCACACTCAGCTCTGCTAAATGTGATGTACATGATTTTCATATAGAAATATATCTGCTCATCAGGGTAGGATGTGGTGACTTGTGAGACTTTGTGTATATCCAACACATCTTATGGTCCCCAACTTTCCAGGGGAGGGGCAAGGGCTTTTGAATGACCTTAAGAAACAACTTGTGAGCAGCTTGAGACTAAACCCCTAGGTGAATCAGGTCTTCAAAACAGATTCTTTGGCTTTTAGGAGAGCTGGCTTAACCTACATTGAAAGAATGGTTCAAAACCTTGGCTTTTCACAGAAGGTGAACTAAGGAAAAATTTGAATGAAGGGAAAAAAAAGGTGAACTAAGGAAAATAATAATGTCCATTGATAGAGAACTTGGAACATGAAATGCCAATAAATTATGAAAAAGGCAGCATTGAAAGGGTCCTAGGAGATTGTTTTGGAATCTCCATATAGGAGTATAGAATATTGGGTAAATCCATGATGGAGGAAGACAAGGCACATACTGCCCTGTTTGCACCTTCTGCACTTCCTAGAGGGAAACAGAAAGGAAGGTCCATGGAAAACATCAGACCATCCTATCACCTTAATGATGAAGGCAATGAAGTGGAAAGAGCACTGGATTTGGATAACAGGGACTGATTTAATGTCCCAGGTCTGTTGCTTAGACTCAAGAAGTCATTTCATCCCTATTTTAGGGAAATTTCCTTTTCTATAAAATGAAGGGCTTTGTCTAGACAACAGTTAAGATTCCATTCAATTCTAAATCTGTGATACTATAATCTCATTCTTGAAGGGACTGTTTTTATTCTTAGAAAGGGAGAAAAATATGTAAGCTATAGCAAAACTATTGAAGGGATAAGTTTCCTACTAGTTGTCAAAATGGCCATATCACCAAAATTGGACAGGGGTTGTTGTCCAGGTACAGAAACAGATGTTTTCACACTGTGGATTTCCAATAAAAACTTGCTATTATTTTCAGGAGATTCTGATGGATGTAGTACAATGGGTGAAGTTAAAATTTGGCCTCAGATACTTAGTAGCTGTGCAACCCTGGGCAAGTCACTTAACCCTGTTTGCCTTTTTTCCTCAAATGTAAATGAGCTGGAGTAGGAAATGGCAAACTACTTCAGTATCTTTGCCAAGAAAACCCAAAATGGGGTCATGAAGAGTCAGACATACTTGAAAAATGTCTGAGCAATAGTTGTTTCTCTGTGAGAGAGGGAAAAAAATGACCTGTTTTTTGATAAGCTGTAAAGAGGCAGATATTAAATATAGTATAATATTTACCACTAATAGAGAGCTTTGGAGGGCTTGGGTTTGATATGCTGTGCATGGAAAAATGGAAAATACTGTTTATTAAGGTGTATGAATACTTGAAGGCATGAAAGGATCACTTTGGGAATATAGAGCTTGTCTTCCTGTTTAGTTTCTAACTACAATCCTTTTCAAGATGCTGTTTGAGCTAAAGGGTCATGTATATAAGCCACTGGAATTATATAGTAATAAGGGAACCCATTATGTGTGGAGTCTACTAGTTTTATGTTTAGTGTGAGAGACACCCACATGCTAAATGAATCCAAGAAAAACCAAAAAATTTCAAAATTGGAGGAGACCATATCATCAACTTTTCCTGCTACCCCAAAGAATCCATTTGTATATGACAAATGGTTATCCAGTCATTTTACAATGACCACCAGCAAAGGGATATCTGAGGCCGTTCATTCCATTTCTTTATAGCTTTAATGTTAGGAAACTTTATCTTAAATCAAGTCTAACATTACTTCTTTGCAACTATAATACCCTATTCCACATTCCATATATTCCACCTGCTCTGTTTCTGCCTTTTTTTAGGCCAAATAAAGCAAGTCTAATATCTCTTTAAATGTCAGCCTTTCAAGGTTTTGGAGATAGCTGTCATGGCTCCTGGAGTTTTCTCTAAGCTAAGCACCCTCAATTCCTTCATTATATAGTATGGATTAGAGCAGGAGTGGGAAACCTTTTTTCTGTCAAGGGTCTTTTGGATATTTATGATATTAGCAGGCCATACAAAATAATCATCTTAAAAATTCAAGCAGTGGAAAGTTGTTGTACCTGATTTCACATCATCATTGCCTGCAATTGCCTTAGTAGGGCCAGATCAAATAATTTCATAAACCTTATATGGCCCATTAGCTAGATATTCCCCACCTGTTCACTATTTTGGTCATTTTCCAGCTTATTAATAATTATTCAATGCTCTTAAATTTTTTTTTTAAATGTGATCTTTTAAAATCTAGGTTATGTATATATTTGGAGTTTGTATTTGTGATTTATGGAATGAGATGTTGGGTCTATACCTAATTTCTGTCAAATTGTTTTCCAGTTTTCTAAGTAGCTTTTTTGAATAGTGACTTCTTACCCTAGAAGTTGATTCATAGATTGGTTTTGGAGTTTATGAAACTCTTTGCTATCATATTCCTTAGTTTCTCTGTGTTTTTGTTTTTTTTTATTTTGTTTAGATGTAGAAACTGATGATTTTTTTCAAGCATTTATTGTACCTCTCCTACTCTTTGCCATTGAATAACTTTAAAATAATAATAAAAAAAGACACTCATAACAGTTGTACATAATTTAGGAAAACAAATTCCTACCAAAATTCTCCTCTCATCTTCCAGTTTTATAATCACATAGCTGCCAGAATGGTTTTCCTAAATCTCAGATCTTACTACGTCACTTCTCTACTTAATAAACTCTAATGGCTCCCTGTCACCTGTAGGAACAAATATAGACTTTCTGTAATTTAAAATTCTTTAAGACATGACTCTTTGCTATCTTTCCAGTTTTCTTCTACATTTCCCTCCTTCCTGCAGACTAGCCTACTTGGCTTTTCTTCACATTCAACATATCATCTCCATGTGTTTGTACTGGCTGTTCCCTATGCCTAGAATATTTTGAAGTCACTCCCCAGCGATCTCAGCAAACAGAATGCTTCCCACATGCCAGAAATGTGCACTTGAAGTATTTAACCTTTTAGTTTCTGTAACTTGTCTTTGGATGCAATTGGTAGTTGCTTCAGTTCCTCATTGCATCTAGGATTGGTCATGCTTGACTTCACTCCCCAACTATCATGCCCCTGGATATATATATATATCCCTTGTCCACCTTTCTATTTCTGAAGTTATAATCAAATCATCTCTTTTATTGTTTCTTCCCTCTGGCTCCAATAACCATTCTCCAATCAATACTCCAAAATAAAACATCTCACTATGGCTACCATGTTCCCTTAGTACAAGGTAAATTCTTTAGAGCAGGTAAAGCTGGCCTCAGTTCTGGTTCTAAAGTTCAAATCCAGTCTCAGATTTTAAATATATCTGTAATCCTGGGCAAGTCACTTAATCTCTGTTTATCTTAGTTCCTTCAACTGTAAAATATGGACAATAATATCACCTAATTTCCAGGACTGTCGTGAGGATCAAATGAGATAATATTTGTAAAGTACTTAGCATAGAGCCTTATACATGATAGGTGCTTATTTCTTTCCTTCCTCTCTTTGAAGACAAAGATTATTTTTGTTTTTGTATTTGTATCCTCACTACTGGCACATAGTAAGCAATTAATGAATAGGTTTTATTATTATTATTTTTCATTTATCTTTGTCTTTTAGAATCCCTGAAATTCTTCTAGATGTAGTTCAAGTACCATCTTCTATAAGCAGCCTTTCCTTATCTCTCAGCTGATAGTATCTTCTCTAAAGTTACATTGTTTCTATTCATACACATAGATCACATGCCTATACATAGCTACATATTATTTCTCCATTAGAATATAAAGACAGCCTTTATTTTGTGTTCCCAAACTTAGCCGACTGCCTGACTTAGAGTATGTATTTTATTTATCATTGCTTACTGATTGATTGATATACCCTATAGTTACATTTATGTAATTATATATAGTTACACAGTATATAGGTATAATTCATTTCCCATACATCTCCTCACTCAGAGAAACAAAGGATAAAGAAAAATAAAAGCATATCAGCAAAACTCAGCAACATACCAGTCAAACATCATGCTGTGCTCTACCTACATAGACTCCCAAGTCTGCAGAAATGGAGGAAAGTAAATTCTTTTATCTCTTTTTTTGGTGCCGACCCTGATCACTATACTTCTTTAACATTTACTTTTATGTGTGTGTGTGGTTGTTCTTTCCATTTACAATTTTGTAATCTTTCAAATAATTAGCAAAAATTTATTAAGCACCTACTATGTGCTATATACCAGAACTACAAAGATAAAAATCATAATTTATATTCTATAGAAGTAGACATATACCTAAATGAAAAAATATAAAATATATGAAATGTGCATATATATATATACATATATATATATGTATATATATATATATATATATGCAAAATAAATTTTATAGGATCAGAGCATTAGTAATTGAGTATATATATATAATTGAGTTCTATTCCAGAACTGGAAAAGCTTCATGAGCCTAATTTTGAAAAAAAAAAAAAAATTCATTACTTTATCTCGTACTCTGAGCTTATTCTCTCAGAGCCTGGCCAGTTAGTTACATATCCTTCCTAAGGTTCTAGGGTCTCTTGGAGAGGTTAGGATACCTTTCCTTCCTTCCTTCCTTCCTTCCTTCCTTCCTTCCTTCCTTCCTTCCTTCCTTCCTTCCTTCCTTCCTTCCTTCCTTCCTTCCTTCCTTCCTTCCTTCCTTCCTTCCTTCCTTCCTTCCTTCCTTCCTTCCTTTTCTCTGTCCCTTCATTTCCTCTCTCCCTTTCTTCCTCCCTGTCTATCTGCAAGGTAGTAGAGGTAAGTATCTGGGGCTGGATCTTCCAAATTTCAGAGTTATTATTCTATCCACTGCACCACCTAGCTGCCCTGGGATTTCTTTTTCTAATGCCACTGGCTGAAACTCCCCATTTCATTGTGTTTTCCCAGCATTTAGCTGCAAGTGATTAGCACCCCAGTTTCACTTAGCAAATTAACATCAATAATTTTTACAAAGGGTTATTAACTTTGAAATTGTAGCAAGAATAACAATACAAATATTTTCTCCTTCACTGTCCTGAACACTTTCCCCTTTACCATCTTGGTCCTTTGGGAGTGTAGGCTCATATTTAATAGAAATGGTCCCACTAAATTCATGCCCAAAGATACAGGGTGGCTCCTTGTCTAAGCTACTACTACTGATTTAGTTTGGGTCCCGAAGGTCACTCCATGGGGCCTCAAAGCTGTATAACTGGCTATAAACCCTGGCATAGAAATCTATTCATGGCTCTTTTGATAGTTTGTTCTTCTGAGCTTTTGAAACTACAGTTTATGTTGTTTGAACTTCATTTTCAAAAAAGACAATGACATCACAAATGATGTCTTGATTTACATGTGAATTGGATTTCAGTGAGGCAGAGTTACACAAAGTCATCAGCTTCACTCTCTTCCTGACTAACCACCAAAGACTCAGGAAAAATCTTTTGAAATGGCAAAACAAAAGTTAAGGTGAGTGGCAATGCCCTGGGATGCAGCAATCTTGGCATTTCTGATGCCTGACCAAGCTCTTCAACTCCCTTCTTGGCCATGGGAATAAGTCTTCACATGCTTGAGGTGGACATCTGCCTAATTCACCATCAAGTCTGAGGTCTGTTAGTTACCCTTAACACTGGTGTAGCCCATTTGCCAAGATGGTTTTTACTGGGATGTGGCTTCTATAGATGCTATTTTTTGGAGCCATAAGTGAGAGAATGAGATTCAGAAACTTACCAAGGTAAGGAACCACAGCATTATTTCTCTTCTTTCATTGAAAAACCAACAGATAGCAAGAAGTTGTCTGGAGAGAAGATGACTGACTACTCAGCCAGTGCCTTTTGAATGCATATTCAGATCTTTCTCCATAGCCAATCAAAGAGGCTCTTTACATGATCAAAATAACCAGAACCAGTTAGAGAACATTTGCATATACTCCAAATCTCTCTAATACATGTCCAATTACATGATATACCACTTTTCTAATAGGAAGTACTCCCAATATAATCTACATGGAAAATTACATCAACTGATCATGCTAATACCTACTCATGACTGCATTTGTTGGCAAGTACTGTGTTTCATTATTATACATTTTACAATCATTTCCCCATTAAAAAAGGGGAAAAGAAGGTTGCATTTTAAACTATGAATCTTGCCTTTATTTGTACATACAGCTAGGTAGAAGGATGGAATAAACATTTATTAAGCACTATCCTAAGTACTTGATCCTTACAACTATGGAAAAAGATGATATTATAACCCCTGTTTTACAGTTGAGGAAATGAACATCTGGGGTCAAATAACTTAACCCATAGACATATGGCTAGGAAGTACATGAGGTATATTTAATGGCATGGTAGATAAAGTCCCAGACTTTGAGTCAAGAAAACCTGAGTTAAAATCCTGCCTCAGGCACTTTTTAGCCAAATCATTTAACCTTTCTGCCCTAGTTGATCTCATCTGAAAAATGAGAATAATGGCAATTCTTCTCAGGACTACTATCAACTCTCAGAGTTGTTTTAAGGATTAAACGAAATATTTGTAAAGCACTTTGCAGATCTCAAAGTGCTGTATAAATGGTGGTTATTATTATAAAGCATATTTCAAACTTAATATGTTAGTTCTAGCATTGTCTTGTTAATTTGTGTCCCCTTTTGAACTTCTTCCTGCTCAGTGTATATTTTTAAAATATTTAATTGATGTTCTTTTCTTTTTCTTTTTTTAAATATTCCCCTAGAGTACAGGAAGAAAGTAGTGTATAATAAGTTTGGAAAGATAGGCTGGAGCCAGACTGAAGAGCTTTGAAAGTTAAATAGAAGAACTGTTAAATTTGATCCCAGGCCCAGAAGGGAACCCTTAGAGTTTATTAAATAGGGGAGTAACGTGGTCAGACCAACAATTAAAAGAAAGTCTTGTTGACATCTGGTAGTGAGACCAAATAGGAAGCTATTGCAGCAGTCTAAGCTGAAGATGATTAAGTGCTGAATTAGAGTTACTAAGTATTATTGGTCTTTTATATTTAGATTGTTTATACATTTGAAGCTTATTATAGTACATGGTGTAATATGATCGTCTAAACCTATCTCTGTTAGGGATATAGATACATGGTATATGTATATATGCACACAAATATATTCATACATATATATATATATATATATATATATATATAAAATAAGCTGCTCTCCTCACTTGCAACCCACATCTCCAGTTCTCATCTTGGGGTCTTGGCCCCTGATTAATGAAAATTCACCATAATTAGGCTGACTTCAGGATTCAGACCCCCCCATGTTACTGCCTCTTATGATTCTAGATGGCTCATTTAGAAATGAAAAAGTATTTGATAAAAATGTGTTTAGTTTATAATATGTTTTTTAGCTTTCAGTGGGTTTTACAATGAAGTCTGATTTTTTAAATGTCATATAATTTGGAAAGAAAATGTGAAGTTCTGGCAAGTTTATGTCATCAATACTTGATTATTGTTCTCTCTTACAATTTAGAGTTCCCTAAAATTGAATGTTACTGATAGAGAAATTTGATTTTATTATTGATTTTGGTGTGTTTTTCACAATTTCTAATGTTGTATCTTTTCTCCCTTCCTCCTCCCATTTTTACAGACTTTGGCTTGAGCAACTATGCAGGCATCTTGGGTTACTCAGATCCTTTCAGTACCCAGTGTGGCAGCCCAGCTTATGCAGCTCCAGAACTTCTTGCCAGGAAAAAATATGGTTCCAAAATAGATGTCTGGTCCATGTGAGTTATTCAACTTACAAAAATGAATTTTTTCACTCTCTTTCCCTTTCCCCCCACTCATTTAATATTGGCACAAAGTTAGTATGTTAAATGAAGAGATATCATATTGTTGAAAGCTTTGGAGAGAATAATAAATGATTTTTCTACTCTTTGAGGTCTAGAGAGAAATATGGCACAATCAGAATCTTACACCTTACCTCAGAGATGAAGCCTTTTTAAAAAAACATTTAGTCAGTAAATCTGATTTTCCAAGTGTGTTGAATATCTCCATTCTCATTGTTTAGATATATATGTTAGACAAATAAGCATACTTAGCTTACAGTTGCCTCTTCTTTACCATTTCTACCTCAGCAAAGCTCTTACCTAATTAGCTTGGCCATTATAACTCCATTTTATATTGTCTCTGTCCTTATTTCTTCCAAGTTCTTGGACAATTAGGAGCCTCCTCCCTTTCCTACTTTTTCTTTTTTTGTGCTGCTGCTGCAGCCTCAGAATCTCACTTATATTTGCTGTACCCTGTGCAGTATTTGAAATTTGTGAGAGCTGGGGGTTTGGGTGAGGGTAGAAGAATCTCTTCACAATTTTTTTTTTCATTGAACTGAGACATTCTCTACTCCAGTGATGTGAATAAAAGTTCAGAATGTGTTTTCCCATACATAAAACTGTGATTTAAGTTCTATGGTACAACTGGCATTCTATATTATGATTATCCTACAGTTTCACTGCACTGTGGGTCAAAGGAACTTTTGTGGGCCATTCTGGGAACCAAACTGCATTGTTTTCATGATAAAATTCATTCCAATTTCCTGTCCTCAAACTTACAAATGAACTTTGGAAACATGACTTATTTGTAAGCCACAAACTATAATTGTTTCCCTTCCTGACAATGGACAAAAAAGTTATTATGCATATTACTGTAAATGTGAGTGATAATTTTATGATGGGCCAAGAGTTGATTGATGGAAACAGGACTGGGAGGATGCAAACATTGGCAAAGGGAAATGGACTGTAAAAGAGAATTTGATTGGGGGTGGGTAGGAGATGTGATTTATGTGATTTTGATTCAGAAGATGGTCTTCAGATGTGAAGGACTGATTTGAAACAAGAGTTGCAGCTTGAGTAAGCAACCAGAAGTGTAGCAATTTTTAGAAACTGGAGTCAAGGCTAGATATCAAAGAGAGTAGCATTTTAGAAAATCTAATAAAGGAAGAAGTCTCTTATAAGGGAAAAAAGTTCAGGGAATAACAGAGGAGCCAACAATTAGCTTGGGGTTCAAGTGACAGTAGAAAAATAATTTTTAACCTCATTAGAAAGGATGTAGAATTCTCATGAATTGAAGTTCTGAATTACTGCCTAACTAATCTAGGATTGAAAAGAAAAGGCTGTATTTTAAAATCTGTGACTATGTTGGGCTCCTGTAGTTTGTCAGTCTATGGAGTATACTTCTTGGAAATTTTTATGCCATAGTTATGGTGTATTCCTTAATGAGAAAAGATGATTTGTTAATAATGCAAGTGAAAACTGGGGAAAGGAGTCAGAGTCTGGCAGACTTTATAACTTGCAAAATGAGTATCAAGTAAAACTTTGGCAGGTAATTAATATTGTAAAGCAACAAATTTTAAAATTATGGCTCATTTTTCACACAGTAAGGAAAAGAAAGGTTGTTTCCTCTTTGAAGTACCACTTTATAATAGGAATATTGCAGAGTCATAAGCAGGAATTGAGTCAACAAAGGCAACAAACATTTGTTGTACACTTACTATGTGCCCATCATTGAAAAAACTCCATGGAAATAGAATAGAAAAAAGTAGTCAATCTTGAAGATTTGAGAGTCAGAGAGTAAGAAGAAAATTTTTATACATTGGAATTGGATATTATAGCAAAAAGAGTAAGCTAGCTAGGAAGTGTGGACATAGAAAGATAATAATTCCTAAATCTAGCCAGAGACAGGAGAAAGGCAAAGAAAATTTAAAAAGATTATTTTGCTTTTTGCCTAAGAAAGGGTGGAGTTTTTATGAACATATGGGATTGAATTGGAACTAATAAAACAATTTGCATGTACTTTGTCCTGATAAAATCAAGCACTATGACAAAAAAATGATAGGAAGGAAAAATATATAGAGATTATAAATTATATGTAAATTATAAATTTAGATAGAAATTGATTGAACTGACATTAAAAAAAAGAGTTGTAGACTGGATCTTTAATAATCTTGAATAATATGTCATCTTAAGAAAACGTATCTAAAAGAGAGGAATACATGCAAACTTAAAGTGAAAGACTACAATAAAATTTGTTATGCTTCAGCTAAATTCTCAACAACAACAAAAAAATTCCACAAACCCAGAAACTGCAATCATGATTTTTGATAAGGCAGAAGTAAAAATGGAAAGAATAATGAGAAGGAAAAAAATGGAAAAATAAGCCTTTGGTTTTAAAAACTCCTCATACAATGAAATTGTATAGATATATAAATACTTATACCCATGGATAATACACACATCCATACACATATATACACACATATATGAAATAGTACCTGAGTAAGGCCTTTAAGGAAAAGTCAACTGAAATCAACAAAGAAAAAAAAAAAACAACAACTCTTACATAGTAAAGACATTAACTGTAAACTTTTAATATTCTTCTATCAAAACTTGACAAATCAAACAGAAATAAGAAGAAAACTGCAACCAAACAAGACTTTAGGAAGAAATGGTTTTGAAAGAATATGGAAATAATTCTATGTGGGCTTAGAGGTGTTTTTCTTTTTTCTGGTATAATATAATACTTCTATAAAAATTATTTATCATATAAGGGATTAAGAATTCAAGATTAAGAAAGGCAGAAATATCAATCAAATGTTTTATGCCATATAAACTCCTTGAAGGCAAGAATTGTGTTTTTTGTCCTTTTTTTAATAGTCATAGACCTCAACACTGTTTCTAGATCATATTGAACACTCAATAAATTTTTATTGACTTGTTTTTTCTAGACCATCACATAATAAAACAATAAATAATCAAGAAGGTATTTAAATAAATTCAACAAGCATTATTAAACACCTGCTATGAGGGAAACACTTTGCTAGATTTTGGAAATAAAAACACATTCATCAAAAATATTTTTTTTGCCAAGGCAGAGCCAAGATGGTGAAGAGTAGACATGTCTTTATCTGAGCTCCTCTTCGTGTCCCTCAGATCAATACCAGTTGAAGCCTCTGCACTGATTTTGGAGTGACAGAACTGACAAATATTTGGAGCATAATAAATTTCCAGAAGATACTTTGGAAGAACTTGAGAAAAGGTCTGTTTCATTCAGGCAAGAGGAGAAGCTGCTGAATGTAGCTGCAGCACAAGAAACTCAGTGCAGGAAGCCAAGGCTTTGCTGCATCCAGCACCAGGAAATCTACTGGGAGACTCTTAGGCTACTCTGTCCAGGTTACATGTCAGTGCATCAACAGATTAACTGTGAGACATCCAAAGTAAATTCAAAAGCAACTAGTGAGCCTCTGAAACCCAATGAATAAAACACATCATTTAAAAGTTGGCCAGATGCAAAAGAAAATTAATAAAAAACTAACTGAAGAAAATAATTCACTAAAAATTAGAATTGAACAAATGGAAGTGAATGACTCAATGAGACTTCAAGAATCAGTCAAACAAAACAAAACAAAACAAAAAAAAGAAAGAAAGAAAAAATAGAAGAAAATATAAAATACCTCATTGAAAAAACAACTGACCTGGAAACTAGATCTAGGAGAGATGGTCTAAGAATTATTGGACTTCCTGAAAACCATGATAAAAAAAAGAGCCTATATATCATCTTTCAGAAAATCATCAAGAAAAATTGCCTCAGTGTCCTAGATAAATATCCATTGAATGAATTCACCAATCACTTCCTGAAAGAGACCCTAAAATGGAAACTCCAAGGAACATCGTAGCTAAATTTCAGAATTATCAAATCAAGGAGATTTTAAAGATCAAGGAGCATGAAATCTGATATTCTGAAAGGCAAAGGAACTTGGATTGCAGCCAAGAATCAACTATCCAGCAAAATCGAGCATCATCTTTCAGGGGAAAAGATGAACATTCAATGAAACAGGTGAATTTCATTTATTTCTGATGAAAAAATCAGAGCTGAATAGAAAATTTGATCTTCAAATACAGAACTCAAGAGAAGCATAAAAAGATTTAAAAAAAAAAAAGAAAAAAACTTTCTTTTAAAAGTTAAAAAACTTATATCCCTATATGAGAAGATGATATGTTTAATTAACTCTTGAGATCTGTATCTCTGTTATGGGTATACTTAGAGGGTATAGGTATAACTTGATTTTATTGTGATGACATAAAAAAGAAACTAGAGGAGGAAAGATGATTCTACTGAAAGAATAGGAAAATTGAGTTAAAATGAAGTAAATTACATCTCATGAAGAGGCAAAAAAAGACCTATTACAATTGAAGAAAAAAGGGAGGGGGGGATGAGCATTGTATGAATTTTACTCTCATCAGATTTCGCTCAAAGAGACTATCAGACACAGAGTAGCTTTTGTCACCCTATAGGGAAGTGTAGTAGGGAAAGGAAAAGGGGAGGCTAATAGAAGGGAGCAGAAGTAGGAGGGGAAAGGAAAAGAAAAGGGGGAGGCTAATAGAAAGGAGACCAGAAGTAAAAGGGGAAAGGTATAAGAAACAAAGAGGGACTGTAAAAGAGGAGAGCTATTTGAGGGAAGAGGTGGTCAGAAGCAAAATACTGGGGAAGAGGGAAAGAGGGAAAGGGAAGAGAAAAGTATAACTGGGGGAAAATAAGATGGCAGGAAATACAGAGTTAGTAATTTTAACTGTGAATGTGAATGGGGTGAACTCTCCCATAAAAAGGAAATGGATAGCAGACTGGATAAAAGCCAGAATACCACAATTTGTTGTTTACAAGAAACACATTTAATTCAGAATGCTACATTAAGAGTAAAGGTAAAAGACTAGAGCAGAATCTATTATGCTGCACCTGAAACAAAAAAAGCAGGGATAGCAATCCTGATCTCAGACCAAGGAAAAGCAAAAATAGCTCTAATTAAAAAAGATAAAGAAGAAAAACTACATTCTACTTAAAGATACCACAGATAACAAAGTAATATTAATACTAAACATATATGCACCAAATGGTATAGCATCCAAAAATATTTTGTGCCATGAAGGAGAAATTATATAGAGGAATGACATCTATAAACACAAAATATAAGAACATTTGAGGAGAAGAGAAAGAAAGACTTTCTGTAGGAAGAGGTACTTTAGTTAATTATTGGAAATAGCTAGGATTTTAAGATGAAAAGGGGATAAAGAAACCTATTCAAAGGCATTTAGGATGGAAAGTCAGATTCAGGAAACAGTAAGTAGTCTACTTTGACTGTAACATAGAATACATGAATGGGAATAAAGGGAAATATGTTTTAAAAGACAGACTGATTGTGAAGTCTTTAAATGCCAAGCTGAATTTTCTAGTATGAGAATAACATGGGCAAACTGTTCTTTGGGAAAATTGTTTTGTAAGGAATATGACAAATAGTTAATTAGAGAAAAGTGGAGTTGAAAATCTGGAAATCAATTAGAAAACTATTGCCATAGTCTGATTGGCAGGTAATGATGACCTGAGCTAGGGTAGTGATTGTATGAGTATAAAGAAGGGAATATTTACATATATTAGAGGTAGAATACTTAAGACTTAATAACCAATTTGCTGGGATAGATGGCATGTAGAAGTTGGAGAGAACTTAGGATAACTCAGAGATTTGGACCTAGGTGACTGCAAAGATGTTGGTTCCCTCCATTCCAGCTCTAAATCTGTGATCCTATAATCCTTAAATTTGGTTACACATCTTGATTTGTGATTTGTATTCATAGAGAATGACTGATCACTGAACTATAGAAGTTGTAAAAACAAGAGAGGATATAGAAAGGGCCAAGAAAGGACAGGGACAGAAATTGATAACTGTGTAGAACACAATTTCAATTAAATAAAGGTGTCCAAAGCCAAAATGCCATTAAAAAGTATATGGTGACTTTAACATTTGACATGTATGGGACTATCTGCCATCTAGGGGTGGGGGTTGAGGGAAGGAGGGGAAAAGTTGGAACAGAAGTTTTTGCAAGGGTCAAAATACATATGTTTTGTCAACAAAAAGCTATAATAAAAAAAGAAGAAAAAAAAAGTATATGGTGAAAAAATGGAGTTAATGATAATGAACATCTCTGGGGTTATGTAACTAAAGATATGAACAAAGATGCAATATTAAATAAATACTTTTTAAAAAATAACCTAAGTAATGAGTTAGTAATAAATATTACTAGCTCTAAGTAAATAATAGAAATAATTACTAGTCATACTAATGTAATGATAAGTGCTACAATGTGCCAAAATGAGGGAAATGCCAGACAATCACTCTTCAGAGACAACATTTAAAATTATAAAAAATTAATGACAATAAATCTCAAAATACGAGAAGAAAATAAGAAATGGAAAATATAGAGTTGAGTTTTTTTTTAAATTCATAACTAAAGAGCATTTTAAAATGCCAATAAAACTGAAAAGCTATTACTTAATTTAATGATTAATAAAAATGAAGAGAGATAAAAATCATGAGAGCAAAGAAATTTTTCAGGAGCTAGTATAAAACAAAACAAAATTAGAAAATTTCTATGAAATGGATGCTATCTGCAAAAGATATAAAAATTAACAAATTGAATGGGTAGGCTATACAAACTAATATTATAAAGAGAAATTGAAAAAGTCATAAATGAAGTGCCATAGAGGTGAAAACAACCTTAGAACCAATTGATTGATAAATAGATTTTACTGATTATTTAAAGAATAATTCCCATCCTGCATAAATTTCTTAATATAGATAATGTCACTCCATTATGAGTCAAATGTGACTCTGATGATAAAATCAGGCAATGGTTATGGCATAGAATGAGAACTATAGACTAATATTTCTAAATATTGATGCAAAAAAAATTAAATGCTGGCAAAGAGAATAAAGCAACATATAAAAAATTATATCCAAATGGTATTTAGTTCAAGAATAGAAAGATTATGTATAGTTAGGGAAATAATTCATATACTAAATAATATTTAAAACAAAATTGCAAAAAAAAAAAAGAAATAATATGGTTCTAATTTGTGTTTTTTAAAAACCCCTAAGCATAGGCATCAAAGAACATTTCCATAATTTACTTAATATTTTTTAAAAAACAGCTTTCTACAGCTAAGAGCTTGTATTATTTTTTGTGGAGAAATATTGGAAGCTTTCACACTAGGATCAGGGTATGCAAGAATGTTCTCTAAAATTATTATTTGTTTAAAAATAGAAAGAAACATTGGCAATAAGGAGACAAGAATACCTTAGCAAATGATATGGTGGTTTAATTAGAAAACTTAAGAATCAACAAAATTAATTGATAAATATTTTCTCAAAAGGTAGGGTGCAAAATGAATTTATAAAAATCACCAGCATTTCTATATATTGGTAGCGAAGAGAAAAGAGAGGGAAAGATAATTATTTTTAATTTATTTTTTAAAGTTTTATTGATTTTTTTTTTAAAACAAAGTTATCATTTCCTAATACCAATCACCCAATTAGAATGTTTATTTGTTTGTTTGTTTTTTTAACTTAAGGAAAAAGAAAGTGACATACCTATCATATTTGGCAGCATATACCTTAACAAATGACAAATTATAAAATGCATTATTGCATATTCTGAAAACAGTTCAACAGCCAATATATAATGTGCTGTTTGGCCTTTAAAGCCCTTCACAATTTGGGTTCAACCTATTTTTTTCCAAAGTTCTTGGGACAACATTTCCCCTTCAACACTCTTTAATCCAGCCCAATTGGCCTTCTTTTTGTTCCTTACACATGATTTTCCATCCCCCATTTTCAGTATTTGGCATCCCACATACCTAGAATACATTTCTTTACCTGTACCTTAGAATCCCTGTCCTGCTGTAGGCAGTTCAAATTCCATCTATGTAAAGCCTTCCTGATCTGACACTCTTAATTGCTTAATTGCTTTCCTTCCCAAATTACTTTATATTTTACCACTTTGCATAGATTTGTATGTATCCATTTGTTATATCTATTTTTTGTGTTTCCCTATTAAGAGTGTAAGTCCTTTGAGAGTCAAGACTGCTTCATTCTTTGTATTTGTATTCCTATTGACTGATATACAGTGGTGCTTAATAAATGATTTTTGATTGATTGTTGAAGCCTTGTTAGGAGGGATCTGCATTATAGAACAAAAAATATGAGACTGGTCTTTGATTTCCAAAAATAAATGTTCCTCTTATTCATTTCTTTGGTAGTCATGGAAGAAAGTGCTAATAGTTAATGTAAGGAGCATTTTAGTTTTTAAGTTATACTTGGTTTTATCACAGTCTGCTTTCCTTCTCTAGGCTTGTGAAAACTCAAGTAGCAGTGGTGCATAAAATGAAGGAATTTATGCATCAAAGGTTATGGAGTGGGTGGATCAGTAGAATCAAAGATATTTAGGTTTAAAGTATTGCATGTTACTAGGGAGATCTAGAAATGGTATAGAAAAAGGGATCTGGGGAATGCAAGAGCAAACATTAGAATTTTGATATATTTCACCCCCATCCCCACTGGGATCTTTGTTTGAATAAAGCTTAGCCCTAATGAAAAGAGCGTTGGATCTGGAGCCAGATGACCTCTGGAATCTTTGGCTAGTTTTACCTTTTAGGACCTCAGTTTTCTCATATGTAAAATTAGTGGGATTAGGATAAATGATATACATCTATAATTTTATGCAATTCACTTGATATAGGCAAGAGAGAAATCATTGCCTCAGAGCTAATGGGGATGGGGCCAATCTTGGGGAAAACCAAATAAATAACAAGGAGATCAAGGCAAAAAAATTTTTTTTTGGTTGAGGAAGGAGGAGGAAGATTCAGATGCTCTAACTTTACCCTCCCAAAATAAACAGCTCCTCACTGCCCTTATACATTTGAATTATTAAATTGCTATGCCAGTTTTATCTTCAGAAATGTTCAGTGGAATCTCAGTAAAACTGGGCTTCAGTAATCTTATTTAAATCTTCTTTTTATGGTTTATTTACTGGAAATCCTCTTGTATATTCTAAACTCATCTTTCTTTGGGCATTCCAAAGTTCTTTAAGCATTCTGGCAGTCAAAATTTTCCTTCCCATCAAGACAATCTTCAGTACTATATTTAGTATGCACTTTAGGGGGGGAAATCCTCCAAAGACACATCAGCTTTTAATCTTAAGAGCCCGGTTCATTGCGATGGCCTTTCAGCCACATCTAGAAAATCAGATTGGGCATTGCTGGCTATGAGCCATCTAATTATATTATGTGGGATAGAGCTATTAAAGAGATAGTATGGCATAGTGGATAGTGTTTTGGCTTGGAATCAGGACAAGATCAAATACATACTCTAACGTATTAATTATAAAAGCCTGGTCAAGTCATCTAAAGACTAAATACTTGAAACAAATCCCTAAGATTTACGGAAGGCTTAAACCTTATTGCCCAAGGCTTTTTTTGATTCCATGGAGCCTCTTGTTTTGGGGGCTCTCAGCTAATGCAGACAATGTTTCACAAAGATGAATGAGTGAAGTTACTGTTTCTTTCCTAATGCAAAATACTATGCAAATAGTATTGACCTTAAGCCAACACTTAAGCCATCAGGTACCTACTTCTCTCTAAAGAGAATCATTCTGCTCCAATAACTATCATTCTTTCTCTTTTTTCTTTTGCAGAGGTGTGAATATGTTTGCTATGTTAACTGGAACACTGCCTTTCACTGTGGAGCCCTTCAGTCTGAGAGCTTTATATCAAAAGATGGTGGATAAAGAAATGAATCCCCTTCCTACTCAACTTTCTACTGGTAATCTCTATCTTTTCAAATCCAGCATATTATCATTCTGTCTCTGACCAGATTTTGCTTACTTGTGTGAGTGTGCATATGTGTGTATGTAGAAAGGGGGGAGGTTTTTAATTAAATTTTTTAAAATTTTGAGTTCCAAATTCCTTCTTGCTTCAAACTCTTCTCCACCCATTGAGAAGGCAAGCAATATGATACTCATTATAGTTGTGAAGTAATGCAATACATATATTGTGATATGTTTTTTAAAATATTAGTCTGAATATTCATAGAATCTTAGTATCAGAAGGGATCTCACATACTACCCATTTTAGTCCCTACTCAAAATATGACTCTATGTCTTCAGACATCTAGTATCTAAATAATTTTTAGTGACAGATACTACCACTTGAAATATAACTACCTATTTAATCTAAAAAAGTCTTCCTTGGAATTTTTCTCCTTTTAATTTCTACTCAGTTCTTAGTTCTCCCTTTTTTGCTCCAGTGCACATCAACCAATTGTTTAATCTCTTCCCATAATAGCCCTTTGAATTTTTGGATATAACTATCATTTCTTTCTATATCTTTGCTTCTCTAAGCTAAAATTCTGTGACTCATTTTCTTAGAGACTGCCTTCTAACAGCTTTACCCTCAGGGTCACTTTTGGATAGTGGATTAATAAGGTGACTTATTATTATTATTAGTGGTTAAGAAGGTGACTTCCAGGACCAGACAGAATATTTCATATATATCCTAACTAGAAGAAATTAATTATAAATCCCTTCTTTCTCTTTTCTCCCAATCTGGTGCTCTGTATTTCTATTCTGGATTACTATAACCTTTCTCTTTAGAATTTTGTGTTGCTTAACTGTAATGCCAGAAAAACTGAGGCAAGATAGAGATTAGAGAGTTTTTAATATTTTATTTGGATTTCTGAGAGGGAGAGATTTTCTGGGACCAAAGGATTCATTTTGGTTCTAGGGCTGATGTCTCAAAGCATTCACCAGCATCAGCAGCTTTTCAGCATCAGCATCGAATGTGAGATTCCAATCGGTTTTATATGTTTCCATAAATCAGGGTAGACAAGGGGGTGGAGTCTGAACATTGGTAAATGGCAGGAATTTCCAAGGATGGACCATCAATCCAGTTCTGACAGGGGGTAGGACCATAAATTCTTTTTTCCCCTCCCATTTATTTATTTTTTATTTATACATTCATTCATTTATTTGTTACTTATAAAATATCACAAGTTTGTTTCTTTTTTTTAATTATAGCTTTTTATTGACAAAGCATATGCATGGGTAATTTTTCAACATAAACCCTTGCAAAAACTTCTGCTCCAACTTTTCCCCTTCTTCCTTCCACTCCTTCCCCTAGATGGCAGGTTGACCAATACATGTTAAATATGTTAAAGTATATGTTAAATAATACATATGTATACATATTTCTACAGTTGTCTTGCTACACAAGAAAAATCAGATTTAGAAAGAAGGTAAAAATAACCTGTGAGGAAAAACAAAAATGCAAACAAACAGTAACAGAAAGAGTGTAAATGCTATGTTGTGGTCCACACTCATTTCCCAGTGTTCTCTTGCTGCATATAGCTGTATCTGTTCATTACTGATCAATTGGAACTGATTTGGATCTTTTCATTGTTGAAGATGGCCACTTCCATCAGAATTGATCCTTATGTAGTATTGTTGTTGAAGTATATAATGATCTCCTGGTTCTGTTCACTTCACTCAGCATCAGTTCATGTAAGTCTCTCCAAGCCTCTCTGTATTCATCTCGCAAATGAATTTCTTACAGAACAGTAATATTCCATATCATTCATATACCACCATTTATTCAGCCATTCTCCAATTGATGGTATCCAGTTTATAATCACCACAAAAAGTGCTGCCACAAACATTTTTACACATACAGGTCCCTTTCCCTTCTTTAATTTGTCTTTGGGATAAAAGCCCAGTAGTAACACTGCTGAATCA
Organism: Sminthopsis crassicaudata; assembly: GCF_048593235.1. Taxonomy (NCBI): domain Eukaryota; kingdom Metazoa; phylum Chordata; class Mammalia; order Dasyuromorphia; family Dasyuridae; genus Sminthopsis; species Sminthopsis crassicaudata. The sequence continues at coordinate 268,781,864 of NC_133619.1, read as the reverse complement.
AAGGGTATGAACAATTTGACAATTTTTTGAGTATTGTTCTGAATTGCTCTCCAAAATGGTTGGATCCATTCACAACTCCACCAGCAATGCATCAATGTAGGACCATAAATTCTTGATAACTTAGGAGGACTTAGGAAGCCAGTATGTATGAACTCCCCCTTTTCTTGAGTTTAAACATTTACAGTTTATAACCTTAATGTAGCTAGTCCTAAGTTATATCAGTCCTAATGGTCCAGAAGGGGGGCGTTGCAACCATAAGTATTGAAGCAGAACAATTCAGGGAACCAAGGCAGAACAATTTAGGGAAACTGAGGCAGAACAATAAAAGGGAACTGTGGCACAACATAACCCCTCCAAAATCTCTCAATTTCTCTGGTTTTTTTCCCCTGCATTGGTTTTTGAAAAAAATTCAAAATGATAGGTAACTTCTTCCTAAAGTGTTAACAAGAGTATTAAAGTTTTATAGACTTTAAGAATCTTTATTAATTAGTTTAATATAATTTAAAGATATACCAGTTTCATTGATGTTCTATTTAAAGTATATATCTCCCCATTTCTGCCCCAGATCATTGAGTCTGTGAAATAATATTAGGTAAAACAGCATCAAAGAGGACAGTTATTTCCATAAAAGCAATACCAGAAATGGGCAGTCAACAAATATTTATTTATCACCTATTGTGTTCCAGGCATTGTGCTAAGTGCTGGAATCACAATAAAAAGCAAAAATAAAACAAGGTAATATTTGTAAAGTACTATGCAAATAGTAAATTTCTTTATAAATAATAGCTATTATTAAAAGCAAGCCTTGTTTTCAATCTTACAATCTAATTTGTTTTATAATTTTAAAGTAGGATTTGACTACAAACCGTAAATGATGCTGTTATGGAATGGCTTATTGGGACAAAGACTTTTGAGTTATTATGTTCAAGTTTTATTCTAGTTTAATAGTTTTATAGGATAAGTTTTAGTGATTTGTATTATATATATAGGTTAGCTCTTCTGTCATTAAATGTGTTATGGAAAACAAAACTTGAGTTTGGTTCAGTGGATGATATTGTGTTGTTTGGATTTTATGATTCAAAGAAGTAATGCAGTTTTATTTTTAAGTGTCAGTTCAGTTTGAGTCCCTAGTCTGAGTTTACTTTGGCTTTCAATTCTATTCAGAGCAAAGTTCAGTTTTAATGAAAATAGTAATTTCACACCAACTTATTGTACATTTTTTAAAAATAGTAAATTAATAGTAATATAATTTTTAAATTATAAGTAAAAATTTATGAATTTAATATTACCAATAATAATAATAATATTGAGTTTGTAATTTATCCATAAAAAATGAAAGTGTACTTGCAAAAAAAAAAAAAAAGCTAACCTTAAGATGCACACTTAAAGGAAGAGGAAAGAGTGCTACTTGGATTAAAAAGAGGCCTGGATTAAAATACTACCTTTGATGCCTAGTAATTGTATGACTACGGACTAAGTCCTCTTTGGTTTCAGTTTTCCCATCTGTAAGAAGAAGGTCCACACTACCTGCCTCATAGCTGTATAGACCAATTGAATTAATGAACCTAAAGTACTTTGTAAACCTTTCTTTGTACAGATCAGCCCTTACTTAATATGTCAAATATTGGGACAGCTAGGTGGCGCAGTGGAAAGAGCACCAACCCTAAAATCAGGAGACCCTGAGTTCAAATCTGGCCTTAGACACTTAACACATCTTGCTATGTGACCCTGGGCAAGTCATTTAACCCCAATTTACCTCAGCAAAAAAAAAAAAAGTCAATTAGTAAACTCTTAGCACTTTGATCTAGAACTAGATGTGTAATTATGAAAATTAAATATGTACTTTATAAGTTATGCATTACATTTCTATTTCTTTCTTCAGCTCTATCACATATAACTGTAGTAGACAAGCAAAATGTTCATCAGACTGCTGTTTTCAAATTTTATTTTCCAAAGCTTTTGTGAATGTTTAAGAGAAGCATCAAGGCAATATGAAACATGACTATATAGTAGAAACTACTTAAACATTACAAAATTTGCGCATTTTGATTGGTGTTAAAGTTTAGCAATTACTTAGCAGGCTCCAAGCTGATTCTACTATGCCCTCGTGTATCTCCTTTTCTTTCTTTCTTCTTCTTTTTCTTTTTTCTTTTCTTTTTTTTTTTTTTTTTGGTAATACCAATTTAAATTGAAGTTATGTCACATTTTTACTAGCTTTACAAACATCTTAATTAAGCTAGTAATAATGTGAATGATGTAATTTGTTGTTGTTTTAGAACTGAGTAATGGGCCAACACTTTTTCTTCTACATTACTCTTTCAGGGGAGTATTTTCCAGAAAAGTTTTCAATAGACTTTACCATCAGGATTATTTAAATGACGGAATCACGATGTTCCCATAACATTGGAACCTCCCTATTATATAGATATAGATTAATAAATTTAGTCTATTTAACTTTTCTATTGGATTCTTTCTTCTCTGCTTACTAGAACTGCCTAGAACTGTTGCATCGTGGAATAACAAATGTCTTTCATGGCTGATGAATTTCTCTCAGAGTATATCTTTTAATTACTATAACCCAGCAATAGCATTTGCATCACATTCTACGCAATGACTTGAGGTTACTTGAAGGTTTGTGAAATGAAGTAGAAAATGAGATGTTTGTGTTTATGAGGGTCAAACAGATGCTAATTAAAATTTCAGAAAATGCTGGACTAGCCAATAACTTGTACAGATGCTTCAGTCTTAGAGTCAAGAAGGGGAGGGCTGTGGGGTCTGGACAGGACTCGGCTTGTTCTGTCTAACTTTCATTGCTACAGTGAAATGATCTTGATAGTCTTCATATATTTCCTGAAGTCATTTCTCTTGGCACATTTTCAGTGTATTCCAAACAAGCCAGGACAAATATTGGAAAGTTAATGAAACATTGTGCCAGCAATAGGAGTTTGGGGGCAAGTGCCTTCAAGGTAGAAAATGTGGGTTGTGCACAGTAGGTATACTTTCCTTGTGTTGAGATAAGTATAATGCAAGAATAAATACAGTGTTTCTCCTTTATGTATGGCTCATCTTGACACTCAGGGCTGTAAGAGTAGGAAAAAGGCCACGTAGTGGGAAAAAAAAAAAAAGAGTGTTCCTATTGCTTTTTTGGAGAGGGGATTTTAAATTCTAAGAAAGTTGCCTTGATATGCAAGGGAGTTGGTGAAATATAACTAATGATAATAAGATAATAATCAAAATATTCAAAATTTCTGCTGTGATGAAGATCTATGTCTGTCCATTCAATGTATCTTTTATCTATGAGTTCACCAGAGGGGACCATCCAATATAATGGAAACCTTCTTCTGACATTGTGAAGGTGCCACTGGAACACTCTGGCTGTTCACTTGTAATCCCTCTCTCTTGCCCCATGACAGACTATTCTTTGAAGCAAATTTTTTACATTTTTCTCATTGTTTATGTGTTGCACACTGTACTTCTCCCGATTGCCTTCTATGTGGTGTTCATCTTTAGATCTTTTGGAAACAGCTTATTTAGATCTCACTGCCATTAGGCAACACTGCTAAAATGTTAATAATGAAAAGATGGGCCTTTACTTTCACAGGGCTCTTGATATATTCTTCCTCTATGTTTAGTCTTTCCTGAATGAACAGACAGACCAAATTCTTTTACATAATTACAGATCTCTTCCAGGAAACTTTCCATTGTCCTGGGGAATAATGGAATTAACACAATGATATTTTTTTAAACAGGAAGACCTCATCATCTGTAGGGATTGCTCCTTTGATCTGTATGGTTTTCTGGTCTTGTCTATTACACTGGCAAATGCCTTTTTCCAGCATACATCTTGTTTTTATGCTTTGACTGATATTTATTATAAGAAAATTATGAAACAGAATTATTTGTATTGTTTTGGTTTTCTAATTTGCAAAATGAGCTAGAGAAGGGAATGCAAACCACTCCACTATTTTTGCCAAGAAAACTGAGAAGGGTCACTAGAAGTCAAAAAATGCTTGAAAAATGACCAAATAACAAGCAACAGTATTTATATTATTTCATCTTCCAAAGAGTCTTTGATTTTGGTGTCAAAGAGCCTATATTTGGTTAATGGGTTCTTACATTTTTAACATAATTCAGTTAATTTGAGATGGTGAAAGTGTTGTCTATTGTTTTAATATTGTTTTGAGGGTCTACTTCTTGCTGTTGTTGAAAATAGATAGGCAGTGCAATGGATAGAATGCTGAAATTGCAGTCAAGAAGACCCGAGTTCAAGTTTGGTTCCAAACACTTAACTGGTTGTGAGATTCTAGGCAAATCACTTAACCTTGTTTGTTTCAATTTCTTCATCTATAAAAATGCACCAAAGAAGGAAATGACAAAACTCTCCAATGTCTTTGCCAAGAAAAACTCCCAAAATGGAGTCATAAAGAATCAGACATGATTGAAAAATAACTAAACAGTTACTGAATTGATGAATATATCAGTATTAGTTCAATTAATTGTGAGATTGCAAAAGTGTTATCTATTTAATAATGCTTTGAAAGCCTGCTTGTTTTCTATTAATACTCTCATCAAGTAAGCCCTTATTAGTGTCTGGATGATACATAATGATTAAATTAGTAGTTATTGATAGCCTTTCAGCACTGTTTCCCCTACAAATTCTTTACCAAAAATAATATGGTATCTCCTATGAGCTCACTCATTCAATTGATATTTTTACTGGTAAATTGTGCTCTTTCCCTTAAGAGTTGGAGTATTACTCGTGATTCTTGTTTAAGCCTTTTGGAAAGGGCACTGACCTTTAGTTTAGTATTGCCAACAGCCTTTCTGGTTTTGCTCCCATGGGACCTCAGCTCCATGGTTTGTAGCTTTCCAACCAGGATATAGAAGAGGTATATCCTCTTGTGTTTGACAAGTGTTCCTGGGTCAGAGCTGGGTTTCTTCACAGAGGGAACTTACCCTAATTTATGGCAACCATTTGATATATTGCCCAAATTCCTATTAGGTCTGTAAAAATCTTTGGCTGGAGAAAGTGACAATTTGTGTTCTCAAGGCTAGGCCGTTGTACCAGTTGGCCTTTTCATATGCAAGTGAGCTGCTTAATACTCTTAAGTCCCATTCACAGTTGAAAGTTCTTCACTCTTAAACTTCATAATCTCAATCTTTGCTCTTGCTAAAGTTTAAAGGGGGAAAACACTGAAAAGGTGCTTCTGCTGCTGACATCAGTAATGATGGTGAGAACTAGTAATGTGTAGAGAGGTCATGGCTTCTCCATATATAGTATGTTGTTTAGTTGCTTCACTGATGTCCGTCTCTTCATTACTTTGTTTGGGGTTTTCTTGGCAAAGATATGGGAGTGGTTTGCCATTTTTTTCTCCAGCTCATTTTACAGATGAACAAAATGAGGCAAACAGGGTTTACATAGGGTCACACAACTAGTAAGTATATGAAACCAGATTTGAACCCAGAAAGATAAGACTTCCTAACTCCAGCTCTGGTGCTCTATCCACTGGGGCCACCTAGCTGTGCCCCAGAGTGTCAGGACATGACATTCAGACACTTTTTCTTCTCTCCTTTCTCCCTTAGCTGACTCATTTACCCAACCTATACTTGTGCTGGAAGATTGGAAGGTCTACATACAACTCTTAACTCTTTAGTCCTGACTAGTGCTCAATTAAATAAATTAACCACAATGACAACTTTCATCATGAACATTTATGATACAGAAAGAAAAATATGAATAATCATACTACAATAGTATACCCAAGGGGCAGCTAAGTGATACAGTGGATAAAGAACTGGATCTGAAGCAAGGAAGACTTGATTCAGCCTCAGATACTTTCTGGCTGTGTGAACCTCAGACAAGGTCACTTAGCCCTATTTGCCTAATTTTGCTCATCTGTAAAATGAGCTGGAAAAAAGAAATGACAAACTATTCTAGTATATTTGCCAAGAAAACCCCATTTAGGGTCATGAAGAGTCAGACATGACTGAAACAACTGAACAACAAATACCCATAAATCATGGTCAGTCTTTACCACTAATACATAGTGTTCATGGGGGAGAATGGGCACAAACTTATAGAAACCTAGAAAGGAAACACATTAGTATGGAAAACCCTTTTCTCTGGGGCAACTTAAGACTGGTTGTAGTTCAGTCATTTTTTTTTTAGTCATGTTTGACTCTTGATCTTATATGGAGTTTTGTTGGCAAAGATACTGGAGTGGTTTGCCATTTCCTTCTTTAGGTAATTAGTTCTTCCTGACTCCAAGTCCAGCATTCTATCCACTCTCTGAGAATAAATAAGAAAATTAAATGAATGAGCATTTATTAATCTCTTAATATGTGCCAAATATTGTACTAAATGCTGGGGATACAAATAAAAGCAAAAATGTATTCATTTTGCATCTAATATATTACAAGGACATGCTTTCTAAATTTTTTACTAAAGATCCATAACTGAAACTAATATTTCAGATGCACCTTGAAACAGTGTGCTATGGAATTTAAATATATACTTTCTCTTTCACATCAAATGAGGAAATTTCTGTCTTTGGAATTTCTCAGTTATGTAGGGCTGACATTATGACATTAATATTTGTGAATCCATAAAAATGCTTTTTGTCTCATGTAGGAGCCACTGCCTTCTTTGATGACAGGTCTCTTTCCTTGTGGAAAGCTCTAAGTATACTGAAACAAAGACCCATCATTTCTAAAAGGAAAAACTTCTGTTCATTCTGCAGTCAAATATCAGATATAATATAGATCAACTTTTCCTGACTATTTTTCTTCACCATGATAAATCTTGAAAAATTGAAAAAATATATTAGTAAAGAGGTATTCAAAAAGTATTTGTTCAAGTAAAATTATAGTCAAGTAAATTTTTATTATTATTTTGAAAGTAAATATTTATCTTGAAGGTAAATTTGTTTGTGCACTTTTGCAGAGTATTTGGCTTGTTGGCTTGACAAAATATAATAACCATTTTGCAATGCAGAAAATTGTGCCTATTTGATAACTGAATAAAGAGGCAATAGATAGATCTTCAAAATGTGGTATTAGAAGCTAAATAAATAAATAAACATCTTATAGGTTAACCGTAATTTATATATATATATATATATATATATATATATATATATATATATATATATATATATATATATATATACACACACATATGTATATGTGGGACTTAAAATTTTAATGATTGGGGCAGTGAGATGGCACAGTGGATAAAACACCGGACCTGGGATCAGGAGGATCTGAGCTCAAATGTAATATCTAACTTCTATTCCCATGAAATTCTTTTTTCTATGTTAATATAATGGCATTTCTATTTTTACAAATGCTCTTTGGAGGTAAGTAGAAAGAGCTGGGTTTGAAGTCAGGAAAATATAAGTTCAAATCTGACCTCAGACATTTATATCTATTATCATTACAGCAGCTCACTTAGTGGTAATCTGTCTCAGTTTCCTCAATTGTAGAATAGAGAAAATAACAGCATCCTACCTCACAGGGCTGTTATGAGGATCAAATGAAATAGTATTTCTAAAGCACTTAGTACAGTGCATGGAACATAAAAGGAGCTGAATAAATGTTTGTTTCTCTCCCTTATTAAGTTGCAAGACATTTAGAATAAAAGTGAGTGACTTTTTAAATTTAGGGAAATTTCCCCAAATTATAAGTATTTCATGTACCTTTAATTTTCAATAAATATTTCCATCCCTCCATTCAATAAGAAATCAAATAAATTTTAGTATTTAACTATTAATATATGCATAAGGAATAAAATAGGTTAAATTTTCCTAAAACTTTATATGGCATATAACATTTTTAGTTATCATAAAGTGGTTAAATGCTTTTCAGAACCCAAAGTAATGAAATTTGATTTTACTTCTTGCCAACCACTTGCCACTTTATTTTATTTTTGAAAGAGATACCTGAACATTTTGCTGAGCATTGGTTATATTTTGCTTTGGATTTGATTGAGAACAGAGCTGTGAGTCTTGATTCATAAAAATAAGTTGTTGCAAATGGAATTAAAACTTTATGAGTATATTCAATAAGAATGGCATGTGTTTTTCTTAGGAAACATTAACAATTTTGTAATTTTGCTGATTGGAAATCAATTTAGAGCTTCTGGTTATTATGAGGATCAATACTTGTCCTTACGGTGTTATCATTGATTTTTTTTTTTCCTAGCCAAGTATGAAAAGAACTTCATGCTTAAATCATACCATTTGATTTTGATTATTAAGATTTACTTTTTCAACTGCTCTCTTTTAAAATTTTCACATACACTATCAAGCTTCCTCCATTTCTCATTTCATTCCCATTTCTTCAATGTTGTCTCTCCAATCCATTACAGGTCTCTCCCGTCCTATTAACACTACTACTTTTAGCCTATTTCAGTATTGATGTTTTATTTCAATAGAATAATGTAGTTCTACCAAATTTTCCCATGTCCCTTGACAAGCTTCTTGTACCATGTAAGGGTACATATACTCCAGTTTGGGAACCATTGATTTAGAAGATTTAAGAAATAAAATTTAGATTGCTATCCTCTTAAGATAATGTTTTAGTTGCAAAAACCTTTTGCCTACATAACTGGGTTTTAAATTTATTCTATGGATCTTGATATAATGTTCTGAATTATACTTTAAAATTTTACTAATAAGAAGACATTATATATATTTATTATTATTATTATTATTATGAGGTAATTGGGGTTAAATGATTTGCCTAGGAAGTGTTAAGTGAGATCAAATTTGAACTGAGGTCCTCTGACTTGAGGGCTGGTGCTCTATCTACTGCGCCACCTAGTTGCCCCAAAGACAGTATCTTTTAGACTTGCCCTTTCTCTTTCATGTCCCAACTTAAATTATTTGTATTCAAATATTGTAATAATCACTTTTTGAATTTAATGAAAATGTGTGCTGCCGAAAGGGAGTTTATTAACAACAACAACAAAACCAATCCCAAGCAACAGTTTTTAGCTATCCTCTATGATTTGTGAGTTAAACAGGATTATGTGGTAGTATATCTTAGACCTGCTTTTTTGCCCTATTGATATTTTTTCATGGGTTTAAAAGACTATGTTGAGGGAAAAGTTTCTACTCTGCTTGTTTCTCTTAATTTTTTTTTTTGTAATTATGTTGAATATTTTCTATTTTTCTATTGGATACAAAGAAGAAATGCCATAATGAAAAGAAATGTTGCCCCAAGACTTATTGGTTCTGATTCTCATAATGCTAGTGACTGTCTTCATGCCTGTGGAGAGATCTATTTTTTCTCTACATTTCAAATGCCTCACATAAAAACAAGACTGCAAATTCACACTACCCAGGAAGACAAAGGGAATAGGAAGAAATGAACTTTTGAGGATCCTGCTAGCTCTCATTTCCCAAAGATACATACTTGTAGTCAGTTGAATTTTCTTTGTGTGTGTATGTGGGGAGATTAGAAGGATTAAGAGGTGGAAAGGAGAGACCAAAAAAATTTACCTACTGTAATTGCCCAGCAATTATTCTACTGAGCCTATCAAGTTTTTTTTTTTTTTTTTTTTTTTTTTTTTTTTTTTTTTTTTTTTTTTTTTTTGTTGTTGTTGTTGTTGTTGTTGTTGTTTTTTTGCAAATTAAACCAACAAGGTAATCAATAAATAAAGACATTTATTTAGGCTCAAAGAATTGCAATTTAGAACAATGCGCTGTCTTTTCCAGATAAGGAATTTCAGTGAGACTAGTTACAGAGGTTAATATACACTCAGAAACAGAGCATCTATTTAGATAGATGGAATAGCTATTCACAAGGTTTTTGTTTGTTTGTTTTTGTTTTTGGTTTTTTTATTGCAAGGTGATAGCATTTTCCTAAAAAAAACACAGTATTGATTTAAACCATTTCTAGCCAGCAGAGATAGTCCACTGACTGTGCCCCAAGCTAGGATTACCTGTAAAATTCAGCTGAACTTCATAAAGTGTCTTTAGAGCTATCTCTGTCCAGAAATATAAGTACTTAGAAACATCTCAGCAGAAATTCCCAAATGTTTCCCTTGGAGTTAAGTAGAAGATGATTAGAAATTACTAGTCAAAACAAGGTAAGAGTTCCAGAGTTTCTCAGGAATTGAAAAGTCTATGATATTGATATTTTCTTTTTCTGTTGTTTTCACAGCAGCCACAAATTTCCTGCGGTCTCTACTAGAACCAGATCCTGCAAAAAGACCAAACATTCAGCAAGCTCTGGCAAATCGTTGGCTTAATGAGAATTGTCCTGGGAAAACTCCATATAACATTACATATCCAAACAGGTACTTCAGTAAATATAAATCTCTAATGAGATAGGATTCATATGTAAGACCACTTTGGAACATGCTATAAGATTCAATTCAATCAAATAAACATTTAATAAACGCCTATTATGTTCTAGGCATTGTGCTAGGGGGGAAAAAAGAAAAAGTAGTCCCTGCCCTCAAGTTGCTTACAGTATATTGGGAAAAGACAACACATTAAAAAAAAAGCTGAAAAATGAAGGATGGGTTGGAGAGCTGAGAGGTATGATGTTCTTAGAGTCAAAGCCGAAGAAAGTAGGTGACAGAAAATAGACTTACCAGGAAAGTTTTGAGATAGGAAATAGTCGTAATGAATATCATGAGTGAATGCTGAGAAAAAAATCTCCACTTCTATTTGGTTCATAGGAATGAATAGTTTATTGTCCTAACACCCAGTAGGGGAGGGACTATTGGGAATTTCACTGAAGTGATAACTGTTAGTATGGAGCAGTGGATTTTCCTCATACCTCATAACTACTTTCCATAAAAGTTTATTTCTGCATGAGGCCTTTTTTGATTTTCCCCCCTTCCCCCAGCAAGTAGTACTTTCATCCCCTAAATTTATCATTTATCTTGTTTGTACTTAATAAAAATCCAAGGTCCTTGAATGTAAGGACTAATTCATCTTTGTGTTTGTATCTCTAGCATTTAAAAACTAGGAACAGAGATTTAGAGCTGAAAGGGTCTTTAAAAATCATTAAGTCCAACATTTTACAGCTGAATTAAATGACTTGTCTCAAAGTTACATACCTAATTGAGGCAGAATTTGAACAGAATTTAGACTTTTAAATTCTGTCCAACATACCACTTTTTTGCCATCTTCATTATTAATTGCATGAGGTCAGAGTCCTCTCATATAAAATAAGTGGAGTCTAGTCCTTTGGGAAGCCTATGCTGCTGGTGATTGGACAGTGACTTGGGAAACCAGCCAATAGGGCTCATGCCATTATTTTAAAAAATGACTAAGACTCTCATACTCCCATCAGTCCTCAAATTCTCATGTCTTCAACAAAATGTATAAACTCATCCAGTCAGCCCTTTTTTGACCTTTCTTCTCCTGGGTTGTTGTTCTTCATTTTAGCCTGTTCTTAATGATACAAAAATGTTTGGATGGGTAGATGGATGAGATAAGGAAAGCTGTGGTAATATTTGCTCCCAGAGATAAGAGGCATTACTCGGTTTGCTTTCTAAAGGGGAGGAATTTTTTTTCATTCAATCTTGCAAGTAAGTATTAAAGACTCACTGGTTCTTACATGCAGTATATTAATTTATTCCACCTGAAAAAGTACTGAGGGTAAAGTGAGTGCAAATTCACATTCTTTTCTTCTCAGCTGACTCAGATTTTTGCCTTTCTTATGTAAATACTAAGTAGATGGCCAACATTATTCTAAAGCTTAAGTAAAAGGAATTTGTCCTGCCAAGACTAGAACTCATCTCAAATACTTCCATGCTTGACATGACAGCAGGCTGGGCAATTGACCAATATTAGATGATTGAGATGGAAATGTTGCTTAAATAGAAAAAATATGAGGAGAGAAATACAGAGGGAAGGAGGAATAGGGAGAAAATAGATACAGTCAAAAGGAAGATGGGTGTCTCTCCACTTTGGAGAGATACAGAATTACAATATTAGCCTTTTGAAATTCTTAAACAAAACAGTTATTGGCTAGAATTAGAAGGCTCTTCATTGTAGAAGAGGTCCCAGTAGAAAGTAACAGATATACAAATCATGATTTTTCAGGTCTACTAAGTCTGAGAACTTTATTTTAAATGAGAATTTTTTTTTTGATCTTTTTTTTTTTTTATTATATATATATATATATATATATTTTATAATATTATCCCTTGTATTCATTTTTCCAAATTACCCCCCCTCCCTCTATTCCCTCCCCCCGACGACAGGCAATACCATACATTTTACATGTGTTACAATATAGTCTAGATACAATACATGTGTGTGAATATCATTTTCTTGTTGCACAATAAACATTAGAATCCGAAGGTACATGCAACCTGGGCAGACAGATATTAGTGCTAACAATTTACATTCACTTCCCAGTGTTTCTTCTCTGGGTGTAGCTACCTCTGTCCATCATTGATCAACTGGAAGTGAGTTGGATCTTCTTTATGTTAAATGAGAATTTTTAAATGAGAATTTTTAAATGAGAATTTTATTTTATAAGTCTGAGAATTTTATTTTTGGTACTGTTTGTATTTCAGATTATTTCAGGTAAATATGTGGTGGCTCCATTCAATCATTGCCCAAAGTTCTAGTATATAAGAAATACTTTAAATGATGACAGAAAGATTTCAGAAGGAATCTTGAAATAGATTGCTTACTGTTTTCTGACACCTGACAGTCCTACTCAGGTACCAAAAGAACAAAACAGAAACAGATTCTTCTAAAAGCAAAACCAAGAGTCTATGGCTCCTTCACTTTGTAATACTATATAGCATATAGGTATGTTTTTTGTTAAAGGAAGGGAAAATTAGTGAAAATGGAATGAGTCATTAAGTGAATGTAATCACTGTTTAATGAGTCTAATCAATCCACTAAACGTGACATCTGTTAAGTAAATAGGGCTAAAATTAAGAAGCAGTTCTCTCCCTGTGTTAGCCTGATTTCCATTTTTAAAAAAAATATATGATTTGGCATTTAATTTTCTTACATATTACTCTCATGATTCAAGAACAAGTTCCAGATATTTTGTGCTATTAGTTTAGATTTTTCTTTGAGGTTTAATCAGAAGCAAAATTGGTCACTAGATAGGAACAATAGAGAATAGGCTAGAACATGTATATTAAAGAACACAGCAGTGTTATATCTTTTGCAGTGAGGGACCTATTACTTAATGTAAGCTGAAGTTAATTTTAAGATAGAATGAAAACAACACTTCTAGTTAATATGGCAGCATGAGAAATATCAGCGAGAATTTCATTACTCCAGAAAATATCTAAAAATGTCAACAGATCAAATAATAATCAAGAAAATCCAGAAAGAAGGAGTACTAAGCTCCTTCATCTCAGAATCAAACAAGAACATCTGAAGGCTACGAGAGAAATACTACTAGGGAAGCTGAAGGAATTGAGATATGATTATAATAATAATAATATAATAAATATAAATATAATAAAAATAATCTATAACAAATAATTAATCTATGTGCAGATCACTGTAGTAAAGTGTGAGAGATAGAGCTCTTGGTCCCAGTAATCATGAACTTTATAGTCTACCAAGGAAATAAGGCTCATATATAGATTATTATAATTCACAATATTCATTACCCAAATGAATTTGGGATTTTATTGATTTAGAACTTACCTCCAACAATGCATGGAGATCACAACCCATCAGTACCTGCTCATCCCATGCCACCACTCATCATTATCATCAATAGCATTTATGTAGCGCCTACCCTGTACCAGGCACTGTACTAAAGTGCCTTACAAATACTATTCATTTAATACTCACAACAGGGGACAGCTAGGTGGCACAGTGGATAGAGCATCAGCCCTGGAGTTGAGTTCAACTCCAGGAATCTGAATCCAAATCTGGTCTCAGACGCTTAACACTTCCTAGCCGTATGACTCTGGGCAAATCACTTGACCCAAATTGCCTCAGCAACAACAACAACAACAATAATAATAATAATAAATAATAATAATAATAATAATAATACTCACAACAGCCCTGGGAAGAAGGTGCTATTATTATTTTCATTTTACAGCTGAGAAAGCTGGGGCAATCAATCAGTGTCTGAAGCCAGATTTGAACTGATATCTTTCTGACTCCAGGTCCAACGATCCCACACAATCTAGATTGTCCAGTTTGTCTATGTTCTTTCATTAATTTACAATAGTATTTTATATTTCAGTCATGTCCAACTCTTCATGACCTTTCATAAGGGTGACTCATGACTCTTCATAAGACAATAACAAGTATTTATTAAATGATTACTATGTTCTAAATGCTATGCTTGGTCTTGACAGAATTTACATTCTGAGGGGGGAATAAACAAGGATAGATAGAGATAGATAGATAGATAGATAGATAGATAGATAGATAGATAGATAGATAGATAGATGTGTATATGGAAAACAAAAGATTTCATGAGGAAGGTGGTGTCTCAACTGCATCCTGAAGGGAAAGAAATACTAAGTATTTCATTGAGAGCCTACCAGGTAACAGACACTGTGCTAAGAACTTTGCAAATATTATCTCATTTGATCCTCACAACAGAACTCAGTTCTATGTACCACCTAGCTGCATGTGTTAGCTAAAATAGTATATTCAAATAACTTTTAATAGTAAATATTTCATTTGTAAACCAGTGCTATTTGAATTTATGTGGATCTATTTGTTTTTATTACTAATGGACTTCCTAAGGCTCCTTTTAGGAAAGATTTTAAAAATCACTGTATAATTTTCTTTTTTTTCTCCTTTGGCATAGAATTCACCTAGAAGACTTGAGCCAAAGCGTGGTACTTCACATGACTGAAAAGCTTGGGTACAAAAATAGCGACGTGATCAACACCGTCTTGTCCAATAGGGCCTGCCACATCCTTGCTATCTACTTCCTGCTGAACAAGAAACTTGAACGCTATCTCTCAGGCCTCAGAGTAAGTTTGGCATAGTTGATATATTTCTTTACTATTGGTGAGGGGGGGGGGGAACTTTTCCTTTTCCACAAATGCTTTCTAAATCGCTGACATTTGATCTTCAGCTGTTAATTTAGCCTGATGTGTTGCTGAATCTCTGGAATGTGAGATAAAATAGTATCCAAACCTGGGTCACATATCACACTCTCAGAGGAAAGTCAAGATGTTTTAAAAATAACCCTCTTACAAAGTTAGACCCTAGGCAAAGTATTCAAGCTTCTTTGTATTTTTTTTTTAACTTCTCCTTTAAGCATCTCTTCTTTTTCTTCTATTCCTTTAATCCTTGTCTCATGACCTGTCATCTTCTTCTATCCCTATGCTAGAATATGTTATCCAAACTTACCCACTGAACAGAAAATTCATTAATATTGATTATTTTTAGTTTGATTATAGGATTAAGCTCTCTTCTTTAGAAAGAGATAGCACAAACAATTAATTAATTAATAGATAGTTTTTTAAGGTAAGTTTATCATAGATTTAGTGAATAAATAGATTGTAAAAATTTTATCATTTAGTAGCCAATATTTTAGATTAAGACATATGTTTTATATTTTAACATATTTAAAATGTTTTGGACTGCCTACCATCTAGGGGAGGAGGATAGGAAGAAGATACAAACCCAGTAGCAACACTGCTGGGTCAAAGAGTATGCACAGTTTGATAACTTTTTGAGCATAGTTCCAAATTGCTCTCCAGAATGGCTGGATGTAGTCACAGTTCCACCAATAATGTATCAGTGTCCCTGTTTTCCCACATCCCCTCCAACATTCTGCATTACCTTTCCCTGTCATTCTAGCCAATCTGACAGGTGTGTAGTGGTATCTCAGAGTTGTCTTAATTTGCATTTCTCTGATTAATAATGATTTGGAGCATCTTTTCATATGACTAGAAATAGTTTCAATTTCTTTATCTGAGATTTGTCTGTTCATATCCTTTGACCATTTATCAATTGGAGATTGGCTTAATTTTTTATATATTAGAGTCAACTCTCTATATATATTGGAAATGAGGCCTTTATCTGAACCTTTGACTGTAAAAATGTTTTCCCAGTTTATTATTTCCCTTCTAATCTCATCTGTATTGATTTTGTTTGTACAAAAACTTTTTTTTAATTAATTTTATAATTATAACATTTTTTAACAGTACATATGCATAGGTAATTTTTTACAACATTATCCCTTGTACTCCCTTCTGTTCCAAATTTTCCCCTCCTTTCCTCACCCCCTCCCCTAGATGGCAGGCATTCCCATACTATAGTATATCCTAGGTACAATATATATGTGCAGAACCGAATTTTGTTGTTGTTGTTGTTGTTGTTGCAAAGGAAGAATTGGATTCGGAAGGTAAAAATAACCTGGGGAGAAAAACAAAAAATGCTCACAATTTACACTCATTTCCCAGTGTTCCTTCTCTGGGATATAAAAACTTTTCAATTTGATATAATCAAAGTTTTCTACTTTGTGATCAATAATGATTTCCAATTCTTCTTTGGTCATAAATTCCTTCCTCTTCCACAGGTCTGAGAGGTAAACTATCCTATGTTCCTCTAATTTATTTATAATCTCATTCTTTATGCCTAGGTCATGAACCCATTTTGACCTGATCTTGGTGTATGGTTTAAGTGCCTAATTTCTGCCATATTAATTTCCAATTTTCCCAGCAATTTTTGTCAAACATTGAGTTCTTATCCCAAAGGCTGGGGTTATTAGAGCTATTGATTATTTTGTCCTTTGGACCTAACCTATTCCATTGATCAACTAGTCTATTTCTTAGCCAATACCAAATGGTTTTGGTAACTGCTGCTTTATAATATAATTTTAGATCTGGCACAGCTAGGCCACCTTCATTTGATTTTTTTTTTTTCATTAATTCCCTTGAAATTCTTGACTTTTTGTTTTTCCATATGAACTTTGTTGTTATTTTTTCTAGGTTATTAAAATAGTTTTTTGGGGGGAGTCTGGTATAGCACTAAATAAATAGATTAGTTTAGGGTAGTATTATCATTTTTATTATATTTGCTCGCCCTATCCAAGAGCATTTAATATTTTTCCAATTGGTTAGATCAGACTTAATTTGTATGGAAAGTGTTTTGTAGTTTTGCTCATATAGTTTCTGATTTTCCTTTGGCAGATAGATTTCTAAATATTTTATACTATCGGCAGTTACTTTAAATGGAATTTCTCTCTGTAGCTCTAACTGTTGGATTTTGTTAGTGACATATAAGAATGCTGATGATTTATGTGGATTTATATGGTATCCTGCAACTTTGCTAAGAGTAATTGAATTTCTAAGTCTGGCAACTAGAAGATAAAGAATGATGGCTAACTCCATACCACAAGTATTTCTTACCCACTGTGCTTTCTAGTTATAAAAGTTATCACCTAGAGGGCAAGGACTTCTAGGCTAATTTCATTTTGACAGCTGGATGTTACTGTTGGATTATGAAAGTACTTTGGTCAGATGGTTAGACAATTTGGTCCAATTGTATTATATTCAAAACAGGTTTCTGTAATTTATTTTTTTAATTTCTCACTTCTGTTATAAAAAATGCCCCTGTAAATTATTCCTTGTCTCTGACATCTGTCAGGTGACCTAGTTCGATATGTAAATACTAGCTTTGCAAATTAAATCATAAATAATCAGTAACTTTTTACTTCAATTTGTTTTTATTTCAGATATTTAATTTTAACATTGTTCTCTTCAGCCAGGTTACATACTGTCCCTGTTTAAATTTGTTTATCTTTAGTGCCCTTATTGTTGTTCACTAGAAAATTGAGAAAAAAAATTCATAATTATATTTTAATAGGCTTTAAATGCTCTTATATTTGGATCATTTCTTAATTTCTTATCCTGATAATATCACTAGGAAACCCCCTTTATCAGAAGGTAAGTCTTGAAAAGATAAGGCTGAAATAGTGGCCAATCCATTCCTCCTAGCACAGCGTCAAGCAAGAAATGTTGTAAGGTTCTAGGCACATATATATTTTTTGTTCTTGTCCCACTCCTAAAACATTTTTTAAGAGATGAAATCAATTTTAAGTGAATATTGAAGGCATCTCTGAATAAAGAGAGGAGAGGGAATCAAAAAATACCGCTTGAAGGGTATGGATAATGGTGACGATGAATTCTACCCACTTGGTCCTTTGTAGTAGTTGAAAGGATAAAAGACCGACTACAAGTATGTGAACCCCAAGTCTTTATTTTATTTTGTTTTTATTTTTTAGAGACAACTAGAGGAGCTATATTCTTTTTTGGCTTAGTGGCTATCTCTGAGTTGTTAACTCAAAAAGCCTAGGGATTCATCAAACAGTTCTGCTCATAGATGAATGTAGAGAAAGAACCTTTGATCTCTGCATGGGGAACCTGTGCCAGGTCATAGAGCTAGTGCCTTTTTAACTCCAGGTCCAACACTCCATCTATTGTACCACCTATCAGAAAAAGGAAAGCCATTACAGCAAAAGAAAGGATGATAGAGCTAATCATACACATTTTGGTAGAGGGTGAGAATTTTTGAAAGGAGTTTTTGCCAGGTTTATTACAGGTACTGAATTTAGTTTGTCATAACTTTTCTATGTAATCTCCCAATGGATTTAAAGTTATTTCAATTTAGGAAACAAATTTTCTTATATTGGCCAAGTGATACTCCTTGGACAGATCTGTTGGCCACAGTTGCCTTGTGTGTAATATGAAGGCTTTGATCTAAATGATTTCTTAGATTTCTTCCAACTTTAAATCCTGTTATGCTAATCAGTTGTGAAGGCTTTTTTTAGTAATTTGCACAAATTATGTTCAGTTCTAATTTGTCATGAACCATGATGGATATAGTTCCAAGAAAGCAATTTTAATTGCTACATTAAGGAGTAGTGTTGCTGATTCTGTCTTTAGTCCTATTCTATTTGATATTTTAATTAGTACTTTAGAATTAGTATTTAGATAGGTATTTATCAAATTTCTAGGTAACAAACCTGATAGAGATGATTAGATTGGATGACAGAATCTCAAAAGGTTGTAAAGACAATGAGCTAGGAAGAATGAGCTGAAATTTAATAGAAATAAATTGATTTTTTTAAAAAAAGTAATAAGTCCAAGATGGGGAAGCCTTCCTAGATAAGCAGTCATTTGAAAATTTCCTAAGTGTGTTAGTGAACACTCAGGACTTGCAAAATAATTGCATAATAATGTTGCATGATAGCCAGAAAAACTATTGCTGTCCTAGGTGGCATAAAGTAAAAATTATAGTTTTAAGAACAAGAGCCATTTAGACCACAATAGGAGGAGGAATGTTCAACTTGGGACCCCATATTTTAGAAATAACATCTATAAATTAGGGTTTTATTCAGAGGACAATGATAGTGAAGTGAAGAACCTCAAAAGTAAAAATAAAAATAATCTGCCTTACAAGGATCAGTGGGATGATTTGGGAATGTTTAGGCTGGAGTAGAAGAGATTTAAAGGGGACTTAATAACTATTTTTAAGTAGTTAAATAGGGATCAGGATTTTTCTACTTGAGGGCAAAATTAGAAAAATGTATTATAATTAAGTCAAACTTTTGTTTATAGGTCAATGTTAGTCACTGCTGTGTTCCGTGGGGATGTGGTTAAGCAAGGTGTCATGGATTACTTTAAGGAGTATGTCTGATACCCACTCCTTTAAACTTGAAACAAATTTTAAGGGCATTCTCACCAGGTTGCAGAAACTTTCATGTGTGGGTCTAATAAAAATTAACAGTAAGGCTAGGACCAAACCTTTGTGCTTGCGGGACTCATTAAAGCCTATCTAAGTATTTTCAGTGCTTTGCTTTAGGTTAAGTGACACAAACTAATAAATAATCTTTGGTCCTAATTTAAATTTGTATACTATGTCAGTATTAATTTTTTTACATTTTTTTCCCGTTTTTTTTTCAAAACTTATTTTAAAAAGTGAACCAAGTTTTTGGTTTAAAAGATAGTACATTCATCTAGTTTTTACAAGTAAGCTTGCGATATATTTCATAATATCCTATAATACCCTAACAAAATTAGGAAAAAATGAAGTTGCAAAATTTATCTCATAAGAAAAAACACTGTATCATAGCTGTTAAAGGAATGGGCTGTCTTGGAAGGTAGTAGGTTGGGCAGCGTGATCTCAAGCAAGCCACTTATCCTCTCTGGGCCTGTTTCCTTATCTGTAAAATTGGAATAATACCATCTGTTGTACATGGCTATTATGAGCCTCAAGTGAGATAATGTATGTGGCATGTTTTATAAATTTTATATAGTACTTTACTAAAAGTACTATAATGTAAATATGAGTTAGTATTATCTGCAAAATTCAGAGGTTGGACTAAGCTGCTAATATCAAATCCAATTCTAAAACTCTAACCCTATGTTCTTAAATCTTTTCAGACAAGCTAATTTCTATAAAGAAAAAAATTTCTACAAAAGATTGGAAGTCAGTATTAGAGGTGCTGTGGAAAGAGAGATAATATTAATGTACTGTTGGTGGATCTGTGACCTGTTCCAACCATCTGGAAATTGGTTTAGAATAAAGCAATTAAAGGGACTAAACTTCCCATACCTTTTGACTTAGTATTGTGGATGTATGCCTCAAAAAAGGCAAAGACAGAAGCACAATTTTAATCTATACCAAAATATTCTTAATAATCTTTGTAGTAATCAAGAACTAGAAACAGAATGGGTAACCACAGATGGAGGAAAAGCTAATAAAATTAGGGCATGAATTTAATGAAATACTATTATGCAATAAGAATTATAAGCTGTTTAAGAGAAACATGGGAAGATTTGTTTAAAAACAAGAGAAACAAGAAAATTATAGCAATAACTAAAACATTGTAAACAAAAAAGATTCTTAAAAAGAAATAGAATTCTGAGTAATTGAAAGACTTAAATTCAGGTGCCAGAGAAGTAATAATGAAACATACGTCCCCTTCTTAGAAGGGCAGGTACAATCAAATGCATAGTATAATATTAAATCAAATACATGGTATAGTGTCACATATATCATTGTGTAGAATGTTTTTGCTTAATTGTTTTTCAGTGTTATAAAGGAGGGTTCTGTTTGGAGGAGGAGTAAGATGAAGATCAGAATGACTTTTATAGACAAAAGGCATGACAAAAAATATGTTTTAAATAAAGAAATACAATTCAAATATTCTCTGGAGGGAAAGGATTAGTGATATAATGAAAACTAATAGTTCCTAATGGTTACGGTTTATTTATTTTTCCTCTGGCAGAAATCAAACATTCAAGACAACATTTTCTACAAGAACCAACTCTATCAGATGGAAAAATACAACATGAATAAAGAATCTTATGAGGTAAGGATGTAAGCAATATTTGCAATATTCTTAAGACTAGAATGTTTGGTTAGTCATTTCCATTGTTATGTATAGTAAAGGAAGGGAAATTTAATTATTCTAGCCCCTAAAATAGCAAACTTTAATTATGGGAGCAAAATCTATTAAATGATTTTTTGTTGAATTATGCCCATGAAAAATGGACTATAGGAGATCCATTGATTTACAGAGTTTAAAGGAATTTATTAAAAGCCAAAATTATAGTCACACATAAATGAATAGAAGACTTGACATGAAGAAAGGAAAACATAATAAAGGAGCAGGAAAAATTTTAGAAAAGGACCAAAATAATTTTTATTGTCAACTATTCTTATCTGAAAAGTCAAGGATTGACTAACTTGCCTCAGAAGTTCCCAAAAGATATTCACAGTTTTTCAAGGACAGAGACAAATCATCACCTAAATAGGTATAGAACTCCTGTATAGAATTTTCAGTAGTATACCTTAATTTCAAAAGTTCAACAGAGAAGAATTGGGATGTAGTTATTCTTATTTTTGAGTCATTTTTCCTTACTGGATATTCCCATACTTCTTCTACTCCATCTTTAGGGTGCCTTCTTCCATTCCTTTCTCACAGCATGTTTTATGTTTCAAGAAACACTTTCTCTATGGAAAATTCCTTCTTTTGAAGACAAAGCAAGAACTGACCCCTCTTTTCCCTTGAGGAAGAAGGATCTATTCAATTCATCTATCATTTTTTAATTTTAAGATTTCCTTAATTGATATAAAAGTATGATAATAACTAACATTTATATAGCATTTTAAGGTTTTGCAAAGTGTTCCATATTTTGTGAATAATTTAAGTTATTAATGCTTAAAACTTTACTTATACTAAGACTTTGGGAATGCCCTGTATCATTTTATTTGTTCCTCACATCACCCTTATGAGCTGGATACTCCAAGTATTATTATACCCATTTTACAGACAAGATTTGATCAAGCCTAGGTAATGTTAAATAACTTACCTATAGTTACATAGCTAATAGATGCTGGAGTCCTTCAAATCCACTTTCACATTGCTACCTCTAATTTAACTAATCCTTGGAACATTGTGTCTTTTTCTCTTAGGTGAGAGGTTAAAATATTTGTATTGTAAAGAATGCCCCCAAAAATATGCCTAATGTAGACACTCTCTAGCTGTGTAAACAGAGGCATGTCAGCCTCATTTTCTATTTTTACATTATTTTATTGCTTTTTTTTGTTTACATTATTGTCACTTCTCATTAGTAATCCTCTTCCCTAGAAGCCTTCCTTTTAACAAAAAATTGTTGAGCAAAAAAATTGTTTCTGAGAATATATACTTCATTTGTATCTTCTCTTCTCTGCGGAGAGGAAGCTACATTTCATCTTCAATCTTCTCAGAATTAAGACTGGTCATCAAATTTTACATCAATGGAAGAATACTTAATCTAGACTGACATGTTGTTGAATGGGTAGCTTGTTGAGTTAATCCCTCATGACATCTGTCTAGTTTAGACACTACAGTGGACAGTAAGCTATATCTAGAACTGGACAAGAAGGGGGTGATGGGCTGAATTACTTTGGGAACACAAAAACACTTTCAACATTTTAATTCCTTAACTATTTGAAGATAGTTATTAAGTTTTTATTAACTGGATCTAATACAGCATGAGAATAGAATTTTTAATGAGAAAATAACATTTAAATCATAGATTATTTTTAGATTAATAAACTTGTCTCAGTTGTAATATAGGAGGATAAATAAAAATATCTCCAAATAGTGAAAATAAAGTCATTAATGGGAGAGCCCAAACTCTATAGGTAAAAGCTTTTCTGATTTTAGTTTGACCTGTATTGATATCCAAGAAAGGAATCTGTGTTCCTGATAGAGTAGGTTATTGGCCATGATAAAGGAAGGAGGGAGTGTCTTGATGATTAATAAAAGACTATTCCTAGCTCATATTCCTCTGGATGCTCATAAAAATGCTTTCTATTCATCAAATATGGTCAATTGCCATTTTGTTCTTTGTGTTCTCATTCTTTTTTTTCTTTCCTTTTGAAGATCTGAGATGAAGAAAAAGAAAATTAAATCCAGAGATCAGAGCCCTATAATTTCAAGGCTTTATTATTTCCCTCTCCATACCCAAAGCCACCCCCCACTCCCACCCTTTTTTTGGCTTAAAAGCCAAAGATTGAATCAATGGAGAAAGATTACAAATTTCAAATAACAGCACCTGTATTAAATTAAATTAATTTGAATTCAATGACTTATTTATTCTCAGAAAAATATCTTCTAAACAATAGTGACCCTTGTAGAGGCAATATTCATTTAAAACTTTACCTCAACTCAGCCCAAACTTATTTTGATTTGATCTTGATATAAAAAAGGAAAAAAAAAAGACTGTTTTAATTCTATTTTTAAAATATAAAATATAGAAAGGAGGTTAGGCTTCTCTATATAAGGCAATATGATAATGATAGTTATTAAATGCACATTTAAAGGTAAAACATTAGAAGGTTGGCTTTTTTTTTTTTTTTGGCCACTTTTGCTACTGTCAATCATCTCTCCTTTCTAGATACTTTCATCTATCTTGCCTTTTATGGTAATATACTTTCTTGGTTTCCGTCCTTTCCTTCTTGGTAATTTCTCAGTTTCCTTTGAAAGTTCAACATCTTCTGTCTCCTAAGCCACTTTCTCTGCTCTAGCTATACTTTTCCCCTTGCCAATCTTATCTGCTTCCAAGATAATAAGTATCATCTCTTTGCAGATATGTACCAAGTGTGTACATATCTAGCTTTAAACTCGGTCTTACCTTACCAATCACCTGTATCCCTATCTCAATGTTCCTTCCTTAGCACATATTCCTTAGCATATACTAAGCCCCTAACAAAATGCATTTTCATCCATTCATTAGCATCTCAAACTCAAAAGCTCAAAATGAAAATGAGCTTGATGCTCCCAATTGCCAGCCTTGAACTCTGTTAGTAGATCGCAGTGATTATATCTCTATACTGCTATCCTGGAACTCACTTGAAACATTTAAGATTGAAAGATTTAGAATGGAAAGTACCAAAGGAAAATTTAATAATATTTTGTTTTTTTCCAAATACATGCAAAGACAATTTTCAACATTAATATTTGTAAAGTCTTGTATCTCCACCCCCTCCCCAAGACAACAAGCAATTCAGCATAGGTTAAATGTGCAATTCTTCCAAACATATTTCCATATTTGTCATTCTGTGCAAAAAAATAATAATGATGAGATCAAAAAGAGAAAAATACAAAGCAAACACAATAATGATGAAAATACTATGCTTTGATACAAATTCAGTCTCCATAGTTTTCTCTCTAGTTGTGGGTGGCAGAAAGTACCAAAATTATGAAGAAAAAAATGAAAACTGAATATTTTATGAATCCCACATTAAAGCAAGAGGATAATTTCTTAATGAATGCTTCTGAGGCAGAATTTTTGGCCCTTTTTTGTGTTATGGGTCTCTTTTATAATAACGTTTTAAAATCTTTTAAATAAAATTTACAGGTTTACAAAGAATTTTATATAATTATATTGACACAGTTAACAATACATATGTATGTATGTATGTGTGAGTGTGTTTTCAATTTCATAGGGGAGGAGAAGGGAATAAACATATATTAAGCACCTACTAACCCCAAGGTAAGAGTTTCTGTTATAAGGAAAGTGGTCAACAAAAAAGCTTTGGTTCAAGAGAAACAGTAGCTTCTTAAGTTACCACTGTAGTAGCTAAAAATGCTTATTTCTGAAAGATTATTCTGGACACCTGAACAAAAGACGTTAAATCACATAGTGCTCAGCTGAGAACCAGTCTGTTCCTTCATGGAACTTGTAAAGTCTATTAAGTAAATGACATGGAAACATAGACAACCCTTATACATAATACTATATAAATGCACAGATAACTTAGATAGTTGGGTTAGAATTTATTTTAGTAAACCCAATAAATCTCTATACATTTCTGAGCCCAGAAATGTTTGTAAATCCCCAAAGCCCAAGGTCTAGATCCCACTTTGTGGGAAGATTTATTCAGTATTACTCTTTCACTTAAAGTTTTCCCACAATTAACATTCCAACACTTAAGTCCTTTGAAAAGTAATGTAAAACCATCTCATATTTTATCTCTTATTGTCTATTTTGTTTATTGATCTTTATTGATGATTGTTCTATTTATAATACTGTTTACATAAAGCCATTTCATTAAAGTGGTTAAGCATAAGGTCTTTCTGCCTAAGTAAAAAGTATAGTTTGTCAAGTGTTCCCAAGCTAGATTAATAATCATAAGCTAGTTGTTTTTTGTTGTTTTTTTTTTCTGTAGGACTGCCTGTTAAATCACCCCTAACTGTGTTTATGAGCTATTTTGTTATGAAAATCAATCTCTAAAAAAGAAGAGAGGAAAAAAAAAAGCTCCCCACTGACTTTTCTTTATGAAATCAGTAGTCCAGGGATTAAAACAAAACAAAAAAAAAAAAACAAAAAAAAAAAACCACCAACTCAGAGGGAGAAAATAACCTCTGCAGTCTGGAAAAAATCTGAGATATCTGATTAGTTTCTTCTCTCCTCATCACAGTTGTCACCATCTTCTATTTTACCACTGTCAAATATGCATGGATTACGGCAAGCTAGGATACAGAAGAAACTGTTTCTGCCCTCTCCAAGCCCTTGGGCCCTTTAGTACAAGAAATGCCTATGATCCTTTAATGTCATTCAATGCATTATGGATTAAGTTTTTATAAACAGAACTTTCTCCTGCAAAATTAAGTGACTATGTAAGGAGAAGGAGGAATTTGAGTATTTGTTAAGTGTTATAAGAAGAAAAAGCTTAAATGAAGCAATTAAGTTATGTAGATTTGGAAGTTTACTGTAAGTAACTTAGGAAACAACCTGGGCATGATGTAAATTTGAAAACTATAAATAGAATTAAAGACTGACACAAGAATTTATTGCATTTGGTAGAGGATTGGCAGGTGACTATAAATGGTAAGGGAATTCAGAAAAGCTGGATTTCAGTCCTAGCTCTGACACTTACTACCTATGTTATCTAATCTGTATGGCTCAGTTATCCTCACATCTAAAAAGAAAGTGTAGAACTGGATGTTTTCTGAAATTCCTTTTAACTCTAAATTCTATAAAATCTAAATCAATGGTAAATGTTTCTATATTAACATGAGCACCTTTGCTGAACCTAAGCTTTTCCTGTGCCATGATTGATATGGTTCCAAATAAGCAACTGTATACATGTATACATTGTTATTCTCCAATTTATGGGCATTTACTTTGTTTCCAGGTCTTTACCACAACAAAAGTTTGTCTAAAACATTTTTTCTACATATATGATTATATGAGATAAGATTATTCCAAGGCAAATCATTTTAGTCTCTATTTAGATTTGAATCTTTCCTTTATTAATTACTATTTTCTTTCCTTAGGAAATTTTATCTTTTTTGATAGCCTATTTCACATTTTAAATTGTCAGATGTATCTTTGCTATTGGGCTTTTGCCTTTTCATTTTTGAAATTCTGAAAGTTTAATGGTCATTTGGGGGATCTAGTGGAGGAATGCAATTAAATTCTGAATATGTTAAAAAGAATACTGTATAATCAAAACATTTTGAGATAAGATGAATTTGTCTATTTCATTCCCTACCTTCTTCCTCCCCCCCCCAAATTTTTTTCTCCATTTTAGTTCCATGTTGTTATTATTATTATTATTATTATTATTATTATTATTTGGACTGATTTTTTTAAAAGCAAGTCCCTGAAATTGGTATTGATTATTTTAATATTCACAAATACATAGGGAAGATTTGATCTAGTTTTCAGTGAAATATAAAAAATGAGAAAAACTAAAAGCCTTTTATAAACATGACTGGCCTTTTCAGAAAAGACCAAAAATAGACCTTGCAAAGCAAAAATGAGAAGTTTTTCTTTGTCATTTTTCCTCAAAGGACATGGAAGTATATCCACAGAAGGGGGCAGAAACAAGACTGACAAATGATGCTTTAATCTATTTTGGCTTTGACTTGAGACACCTTGGAAGATAGGAAGGATCATTTTGGAGAGGGGAGGGTGTTGAGCAGCTTAATGGAAATGAAAAAAATATATATATATATATCTTGCAGTAGGCCCTGTCTCTGATTTTGTACCTCTATATTTGGGCTTCATGTAAATATTCAAAGATAATGTCATGACTACCATCAGACATTTTCTATGACCTTACCCCCAAATTTATATCTTTTTGGAAGGCTCTACTTCTTCCTCTTAACCATGCAATTTAGGGTCAAGAATAGTAAACCTTCTGGGTACCAAGAATCTTAACTTCCATTTCTTTTTTTCCCCCCATCAAGTAGCATTGTTAACTTTTCATATCAGAAAAGAGGGCAGGTTGCTAAAGGAGAAATACAATGTGCAATTTTGGGAAAATGGAAGATTTTATGCAGATTAGTTTTAGAGATCATCCCAATCTGAGGACTGCCCAGAAGATAAGGAGATCAAAACCCCCTAAAATAGTGCCTCTACTGCTCCCTTTCTTTGAGACTATGTACTAGTTAAACTCTAAAAGTTTCAGTTTCCTGATTTGTATAATAAAGATAACTGTAAGTATAGTACATATTGATGTATCATAAAAGTAGATCTTGAAGAGCTATCAAAGTGCACTTAATTGGAACCCCTCATTACTAGATGGAGAAACTGAGACCCTGAAAGGTCAAATGACTTAGTCACATAGTGAGTATTTGTGCCAAGATTTAAAACTGCTAAATCCAGCATTTTGCATTTTACCAAGTTGCCTCTACTTCCCTTGAAAGCTCATTGTGAGGACTATCTGAAATAATCTATGTGCTTTGAAAATTTTTAAGTATTCTGTAAATATTAGTTGTTATTATTTCTCCCTATAGTAGAGCAAAACCAATACTAGTGTTGTATGTCATTTTCCACACTCATGATCAACACCTATTGGAATATGGAGGATGGGCATTGCATTTAATCTCCATTCAATTTTGTTTTGTCTACTATTGGATCACTTTGTTTGAGCCAATTACCATATCTTTCTTGGAATCATTTCACATAAAAAATAGGAATAATAAAATTCCAATTATTTTCAATGTGCTTTGAAATTTTTATTAGGAAGGAATTATGAAAGTACATGAGGTTATTTTCTTGAAAAGCTTTTGAACAGTACTATGAAATCAATCACGAGTGTTTTTGAACTTTAGGCAAAATATAAAAATCAGAATACCCTTTTTCTCCCTTTTGTGAGGTCAGGCATATGGCTACCCACAATTTTAAACATAATAAAAAAGAATTTTAAGAGCAGGAAAAAATATTTCCTCTTCATACTGTTAATACCACCCCCCTACACACACACACACACACACACACACACACACACACACACACACACGCACACACACACACAACTTCAAGTAATTTCAATTCAATTCAGTTTCCATTAACAATAATCTTTATTCATGTTAATGTGTGTAACAGTCTGTTCAGAGTAGGTCTCAGGTTCAGTGATTTGCTAATGGGATAAAGTTTTCAGTTTCTCACAGAAGAATCATGGAATTTGTGGTCCTCTTACTCCTGGAAAGGGGTATATAAGGTCTTCAGGGAGGACTAAAACGTTGGGTGTGACGGCTTGCTAAGCTCTTTTCAGAATTGTTCATTCACTTGGTATCCACCTGTCTCTTGACTCTCACCTGTAACTCCAAGAAGCTATAGTATGTACAGCAGTGATGAGCTTAATCAACATAGCATTTCTAAAATTTAGAGAAATGAGTCAAATTTATAAGAATACAGGTCACTCACCAATTGCTAATTCATCAGTGAAGAAATTAAAGCCATTTATAATCATATGAGAAAATGCTCTAAATAGTTTTTGATTAGAGAATTGCAAATTAAAACACTCTGAGGTACCACCACACACCTATCAGATTAGCTACAATGTCAGGAAAAGATATTGATAAATGTTGGAAGGGATGTGGGAAAACCAAGGCACCAATGCATTGTTGGTGGAATTGTGAACTGATCCAGCCATTCTGGAGAACAATTTGGAACTATGCCCAAAGGACTTTAAAATTGTGCATATACTTTGATCCAGCAGTGTCTCTATTGGGGTCTGTATTTCAAAGAGATCATAAAAGAGGATTAAGGAACCACATGTGCAAAACTGTGCAGCTCTTTTTGTGGTGGCAAGGAACTGGAAATTGAGTGGATATCCATCTGTTGGGGAATGGTTGAATAAAGTTAAAGTACCTGAAGGTAAAGGAATATTATTATTTTATAAAGAAATGCACTGCAGTGATTCAAGACAATTCCAACAGACTTGGGATAGAAAATGCCATCCATATCCAGAGAGAGAACTATAGAGATTGAATGAGGATCGAAGCATACTATTTTCATCAATTTTTTGGTTTGCTTTTTTTCTTTTGTGGTTTTTCTCTTTTGTTCTGATTTTTCTTTCACAACATGACTCATATGGAAATGTCTTGCAAATGATTGTACACATATAATCTATATCAGATTGCTTGTTGTCTGAGAGGAGGGAAGGAGAAAAAAATTAGAAGTAAAAATCTTACAAAAATGAATGTTTACATGTATTCTAAGATTAAAAGATTTTATTAATAACTAGATTTTCTAAAAGTCTCTAGAAATGTAAAGAAAAGGAGCTTGTATTTTAACTTAATAGGTTAAACAAAACTAATTGTAAAAAGATGACTTGCTATATTTGACAGATGAAAACACTCAATACTTGAATTTATTTAAGGTAATTTAAATTCACTGGTTTTGCTTAATCAATATAGCAAAAACAATATGACATTTGCTAATAAACAGCTTACTGCTGGCAAAAAAAAAAAAAAAAAAAAAAAAAAAAAAACAAACCTACCCAGGTAAAATCTCCAGTCTCTGTCAAAGAGTTCAGTGTGGAAAGGGCAGTTAATCAATAAATACTATTATCTACTATTTAGCAGTCACTGTGCTAAGGACTGGAGATATAAAGAAAGGCAAAGTACATTCTGTGCCTACTGCTCATGGAAGAAGGTGATAAATGATGCCTGAAGCCAAACCCAATTACAATTTGGGAGGAATTTGTCAAACTTTGTTCTTCATAGCAAAACTTTATTAGAAGCACGCGGGATCCCCTAAAGAATGGTTCTATACATGGGATTAGAAATTCATAAATTAAAAGGTAAATGTACATGTGCCCTCTTAAATACATATAGGATTAGATAACTCAATTATATGTTTGTAATAATAGAAAGATGTAGTCTTTCTACCCAAACTAAACTTCAATATCCAAGATCTTCTTGTTCATTTGTTTCAATCATGTTCAATCCTTCATGGCTCCATTTGAAGTTTTCATGACAAAAACATACTTTACCATTTTCTTCTCTAGTTTATTTTGTAAATGAGTAAACTTGGGGCAAATAGGGTTAAATGACTTGCCCAGAGTGCACACAGCAAGTAAATATCTGGATTTGAATTCATCTTCCTGACTCTACACCTGGCATTCTATCCACTGTGCTACTTAGCTCCTATCCAGGATCTTACAGAGCAATTACTTTGTAGTCATAATTCTGCTGTTCACTTCCTTGATTCTCCTAAATGCGTGTTGTTTTAAAATAAATTAGAAGCTTTTAAATTTAGTGCTGCCCTTGCAAAGGAATTGCTATAAGCAAAATCTCAGGGTGTCATTTTAAAGGCAGATGGTAGACTTGTGATAGCCTAGATTTACATGTCCTTATTTCAGTCATCATGACCCAGAATAAATAACTTCACAAGAATGACCTTGCCTTTGGATTGAATTCTTGAAACATCATAGTTCATAGAATTGAGAAGTCATCAAATCCTGGGAGTATAGGATAGCAAAATTTCAAGGGGCAATTAATTCCCTGGATTAACTGTGATTTCTTTTTCTTTCTTTAAATACTGCCCTTAGTGTGATGCTCAGATAATCCAACATTTCTCATTTGTTTCTGTTTAAAAGAGGAGTCAAATTGATTTTCTGTATGTGTTTTTCTCTTTCTTTATTTAAAGGACAAAAAGCTTAAAGAGCAAGAGAAGAAAGGGGATTTTCTTCATCGACCATTTCCAAAAACATTAGATAAGAACTTGAGTTCATACAAACAGCCATCTGCTTGTCTCATCACACAGATGCAGAACCCCAAAGCCAGAAAGGACCAGAAAACTACCAAACCTAGTTTCCTGGAAAAAGGTTAGTGAAAAGCAAATTGCTCCATCAGTCAACCTAGGTGTATTTATTGAATGCTTTCCATATGCTCAGTGTAATCCTTGGTCCCATTAAGATATAGAAGTATAATATATAGTTCTCACCCTCATAGTTTACGTCTTATTGAAGAGACAAGGTTAAGGCACATAGAATAGAGAACGATACATATCTAACTGTGTTGCCAATTATATGCACAACAAAAGGTCAAAGAAGAGAGATATCTGCATGGGCTGGAGAAGTTAGAGGCTTTATGGGGAGGCAGAACTTGAAAGATTAGAGAGGAGGACCTTAAGTAAAAAAAAAAAAAAAAAAAAAAAAAACAGCATGAGCAAAAGCAAAGAGGCAGGAATGAGCATGGGGTATTGGGAACAGGGAGATTGGTCTACAAAGGAGATATTTTTCAGCTGGGAGATTTGCCAGGGCCCCTAAATCACATCACTTAGGCAGCTGCCTACACTGGGCCATTAAAATAAGCCATTTATACCTACAATATGGTAAGAAAAAAAATTAGAAAATGCATCATTGCAAATTAAACTTGAAATCTAATTTTTTTTTTATTAAAAGCAACCCTTTCTTTCCTGAGACAAATTGCAAACTAGGAATTTGACATTAATTAAATATTAATAATAGGTAACATTTATATGCTACTTTAAATTTGTTTTAAAAATACTATTTTACCTTTATCTTGTTTTTGTTTATTTTTTAGCTTTTAAAATGCTTTAGTAATACTTTTTTAAATTATCTGTCACAATTACCTACTTTTCTTTCTATTGCCTTCCAAAAGAAAGGCCTCCTTTGTACCAAACATGTATAGTTAAGCTAAACAAATCAACATATTAGCTATATCTGAGAATGTATGTCTGATTCTGTACCTCTAGTCTATTAGCTTTCTATTTAGAGATACAATATAAGTTTCATTTTCTATCTTTTGAAATCATAGTAGGGGGAGAAATGTGACAAACAGGTGGTTTTCAGTTACACAAAAGTTCCTCACATCTAATGTTTAATGGTTTATCTCTGGGTGGGATAAAGAACACTTTAATTTCAGTTATAGAAACTTAAAAGATTTAAAACATATGCAAAAATTTGCTATGCCAGGATGCCTGGAACATAATAGACTGTATTTGGTGTACTTGTTTTGTTTCTTAGTTAGAGCTTAATAGATAAATCTTCTAACACTTTCCTTTTGCTGGATCCCAGTGAAGTGAAAGTCAAAATCACACAGTATTTGGGAGTACCACGGCATCAAGTTACCTTGCTGGTTTTCTGCTCATTCACAATTCTACTTGAAAATAAGAATTCTCACCGTATTTTCCATTATAAAAGAAATCTTAAATGCTACAAGCAGGATTTAATTATAAAAGAAACGACTGTTTAGTCAAATAAAATTCTTAGGTATCACAATTCCAGAATCAACTTTTGTTTAAAAATTCCAAGAAATAAGTAAATACTGTATTTAACAGAGAATTTACAACTTAAATGTGTATATATTTTTTATTTTTTTGGAACTTGTCTAAGATCCAAATACCCCTACAAAACAGATACAACCCACCCTATACTATTTGAATATTTTGCTGTTTTATGGAACTTATTTTGCTGAATTCACAAATAGAATTTAAGAAAAAAAGAAAAATCATGATTGGTTGCTCCTACAATCTTTTAGATTTATTTTCCCTCACAATTATAATCAAACATAAATTCTTACCTGGCTTTACTTACATCATTACACATCAGTTCATATATGACTGTCCATATATCTCTCAATATCATAACTTTCATTTCTATAATATTCATGTTATAACAGTTTGTTAAGTTTTCCCTTATATGACAAGCATCTCATATCATTTAAAATTATTCACTACAATAAACTATTATTTTGTACATAAATTCTTTTTTTTTTTTCTGGAGGCAATTGGGAGGTTAAGTGACTGCCCAGGCCACATAGCTAGGAAGTAATAAGTGTTTAATACCAGATTTGAACTCAGGTCCTGCTGATTTCAGGGTTGGTGCTCTATCCACTGCACCAGTTAGCTACCCCCTTTTCCTCTATTTCTTCCCTTGTTTGATAGTGATAAGGATGGGACTGTACCTCCAATTTCAAAGGTATAGGGAATTCCCAGGTGAAGAAGTTCAAATTAATTCTTTCTGTGAAATGCAGATCATTTCCTACTGTGTAACACTTAGGGAGATACACTTAAAGCGATTTTATGTCTTATTTGGTTATTTTACATAAATTTATAAGTAATTTGTTAAATTGTTTTCCATTTTGTTGTCAGGTAATTAAGCAAATGATGTCTAAATTTTTTTATTTCCTCATTGTTAGTTGTGGTTTCTCCTTTTATACATTTTTATATTAATGATTGATATTACTTTCTTTAAAAGTCAGATAAAGGTTTTTCTATATTAGTCCCTTTAAAAACTTCAAAATTTTATTTTTCATCAAACATTTTTATGTGGCTTTTTTAGCTTCTCTTGTTGATTAATATGTTGTGAGATATAATTTCCCCCCTTAAAACTGCTTTGGTTGTATCTCACAAGTTTCTTAATGTTCATAATATTTTCTTTGATGAAAATTTATATCATATCTATAATTTGTTTTCTGACCCTCACACTTTTTTTTTTTTTTGGTCTCTAATTAGGTCTTTTTCTTTTCTTTAAATATCTTATTGATTATGATTTTGTATTATAATCAGGAATGGATATCTTTGATTTTTCTACATTTATTTAGGTTGATTGCTATGCAGACCTTAGAAATATGTATGTTCCTTTTAATTCTCCTTTAGTAATTGCCAGAGAATCATTATATTCAACCTTTCTAAAATGCTAATCAGATTTTTAACTCTTTTCCTGTTTAATTTTATTTAAATGTGGCTAAATAAGAAAGGAGCAGATTAAGATTCTTCAAACTTTCAGTCTTGTATGCTTTTCCCTGAAGTTCAATTAGATTTTCTTTTAAATGTTGTATATGCTTCATTTGGGGTCCTTTTATGGTTTCCATTTTTACTATTCTCTTATATGAGGTCATGATTGCCACTCCTTCCTACTCTTTTGGATTAACTGGAAATGTAACAGTTTCTACTCTGATCTTAACTTTGTGTGAAATTTTATGTTCTAAGTAAAAGAAGAAATGACTGATTGAATAATTAATTGCTTATCATATGCCAGGAAGTGCTGGAGATAACAAATAAAAACAAAAAGAAAAATGTTTCCTATCTTCATGGAATTTATAGGAGGAAGAAGACTATACACACACACACACAAAGAAAAAGAAGCTGAAAAGCACCCAGTATGGGAATGGGATAAAGCTACTTAGCAAGTTGGAGGGAGTGGGTGATTTTGAAATCTAAGAAATCATCTTTGGGTCTGAAAGATGAATGAAGGCAGGCCCACCTGTTCCTCCTCCCACCTCCTTTATTTTAAAGAGTATATGTATTGGAGTTTTGATTTAGAGGAAAGAAATGAGTCTGATAAAGGGAACATTGGAGAAAAGCTAGGGGAAAAAAAAAAGAAGTAAAGAAAATAGAGAATGCTTCTTTGATGAAGATGTTTTCATCTCTATTTTGAGGACCTTTTTGAGAAGAATATTTGTTGTCTAGAGAGAAAATGAAGATGTAGAATTTTATTTTCACATGTGCTTTCCCCCCTATTTTCTTTTGTAAAAAAATATTTTTTATTCTGTCATACAAATTTTTTTAAAAATTAGATTGCCACCAAAGTAGAAATTCTGAAAATCAAAGAGATAAACAAAATTGAAAGAAAAATTAAAAGCCTCTTCCGTTGTAAATAATACTAGGCGCTAGAATTTTTTTTTTTAAACTAATAGATAAAACATTTGCTAACCTATTTTTTTTTAAAAGAGAAAAAACAAATTGCTTTTTCTCAATAGTATTTAATTTTTCCTCTTATATATAAAGATGGTTTCCAATACTTATTTTTATAAGATTTTGAGTTCCAAATTTTTTCTCCTTCCCTCCCTTCCTTACGGGAGTCCCCTCTACCTAGGTCAACAAGCAATATAATATAGGTTATACATGTACAATCAGAAAAACCAAATGGTTACTATAAAAAATGATGAAAGAGAACTTATAAAGATCTAAGAGGAAATAAAAGGAAATCATTAAAAATTATTTTGTCCAATTAAATGCCAGCCAAAAAAAGGATCTTTAAAGCAACTTTATTGATACATAAATGATTTATAAACCAGTGATACAGTGTACCTTCTACCTTTTAGATGAGAGATAATAGAATATAGGTACAATGAAAATTTGTTTTGCTCAACTATAATTTTTTGTTAGGTAAGGAAACAAAGAAAAATGGATAGAGCAGTACACAAACATTTTTAAAATATGCAAAAGAGATCAGAAAGAAGTTCAGGTGGAGACCCAAGAAAAGCACAGCCATATACTATATATAGTAAAATTTCTATTGACATTATTTTTGCAATAATATCTAATTGTTATGATTGATATATGTTTTAAAAGGTATGTGTGTGTATATAAAAATATGTAATATTCATGGTTTCTTTTGTAATCATATTTTTCTGGACTTGATATGTGAAAATGTTCATTTTTGTTTGCTAACTTACTATATATATATATATATTTTTTTTTAATTAGTTACTCCATTTCTTCTTTTCTTCAGTTTTCCTATTGATATCAGAAAAGTTATACCAGATACTTAATGGTTCTTTCAGCAATTTTATTTTTTTGATTGCAGATTCATTTCGTGGCCTTAGCCCCTTCCATGAAGCTGCTATAGGAGCCAAGACTGGGTGTATTGCTTCTTGTTCCTTGGAATATCTTGAAATTCAGCATCCCAGGACCCCAAGAATTATGAAGAAGCAAGAGCTTCATCAGCAAGAATCTGCAAGCATGGGGATGCAGTCAAAAGAAGCTCATTTAATCCTAGATGTTGTGCGATCCTTCGAATCTGTTGATCGAGAGGACCAAATAGAACTACTCTCTCCAACTCATCATTATAGGATTTTGAGTTCACCAGTGAACATTTTAAGAAGAAACTCTAATGAGAGGACATTGTCCCCAGTCTTACCATTGGGGAGCATCTCCCCTAGCAAAGTTCCCACTCATTCTACTCCAGTCTCTTTTACCTATGAAGAAAAAAATAACCCTTCAAGGGAAGAGGGTATGTGTTCTCCTCCAGCAGTTCCTTCTAATGGCACCACACATCCTCTGGGGAGTCCAAATTGTGTGAAAAGTAGAGGCAGATTTCCTATGATGGGAGTTGGACAAATGTTGAGAAAGAGAAATCAGACTATTCAGTCTTCCACTGACAAGCCTTTGGAGGCCCGGCTGCCTCCACTACATCAGATTAATCCAGGAAACATTTCATTTGATACCAATGACAGTGTGAAAGGCCAATGTTAATTTAGGTCATCAGAATTCTAGCATCTCTTAGGATTTGAAATTTTCACCACAAAGGGAAAGTATTGTTATACAGCTCCATATATCTGCCAGAGTGTTATTTCTAAGGAATCTTTTCTTTCACAGGCTTACTTTATGATATAAGAGATAGATAAGTTCTTCATATGTTTTGTGTTTAAAAAATGAAACACAACTTTATAGCTGAAGTCCATTAGTCTTTGAAGCCTGTACAGTGAAACCTATTTCCCTGAACGTCGGAAAAGTATACATATTTATGTGTATACACACATATGTATGTACACTTACATATATATGTATACACATATGTGTACATATGTATAATATATATTTGGTGGGAGTGGGGGGAATTTGATATAAATAATTACCAATCTAGATCATTCAACCTCCTTTCTTCATTACTGGGATCCCCTTTGGGAATAAGAATTTCTGTATGTTGACTGTCTATGTGTGTCTAATTAACCAAATAATTGCTAGATTTCTCCTTAATTTTATGTTATGTAGTCAATGCCAACATCTATGTGTTTCTGAGTGGAATCTTTTCATTTTACTATATCAAAAGAGCATTCATTTGCAAAAAAGTTTGATTCACTAAAGCTTTTGCAGTAGAGTGAATCCATTAAGATATCATGGCATTCTAGTAAGATAAGAATCTTACTAGTGTTCATTGCTCCAGTTTATTGACAAAGAATATCAAAATTAAGAAATACAGACAACCTTGATGCACTGTTGAGCCACAGACACAAGACAGAGCCATCTCCCCAAAGGAGAAAGGGCTTTTGGACTGCGAACAAACTGAATTTTAAGAATTAAGATGAAAAAGAAGACAGGCACTCTGCTCTCTGAAGCAAAGTTTTGCCAAAGGTTTCTGTGACTGTTGTTTGGTCAGAGGTGTTTGAGCTTCCTTTCATTCTTACTTGAAACTAGTTAGTGGCCAAATCATTTCTCTTTCCTTTAAATTTTTTAAAAACAAAATTATTATCAGCAAACATAGACAAAGAACAGAAGAGGACTCCATATGTAACTGTAAACTTCTGTTTTTATGTTTTTTGTGGTAAAAAAATGTCTCATTTGTGTCCTTTTTTGAAATTCCATCTGCTTTTATGTGTATTGTTTACTTTTCTTTGTTAGTCCATTCTTTTTTTTTTTTGCATATTCCTATCTCTATTCACTATCACTATTCACTGATCTTCTCCCTAACTTAGCTTCCAAAATAGCAAATCATTCTTTCACAAAGGAAATTTTCATTATGAGATACTGAACACAAATGAAGTCATTTGGTAAGTGAAAAAATTATTCTCTTAAGCTCATGGTTTCATTGGGAACTTTTAAAAGGTTAGTGGAGGTTATCATAGTCTTAAGGATGAAAGAAATCTTAGCAGTCATCTTAAAGAGGACGAAATAGATTGTAAGCCATGCAGGAGTAAAAAGGAGAGCTGGAATCCAGTCTTCTCTTGGCTGGGCAACTGGGTGGTGCAATATGTAATAAGAGTCCTGGGCCTAGGGTCAGAAAGTCTCTGACTTTAAATCTGGCCTTAAACACTTAAAGAGTTGTGTGATCCTGACTGAGTCATTTAATATATTTGTGTCTGTTTCCTCAATTGTAAAATGGGAATAAATAGCATTACTTTCCTCCTGGGATTATTGTGAGGTCAAACAAAATTTGTAAAGTATTTGGCATACAGTCCATTTTTTAGCCTATGTCTACCAATTTTACATGTGTGTTTTGCAAGGTTTGGGGGTTGGGTGGGTGGGGAATAGAGTTAATCTCCTGCACTTATGTGTTCTGACACATCCATCTTCTAACAAGCTAGGTTGGGACATTCCAGGATGTTTCTCAGACATTTGCAGTTGGTTCCCTCAAAAGGAGCATTAAAATGGAATTCTTTTAGCCAGAAGGCTATGAATGAATCTCCATAGCAGTGTTATTTCTGGCCTGCCAAGGAAGGTAGCACATTCTAGAATAAAGTTGTCTGTTATGAACTGTGAAAACAAATTTACCAGGCATATGCTATATTTAAATGCATTGTCTCCTTTAAATACTGCTATTGACTGAGGATGGGGGTTGGGGATGGAGGGGAAGAGAAGGCTGAGAGAAAGGGAAGAGAACAGGCTTTTAGTTCTCTTCCCCCACATAGATTTTCTAAGGATTTTAAAAAATTGAACTAAAGCTGTGTGCATTGAGAATTTTTGTCTAGACTGTATCTGGTCTTCAGTGCATCTGATTATTTCCGGCTTAAATTCCATGCTTTAGTTGTTTTCTTAGCCATTGATTTTACTTGCTGCTACATTGAATCATGAATAGACCCTGACACATGGGAAAAAACAATTGGTGATCAAAGGAAAATGAGCAGAGTTGGAACACAAATGTGATTAGCTTAATATAGGTATTGGATAACTTGCAGAGATGGGTCACAGGCTCAGGGAAAGTTCTTTACCTATTAAATAATGTAATCGTGAACCAGAATCCCATCTGTGAGTACTCTGTTGAAAACAAGTCAGAACCTCGTCTTCTTTTAGTAAACAGGTAAATAGTCCCTAAAACAATTTGGGAAGAGGGGAAGAGTGAAAATTAAGATATTGTTCTCATCCCATTAACCTTCAAAGAACTTACATTCTACTATAGAGATACAAGTTTTTGGATAACACAGGAAATAGAGAAAATAAATATTAAATTATATGGGAAGGATACAAATACCTGGGAAAATCACAAAAGCCCTCTGAGTCTAGAAGGAAATTAAAGATTGTAAAAAGTGTAGGTGAATACATGCAGGCCCAAGATAGCTTATGCAAAAGCATGGAGGTGGAAGAATGAATATTGTTTGCAAGGATCTGCAATTAAGTTAAATTGATTGGAGAGCACATATATATGAAGGGAAATATAACATCTAACATGCTTTCTGAATTTAATTAAAAGGATAAAAAATGTATAGTTAAGGTTGTGCATTAGTAATATTTCGCATCTTACTGATTCATTAGATTACTGAAACATACTGTCTTCTATCTTTCCCCATATTTCTGGCAACCAAACAGTAATAAATAGTATAAAAAAAAGCATAACTTACTTTCTTCTCCCTCATGTGAATATTACTAACATAATCCTTAAATTTTCAGGTGACATGAAACTGAGAGGTATAGTTAACATACTTTTGACAGACTCTGGATCAAAAGGAATTTTTAGTGAGCTAAAACAATGCACCAAATGTTGTAAGATAAAATATTACAGAAATAAATATAAAGTTCTGCCTTTGGGTTCCAAAAAAAAATCACAAACATAGCATGGGGAATATGAAAAAAATATGGGAATTTACAAGTTTACAAACTCAAATTGAGATAATATTGTGGAATGACAACCAAAAATGTTAATACTATATTAAGCTATTAAAAGGCGTATTATTCAAAATAAAGGGAGTTAGTATTTTCCCTGGGTGGACCAGTTCTTGAGGATTTTGTATTAAAGCACTGAACTTTAAGGAGAACATTATTTTACAAAAGAAAATGGAGCTCTCCAGAGAAAGATGACCAAGAAGATAAGGAGATTGAAGACTGTGCCCTAACAAAAAATAAACTACTGAAGAGGTTTCTGACTCCTACAACAATATTTTGTCCATATTAAAAGATATGCAAGGCCATTGAGTAGAAAAGAGAATAAGTTTTATTTTTCTTTGATTCAGGCAAAAATAATACTTGGTAGAAATTGAAGAAAAGCCTCTAACAGTGATTACTGTCCAAAAGGAAATGGGCTTCCATGAAAAGAAATGGTATGCCCATCATTAGAGGATTTTCAGGATGCAATTGGTATTGTATTGTATCTGCATTGTAGAAAGAACTCTTGTTCAGTTAGAGATTGGATTAAAAGGCCCCTGAAGTCCTTTCCAGCTTTCACATCTTGTGATTCTAAACTACATTTTGGGGAATGGGATTATACTTAGATTACTTTGTTATTTCTGGTATACTAATCCAAAATGATCTTCAGAATTTCCAACTTGACGCTGATTTTTTTTTTTTTTTTTTTTTTTTTAAGAAGAGAGAAAAGTTAGTAATAGGGAAATTGATATAAGGAACTCCTGGGTGATGGAAAATTCCTTTATCATTCTAGAGAAGCATGAGCTTTGCAAGCTATTATCTTGAAAGTTGTCTATACTGGGAGTCTGAAATCCTTTCAGAAGGTCTACAAATGCAAAATTAGTTTTTATTTCTAATAACAGCAAACATCTATAAATATAACCCACATGATCGAAATCTCTTAAGCAGATTCTCACTAATTTGTAATAGTATAAAGATATACTGAGCACAAAGGTTTGAAAACCACTCATCTATAGCACTGAGAATTTAAGTGACTTGCCTAGAGATAATTACACTGGAGGTTTTAGAAGCAGACTTGAATCCATCTTCCTGTCCCTCCATCTGACTTGGCGTATTTGTAAAACAGTGAAGAAACTTATTTTGACTATTTCTAGTTGTGACCATAATTACATTCATATAGGATTCCAAGACTTAGACCACCTTGCAAAATAGGGAGAGCAAATATTCCAATTTTACATCAAGGAAAAGTGAGGCTCAGATTGTTTAAAAAAAGACTTGTCTATGGTTACTATATAATAGGGTGTTACAGACCAAGCTAAAATATAGGTCTCCTGAGTCCAAATCTTTCATCCCTAACCCAATACTGCCTCTCTATTACTTCTTTTTATAAGTTTGCAACATATGTGCCAGTAAATTCTGTGAATTCCTTTTCTCCTTTAAATGTAACCTAGTAGGTATGCTTTTTTTATACTTGTTCATAAAAAACTTGTTCCTAAAAAACAGTGTGTTGTCGGTATAAAAGAAACATTCCATACATACTTCAGAAACAAGCCTAGATTCCTGTGTAAAGGATTATTACAAAAGATAACTTCATTTGAACTTAATTTTATTGTGAATTCTATGAAAAGTGGCGGGGTTAGGAGGAGGGAGGTACAACTATATTGTCTGTGAGTACGTGGCAAATATATGTAATTGAAGGAAAGATCACATCTTTCATTTCATTATATTTATGTAGAATATTTGACCCTCCCATGCAATCTACTCGATAAACATACAAATGTAACCTGCTTCACCAATACTTAACTATTTTCTATTTGTACTTGGACCCAATTTGTCATTGTATAAGAAATTGCTGAAATGTAATTGTATGAAGTACAAGAAAAAAAAATGGAAGTTTTAGTTCTGTGAGCTGTTCATTAGTAAGGACTGTATTTTTGTCTTTATCATTAAATGTATGTCCTTTTCAAAGTCTTTGTGAAATACATATGTTTCTTCTGCATCTTTTATTTGTTTTATTTACTTTTAAAAAGTAAAAAAATTTTTTAAAAAATCCAGCAAAATAGCAAGCACATGAGATAAATGGCATATTTTAGTGGCGTCAGCAGCACAAAAGATCTTATCTCAGGCACTGATTTGTACACTTTACCTGTCAAATTTACCTAGAAAATTTCATTTATTACTTTGAATCAAACTCTAAGGTATTTTCTTCCAGAGATTTTTCTCTCATTCTAGATTTCTGTTTCATTCCTACCAGTATAAATGTTCAATTCAAAGTTAGTAAAGTTCCTGTTTTATTCATATGACAGATGCCAAGAAAGACTCTGGGGTTAGAGAGATGAAAGATGACAACATAGTTCCCACCACCAAAGAACTTAAAATCTTATAATACAGAAAAGTATTGGGCATTACACAATAAGAACAAAGAATGTGTTCGTAAGTGTTTTTGATTAATGTGCCATGATGATGCTAATTTATAATAATAGGTCACATATATATCTTGCTTATGTTTTCAAAACAACATTCATTTTCACATATAATTAAGATGAAGTAGGAATTTTTTCTCTTTTCTTCAGTGTGAGGCTGGGATTCCAAGAGGTAAGGATGTCTTAGATCACCTTATCTATGAATTTGGTGACAAGAGATTGGTCTGGAACTTTGCAATGGGGTCATGATGTTATCTGAAAAGATAATCTCTTCCAGTTCCTTCAGTGTGGTCCCCCTGAAGTCTAAAAAAAAAAAAAAGGGCGGGGGGCAAAAGGTCATGTAGCCTTGATAGAATAAAAATCTAGTTATAGAAAGATGACTTTCCTCCTTCCCTCCATACCTAAGCTCACTTAACACCATTTTCAAGATGAAATTTAACTCCTGATTAATCTTTTGGCCTGCTTCGTTCAAATAAATCATTTTCTATGAAGAAATTACTGTGTGGTAAAATCATGAAATATTGGAGGCCAGGCTAATAGGGTTTTTTGGGTTTTGGAGGGTTTTTTACTTGTTTGATTTGCTTTGGTTTTTGTTTTGTTTTGTTTTGTTTTTGTTTTTTTTTTTGTTTGTTTGTTTTTTGGCTGGGTATAGTAAGGAATGAGATCTAGAAGTCCCTTGGTTTTAATATTTATTTTCTTTGTAGGAACCTCAGCATACTGAAGGCACAGTAAGAATAATTCAGAGCAATACTGGGAGTTGGTTCAATTTAATGTCATCACTTTTCAATGAGAGAAACTTATCCCCCAAGTAGTAAATCAGTGTATTATTTGTGGAAACTTTTCTGTAAAAAGAGATTTTAGACACCTGATCCTAAAGACAAATAGGT
Source organism: Sminthopsis crassicaudata (assembly GCF_048593235.1). Taxonomy (NCBI): domain Eukaryota; kingdom Metazoa; phylum Chordata; class Mammalia; order Dasyuromorphia; family Dasyuridae; genus Sminthopsis; species Sminthopsis crassicaudata. Next base: position 268,738,287 of record NC_133619.1, on the reverse strand, counting down.
TATACATCTTTCTATGGACCTATTTTTACTACATACAATTGCCTTAAAGTTGTGAAAATATTTAAAACGTCAGCAGTAAGATCTCTTTAGACTTAACTATACCCACACCAGGACTAATGTTAAAATATTCAGGGAGTATGTGGATCATGGTACAAGGTGAGGGCTAGAATAGCTTGATTCCATCCGAGTTTTAGATTCACTTAAAACTAAAATGGTTTTCATCTAAAGATGATGATAAAAATCCAGAAGAGGACAAAGGCAAAAAGTGCCAATATTAAGTGGGAATAAAACTGTAAGGTTTTCAACAAAAATTAATCTAGCTGGAGGCCTGAGCTAGTAAACACATTTTCTACTTTCAATATAACACATAAACTCTTGAAAGCTAAATCTTTGGTTTATATTCCAAATTTAACTTTTTTTTCTAGGTCTTGCTTATTATAGGTACTTGGAACTAGTTTCCCAAGCAGGCTCTGTATGTAGAAGCGAGGAAAAGTCTTTTTCAATGGTAAAAGTCAAATCTGACCAAAAAGATGAGCCAGAATTCCCCAGCATTGATAAAGGACCCCACATTTTATTAAATTCATTGTAAAAATGCTATTATATTTTGAAAATGACTGGTTGGTTGGAATCCTTTTCAGATGACTTCATTAAAATATCCTCTTGGGTCTTTCAAAGGGCATAATGATACTTTTAATCATGCTATCTATGGCAACATAGTTTTCCTTCTTATTGGCTTGTAAGGGAACTGGGGAGAGGAAAGAAGTCCATAGAAGAATTTTGTTTTGTTTTGTTTTCCAAGAGTTACCTATGTTACCTATGAGTTACTTATGAAGTTCTAAAATGAAACATTTTATCCCCCACCCTATTTCCTCATCTTGGTCTGGAAAGAGTAATCAAATCAATACAGTTTTGCCATTTCTGAAAAGGATTATATGAATCATTTGCTCTATGATTCTACCCCACTACCCTGTGACCTCTGAAATCAAAATGCCCCTCTTTGACTATCAGTCTCCTATTGCCTTATCCTATTAGAAGGTAAGTTCCTAGAAGGTAAGGACTATCTTTTTTGTATTTTTATATGTTTTTAGCACAGTGCCTAGTACATAATAGGTGCATAACAAATGCTTTTTCTTTCATTCACTTATAGTCTTTTCTAGCCTTAGCCTTAGAGTTGTGTGTTCTGCAAAAGAAAGCTCCTCAATAAGCCAGAACACTCCAAACAATTGGATCAACAGCTGAGTCAAGATTTAAAATGATTTCTACTGTAGTACAAGGTAAAATAGTATGATGAACCAGCCTGCAGGATTTGTTATAAAACTGACCTCAATTTCTAGATTTGTTTGGGTCTTCAGTTCTTTGAAAATAGAGAGAATTCCACTTCAGTTGTCATGAGTCAACTAAATATTTAAAGAGTCTTTGCAAAATGAGACAGGACTAGGATTTGGGTCCAAGGCTCAGAGAAGACATAGATGAGACACACTGCCCATACTAATGATCTCACCTAAGTCCTTGGTTTTCATTTTCCTTAAAAGAAAAGAAAATCCCAGAAAAGATTCTGCTACCTTGTGTACAAAGAACTCCTGATGTGAAGATCAAAATAGGCATAATAATATTTTAAATTCCCTGCAAGTTTTTTTTTTAAAGAAATTCAAAGTCTTTGGCATATATAATGGAGACAGAGGCCTTTGGTATGGTAGCAGGAATGTTGACAGAGGCCATTAGTTTTATTTCTCCCCTCCCTAGTGAGTTTTCTTGAATCACATTGGAACCTCAGGCAATTGGCACCATCACCAATATAAATGGCAGGTGTTAGAAAGACAAATAGAAACAAGTCTGGGTTTTTTCCTTAATAAGATACTCAACTGGAGGTGTTGACTGAGTTTGAGGCACACAATTTATATCTTTTTTTTTCCCGTTCAATCATATTTTATTTTTCCAAATACATGTAAAGATAGTTTTCAACATTCATTTTTCTCCCTCCCTCACTTACCTCCCCCCTCCCCAAGACAGCAAGCAATCTGATACTGATTAAATGTGGGCAATTGTTTTAAACATATTTCTACATTTGTCATGTTGTGAAGAATCGATCAAAAAGGGGGAAAACATGAGAAAGAAAGGAAAAAAAACAAATAAAAAGGTGAAAATACTATGCTTCAATCCACATTCAGTCTCCAAAATACTCCCTGGATATGAATGGCATTTTCTATCCTGAGTCTGTTGGAATTGTCTTGATTCACTGTAGTGTTGTGAAAAGACAAGTCCATCACAGTTAACCATCTCATAATCTTGTTGTTACTGTGTACAATGTTCTCTTGGTTATGCTAACTTCACTCACCATCAGTTCATGTAAGTATTTTCAGGCTTTTCTGAAGTCATCCTGCTAATCATTTCTTTTCATTTGTAAGACTATCAATTTGATTTTCCTCTTTCTTTTTTTTGATCAAATTTACCAAAGGTTTATCTATTTTATTGGCTTTTTCATAAAACCAACTCTTGGTTTTATTTATTAATTCAATAGTTTTTTTACTTTCAATTTTATTGATTTCTCCTTTTAATTTTTGTATTTTGAGTTTAATTTTTGGTTGGGGGTTTATAATTTGGTCTTTTTCTAGCCTTTTAAGTTGTAAGCCCAATTCGTTAATCTTCTCTTTCTCAATTTTCTTCAAATAAGCCTCTAAAGATATAAAATTTCCCCTTATTACTGCTTTCTGCTAATCATTTCTTATAGAACAATAATATCCTACTATATTTATACACCTTAACTTATTCAACCATTCCCCAACAAATGGACATCCATTCAATTTCTAATTCCTTGCCACTACAAAAAGGGCTGCTACAAATATTTTTGCATATGTGGATTCTTTTCCCGACAACTTAAATCCTAAGGTAGGGAATTGGTGAACAGAATTCAGTTACTCCAAGTTAACTCGAAATCAAGACCTAAACACCTTGAAAAGAGTAAGTCTAAAGGTTTTCACAGCTGGCTGAGTTACTTTCCTTTTTATAATAGTATAGAACTGCTCATTATTAACAATAATTTTGAAAATTTATTGATCAGTCCTAAGGATGGTTGCTTAGTTAATCTTATTCTCTTAAAAAAAAAAAAAAAAAAAAAGCATCAGCTGCTTTGAAAAACAAATGGCAGCTATGGATCAGAACATATAAAAACAGCAGGCCAAAGGAGTTTCCAGCCACAATGAGAAAATGGAGCCAAGTCACAGAAGCACACAATGTAGAGGAATAAATCTAGACATTACTCTTTATTGGTACTTGGACCAAGTAAGTTCCAAAGGAAGGTAGGGACATGTTAGAGGAGGGTTTCCAGAATCTTGAACAACCTTGACTTCTTTCCTACTTTGTCTAGGGGCCTCCCCTCTAGGCAAGCACCACAAGCCTGCAGTGAGGACCTCTAGAGTCCTTTCCAGTTCAGAATCTAATATCTTATTTGTGATCCTAAGGTTCCCTGGGACAGTTAGGTAGAGCAGTGGATAGAAATCTGTCCACAGAAATTTACTAGCTTGATTAATTCTGGGCCAGTCACTTCATTCTATTTGCCTTAATTACTTCATCTGTAAAATGTGCTGGAGAAGAAAATGGCCAACCACTCCAGTATCTGTGCCCCAAACAGGAGTACTAAAAGTCAGACATGACTGAAAAAAAAAAAAAAAAAACTAAAAATATTTCCTAACTATTTCCAAGTACTATCTTTCCTGGGATAAAGAGGGAAAAGGAGACACAGACACACAAAGCAGCATCCCAGAGTGGTGTTATATACCTGAAGGAATTGTCCTTGGGAGAGATTAGATTCATCTAAAGGGAAAGTTTCCTTGAGTGCCCATGGGCCTCAGTAAAAATCCTTGTATGCTTTGTTGCATGTAATAAACTTGTTCTGTGCTTCATATTTCATTAGTTTAATCCTAGCAACACCTAAATGAGAATAAAATGAAGTAAATTTGCTAGAGAAGACCCTCCTTAATACAAGCTTAAATCTCTGAGGGACTGATTCTAACTGGAATCAGACAGACAAATATAGTAATTACTTCATCTATTCTTATAGCATTAGTGGAAGGGAGGTCATGATATCGATTAAAAATTCATTTTATGGAGAAGGAAAAAGACAAGGAGAGATTAAAAGTAATATGACCATTATCACACAATTATAACTCCATAATAGAATCCTGTCTAGGTACTTATAATCTTTCTGGTATTTTTTTTCTATAAACTATAATGTGATGATTACCATAGATACAGAAAATTTCCATTTAGGATTTTATGTGAAATTGAGTTGGTCATTACTATTACCATACCAAAATAAGGCAAAAATTGGAAAATATCAAAAATTGGAAATATCAGAAATTGTTCAATACTGATTTTTTTGTTTATTTCCAAATACTGGAGAAGAAAGAGAAACAATAGCAGTGTTTGTAGTGACATGCAAATTTTCTCTCAATTTTTGGAGAGAATTCCAGAATTTTTTTCTTGCCTAATTTAAAAACTTTTATATATCAAAACTATTTTGTCTTTTATAATTTTTCCCATCCCATCTCTGATTATGAGTTCTTTCACAGTTTCCAAAGTTATAATCGTCTATATTCTTCTAATTTTGGTGGCACAGGTTTTTATTTAGGTTGAATATACATTTGGAATTAATTGTGATATATGGTATAGCTGGTGGTATAAAACCTGTTTCCTACTAAATAGCATTCTCAGCAGCTTATGTTGAATAAAAGTCCTCTCTACCCTACACACTAACATTCAGTACTTCGTGTTTTTTGTACTTATTGAACACTGAAATACTGCATATATTTGCTTTTAATTCTTGCTTATGCCATCTATTCTAGTTTTTTTATTTAGCATTAGCTGTTTTTATTACTGTTTTACTATGTAATTTCACATTTAGTATTGCTTTATCCTTTTTATTTCTGCTTTTTAAAAATTAGCTCCCTTGATATTTGGGGGAGGGGCAGGTTATGTGAACTTTGTTTCTATATTGTCTAATTTAAAATTCTTTGATCATTCAATTGGTATAAGGCTAAAGCCATAGATTAATTTAGGTAATACTGTCATTTTTCTGAATATAACATGCATGGTTGATACATTATCCCCAGGTTAAAATGAACAAATATTATGCTAAACTTTTTGAAACTTGTAACTACTGAGTTTTCTGGCCAAGACTGTGGAGGATTTATTTACCTAGTAGGAAGTTTGAGTGAGTCAGAGAATATGGGGAGGAATGGAGTTGGACCTATGGCTTGAGATAGTGATGCTGGTGTTTGAGACTCCAACTGCATTGCAAAAGAATACCAATAATGTTTTTTGGGGAATCTGGACAAGTCCAGCACAGGTTATTATTATTATTATTATTATTATAGCTTTTTATTTACAAGATATATGCATGGGTAATTTTTCAGCATTGACCCTTGCAAAATCTTCTGTTTCAATTTTCCCCTCCTTCCCCTCACCCCCTCCCTTAGCTGGCAGGTAGACCAATACAAGTTAAATACATTAAAGTATATGTTAAATACAATATATGTATTCATATCCATACAGTTATTTTACTACACAAGAAAAATGGGACTTAGAAATAAGGTAAAATTAACCTGAGAAGGAAAAAAATGCAAGCAGACAAAAACAGGGAGTGGAAATGCTATGCTGTAGTTCACACTCATTTCTCAGAGTTCTTTCTCTGGGTATAGCTGGTTCTCTTCATTATTGAACAAATGGAACTGATTTGGTTCATCTCATTGTTGAAGAGAGCCATGTCCCTCAGAATTGATCATCATATAGTATTGTTGCTGAAGTATATAATGATCTTCTGGTCCTGCTCATTTCACTCAGCATCAGTTCATGTAAGTTTCTCCAGGCTTTCTGAAATCTTAACTTGCTTCCTTTGTACATCTACCTGTTTTACTGTGTCTACCAAACCTTCATAATCTATTGTCTATGTCTTATCTATTTTTTTTCTGATTGTGACTTCACACAAACATATGTGGTTGATCTTAAGCAAGTATATTTCATTATGTAGAATTTTAAAAGTTTGCAGAGCATGAAAAAAGTATGACTCCTTAAGGCATATGTGCTACAACTTTTCTTTCTCCAGCAGAGACAATTTATTAAAAACCACCTTTGGGGAATATTAAGCCAACCTTTGTCTTTATTTTCCTTTTATTAATAATCCTGTTAATGTCATAAAATATAGAAAGTTTTCAAATGGAATTCAGCAACTATTCTTCCTAGCTTTGCACTTCCCTTCCTCCCTCTTAGGAGAGAAAGAAAAGAAAAAGACAGAACCAGACAGAGAGACAGAGAAAGACACAGAGAGACACAGAGACAGAGAGACAGGGAATAGAATGGAGACTGAGGGGTGAGGATTAGAGGAGAAAGTTCTACTCTGAGTTGGCTAAGAAGGTAAGACAGATAGAGATAGTGAGATTTTAAATTCCTGCTCTCTGGTTATGAGAGGTACAAATAAGGGCCACTAATTTTCATTTCTTAAATGTAGAAATTTAACATCATTGTCATAATGCAGAAATGATTACTAAATATCTCTTTAATTATTTTTGTTGTTCAGTCTTTTTCAATCATGCCAAAATCTTCATTACCCTACTTAGGGTTTCCTTGGCAAAGAAACTGGAGTGGTTTGCCATTTCTTTCTCAGCTCATTTTATAGATAAGAAAACTGAGGCAAATAAGGTGAATTCACTTGCTTAAAGTCATTGAACTAGTAAATTTGTGTAAACATTATTATCGTATTTCTGTATCATGTTGTGTTGTTGAATCGTATTTATATATTTTTTAGTTATTTCAAATGCAATTTTAAAAATTTTTTCTTCTTGGCTTTCCTTTAAAAATATATAGAATTGTTATTGTTTCTGAAAGATTTATTTTGAATCTGTTGCTTTGCTGAAGCTATTTCTTTTCCTGATTTTTTAGGTGATTCTCTTGGTTCACTTAAGTAAACATTCATATTCAGAAAGAGTTTGTTACCATCCTTTTCACCAGTGTTTATTCCCTTAACTTCTTTTTCTGATATAATTGCTATAGCTAGAATTTCTAGTACTGTGTTAAATAAGAAGAATAGAGTAAATCCTTGCTTCATCCCTTATCTTAACAAGGAAATTCCCAAGGTATTGTCTTTATAAGTAAAGCTACCTCTTATTTTTAGAAAGATGGTTTTTATCCCTTTAAGAAAAGATCCTTTTTATTTCTATTTTTTAAGGTTTATTTTTTTCTCAAAGACTTTTTGTACATATATTTATATAAGCATACTTTTTATTACTTTGATTTTCATTTATTATGTAAATTTTAGAGATTATAAAATGGTGTCTTAAGATGGTTTTGATTTGCATTTCTCTGATTAATAGAGAATGTGATTATCTTTTCATGCTCTTACTAATAGCTTATTTCTCCTCTTTCAAAAACTGCTTATTTCCTTTTATGATTATTTCAATAGAAATGGGAATTATTAATCCTATGCACCATCAGTTCTTTCAAATTTTGAATATTAAATGACTTTTAGCAGATGTTTTCTACAAATATCTTTCCCAATCTGTTTCTTTTCTATTAATTTTAGAGATACTGGTTTTTGATAGGCAAAATTTTTAATCTTTGTATAATCAAGATAAAAATTATAACCAAATTCACTGATTTTATTATCAATAATTTTTTTTTTATTTGTTGATACCATTTTCTCTCCTGAATCCTCCTTAGCACATGATTCTTCTTGTAGTTTTCTAGAGCACCCATGTTGTGGTTCTATTGTCACAGCTAATGACGCTCTTATATTAGTTCTTCACAGTTTCCAGGAAGTAGTTGCTCAGTGTCAAGTTCTTACTAGATAAAATCCCTCAGTGTCATGGTCTCTTTGCTACATGGAAGATTAAAAAACTCCCAAGTTTCTTTGACAAGCAAGAAATACAGCCCTCCTGTGTATAATGGAAACACAATGACCAAAGATGGGCCCTCCACTTCAAACTCTCCCTTTCATTCCAGTTTTGAAGCCAATGTCTCTATCCTCCTGGATATCCCTCTCAAAAAACAAACTAAAAAAACAAACAAACAAAAACAAAAAACAAAAAACCCTCAATTTCCCAATTCCAAGCCCTGGAATTCTCTCTTTCTTTCTTCTTTCCTTTTTTTCCTTAGAATTTTCACTTTTCTGGATTCCTTCAAATCTCAGTAATCATCTACAAGAATCCTCTTCCAGGTTCTTTTAATGCTAATGTTTTCCCTCTGTTGTCTCCATTTTATTCTGAAATATGGTTTTTCAGAACTGTAGTTCAGAAACACAGTAATTTGCAAGCTGTATCCTCCACTAAATTATAGGCTTCTTGAGAAAAAAGTCTTTTTTTTTTTTTTTTTTTTTGCCTTTATATCCCAACACTTAGCACAGTGCTTTGCATATAGAAAGTGCTTAATAAATGCTCACTAATTTGATCCCTCATGGAAATTCAACCAGCATTCAGGAATTGACTATTCTTTTTGTTTTAGCAGCTAGGTTTTAAAGTAGATCAAATAAGATAACATAGGTAAAGAGTTTTGCAAAACTTAGAATAATGTGTAAATGGTAGCTAAGGTTATTATTGTCTTCAAGTGGGTCTTTGTTAACTGTACCAAATAGGGCATAACTGACTAATGTCTTCTTTTTCCTACACAGTGATAGGGTATCTTTCTTACCCAAGGAAGTAGATCTCATGGGTCTAAAAATTTGATAAAATTCTCCAATTTCATTTCAAATACACATGTGTCCATTGCAGGAATAGCTGGACAAAATTGTTCAAATTCACTTTCACTTCAGAATTCACTTTTTCTAAATCCAGAGAACTATATGGGTGGGGAAAGCATTGTGCTTAATGACACAGTCAAGGAGAGAGAGAAAAATAGCCCCTGCTAGATTATTGTTGCTGTAATAGTAGCAACAGCAGCAAAAGTACTTGTAGTGATGATGGTGGTGGTGGTGATGGTGGAAGAGGAAGAGGAAAAAAGAAGAAATGCAGAAAGAGGAAGGAGAAGAAAGAAGAGGATTAAAAAGGGAAAGGTAGTGATGAAAGAGAAGAGAGGGAGAAAAAAGAAAGGGAAGAAAAGAGGATGGAAAAGGCCAGGAAGAGAGAAAGAAGGAGGGGGAAAGAGAGAAGGAGAGAAAAGAGAATTAATAACCCCTTTGTGGTTTCTGATGGTAGTGAGTTGATCCTGAATTGCCACCCTGAATGCCCCCCATATCCACACATAAATTCATATGACTCGGTCATTTACTCAATACTTCTTTGTTAATGTATTGTTGGATGAATTCATGCATGCAGGTTTCCTATAGGAAGGTTATTTTATTCCAACCTTGGATTTTAGGTGTTTCACAGATTGAATCTAGATTTTAGTTATATTTAACAAAGTCAAAAGTATATAGTTATTTTAAATCTTTTCAATTGCTCATTGTAGTGTCCTTAACTGCTTGTTTCCATTCTCTTGTTCTAAAATTATTTCTGTAGGTTTTTAACTGATTTCTCATGTGTTCTAACAATGTCTATCAAGTTTTTTCTTCATTTTTGGAAAAGAAATATTAACTCCTTTATATTTGCCTAAGATTGATGGTCCCTGATTTCATTAATATTAATAGGTTTTTGTTAGGATAATTTCTAAATATATTATGGTCCACTTTTCTTTTCTAAAAGTGTACATTCTGATTTGTTTAGATTGGAGCTAATTGCTTTACATGTATTATTCTCATTGAATTATGAATAGTAATTTAGTAATAATGATGATATTGAGGATGATGATGATGATGGTGATGAAAGCCACAAAATCTATAAAACAGAAGAAAAAGATAAGAGATATGAGGGCAAATGGGATTTTTTCTAATATTGTTAAAAACAATTTGCATATTACAAGCAAAATTTTAAACAAAATTTTGTTTCATTCATAATTTTTTTTTTGTCTTTGAATATTTACTTTTTAGATTAGATTTTTCTAAAACTGTTCAATAGACCCTCCTAAGTGATTAGTCTGTTTTTTGTCATCACAGTTTCCTTCATTGGCTGTAACTTCCTTTCTCTCGTGATTTCCCAGAGGGGTGAATGTTAAAATGCCAAACAATTGCAATGTCACTGAATGCTTTCAAATCCTCTATGTACAGACTCCACAGATGGCAGAGCTTCTGTCTCACTCCCCGTCTACTGAAGCCAGATGCTTGTGATCCAGATTTGAAATTTAATCTTCAGGGGCCTTCAAGCAGCAACCAGTACAATTCAAAGGCTGGGAAAACATACTAGCAAATCACAGGATTTGGAGCCCCCAAAGCCTTAAACATTCTCTAGTCAAATCCTCTCTCTCTCTCTTTTTTTTTTTTTACAGATAAAGAAATGGAGAAGTGAAATAACTGGCCAGAGGTCACACAGGTAAACAAGTATAGCTCTAGTTCTTTGGATTCCAGATAATTTTTGAATGTCTGATACTTAGAAGGATTCACAGAACCTTTTGCTAAGTGGGAGTAGAAAGATCAATCTTGGAAATAGAATCACATAAGAGTCACTGTCTATATTCTGGTGTTTCTTGGCTCAAAACGTTTCCTGCATGGGAGTAGAAGATGAATGAATAGATTTTTAATCAAAAAATGTTTTTCAGAATACTTGTCACTCTTTTCATAGACTTCTGAAGCTTGGTTAAAAATTTATATCGAAATACATTTGAAATTTTCATATCTAGAACTTTCTAATTAATGACTGGCATACAAAGCCATTATTATGGTACTTGCTTCAACTGAAGTCTAAAAGGTGACCCCTCTGAATAATATCACTAATTTAATACAGTTACAGTCTAACTTACTAGATCCAAATAAACTATTAGAAAGCAGTAAAAGAGCTGGTAGATGGGACTGCTGTCTTTGAGAAGTCACTTAATTTCACTGACTCTCAGTTCTGTAACACTGAAGAAATAAGACTAGATGTCTCCAAGGTCAATTCTGGCTCTAGACCTGTGACTAGTCCAACCCTTTCATCTTACAAACAAGGGTAGTCCATTCAGGAAAGATAAAACTTTCCCAGAATTTCAAATCTAGTTAAGTGGAAGTGGTATGATTCTAATACAAGACTCCAGAATCCAAGTCCAGATTACATTTTACCATAGTCCATTCCCATTTTCTATCAGTAAGCCTCCATATAGTCACTACCTATTTGAATTATATTTTTGGTTTAAGAAGGAATTAGTGGAATTCTCAGACTCATCTAAACCATATAATTATCATTAGCCAATAAGCCAGGAACTGTACAAAATGCTGAGATTATAAATACAAATAGAAAAATGGTCCCTGCCCTCAAGTAATTTACATTCTAACAGGAGAAGCTAACACTTATAAAAAGAAGCTGATCTTTTTGTGGTAGCAAGGAATTGAATGAATATTGAATGGATATCCATCAATCAGGGAATGGCTGAATAAATTATGGTATATGAATATCACTTTCTTGTATATGTCTCCTCCAGTTATTGCCAAGATTAGGATGCTAGAGATAGATTTTTGGTAGTTTGGGACAAAAGCCTTCCAGTCTCCTCTTTCTCTTTGACTTGTCCCTCCCACTCATCTAAATCTAATTTATGTCAGACAGCTTTCCAGTTTTCCCAGCAGTTTTTGTAAGTTTTTTTGGTGTTCTTAGGTAAAATAGATGCAATGCTATGCTTAATTGCTTCTGGGTTTTGTTTATATAAACTGTTTGACTGATTTTTAAAAACATTTTTAACTAGTATCAAATTGGTATAAGGTTTGACAAATCTCTTTTTTTCCCCTTACAATTTATCTTAAGATTCTTGACCTTTTGTTTTCCAGTTGAATTTCTGTTAGGATTACTAAGTGAGAACTGAGGTTTTCTGGACAATTACAAGGTGAGAACTCAGGTTGACTTGATAGAGGGGGCAAGCTCATTGGCTGGGGTGGTTCTTCCCAGAAGCCCTTGCATTATCCCACGCCCATTCTCTGGGAGAATAAAAGAGAGGACTCTCAGAGAAAGAAGAAGACTCTCTGCATTACATCAGGCCTGACGGGGCTCTCTGCAGGAAGGGAAGTCACTTCTAAGGACAAGAGTTAACAGCAACTGCCTGGAGACAACGGTTCATTACAGGAAGAAGAATCTGTCTGAGAGATTGTAGTAGACACAGCAGATCTCTTCCCAGAGAGCGATCCGGCAGCTTCTGGAGACGACAGCTCGCTACAATTGGCGCCCAACGTGGGGCAAGGACTTTTGCTTATCCTGACAAGAGGAGCTAGACCAGACCTTCGCAATTTGGCACCCGAACAGGGACAGACACAGTCCTGATTCCAGTAGAAAAGCCTCCCATCCAGATCTCAGTCTCTCTGACCCAGAACCGTGAGTAAAGAGGAAACTTTGTTAAAGATTAAGTGAGTGTGCTACTAGATAAATAAGGAACTTAACTTGTTAAGGGCTAAACCAGGAATCTCTTATAGCTGAAATGGGGCAGATGTTAGCTATATTCAATCCCTGGACCTCAGCCGACTCATCCCCAGCCCCAGAAGCAACCTCAGCTCCACCCCCATTCAGGAGTGGTACTATAGAGAGTATAATCAACATAATTGAGGAGCAGAGTTTACTTGTAACCTGGGTACAGATTGCTAAACTCTTGGCTGCATTAAGACACACATCCCCTTGGTTCTTAGAGGAAGAAAAGATAGATGTAGATAAATGGAAGCTAGTGGGATATGAAATGAAAGAATTTCAAGCAAAAAATGGGCCTCGTTCAATTTCTGCAGAAGTATTTTATATCTACAACATAGTTCAATTAGCCTTAAACTATCAAGCAAGTTGTAGGAGAAGGAAAAGTTCTAAAAATGAACAGAGGAGGAAGTGTGAGGAAAAAAGGAAAGATCAAGATCTTTCCCTAGAGCAAGAGGATTTAAATGAGGAATTATGGTATGATTCTCTTGAAGAAGCTTCAACCCTGCCTAGAGAACAGATTATTGACAGGCCCACATCAACCCCACCTTCAGAGATGGAGGAAGAAAGAGGGGTCCATCAGAGAGAGACAGAAAAAGAGAAAGACCTCAAAATAAAGGAGAAGATCTAAGAAACATCTGACACTGAAAGAGCATGGATAATAAGAAGACTGTTAAAGAACTTTAAAAACCAGCAGGAATCATTGGACTTCCTCACACAAGATGAGACTAATGGACAATGGACTTATGGACATTTATAAATTTTCAATTTATGATTATGTTATATACTTCTAGCATGTGTTATGTTACTATGTTACTATGTGCTTATGTAATTCATGTAATTATCTGTAATACTTCCCATATTGATGGATTTATGTTTCAAGGTCATGACTGTCCTATGTTCTAAATCAAAAGAAAGGGGGAGATGTTAGGATTACTAAGTGAGAACTGAGGTTTTCTGGACAATTACAAGGTGAGAACTCAGGTTGACTTGATAGAGGGGGCAAGCTCATTGGCTGGGGTGGTTCTTCCCAGAAGCCCTTGCATTATCCCACGCCCATTCTCTGGGAGAATAAAAGAGAGGACTCTCAGAGAAAGAAGAAGACTCTCTGCATTACATCAGGCCTGACGGGGCTCTCTGCAGGAAGGGAAGTCACTTCTAAGGACAAGAGTTAACAGCAACTGCCTGGAGACAACGGTTCATTACAGGAAGAAGAATCTGTCTGAGAGATTGTAGTAGACACAGCAGATCTCTTCCCAGAGAGCGATCCGGCAGCTTCTGGAGACGACAGCTCGCTACAAATTTCAGTTTTAATTTGCATAAATCTATTTGGTAATTGAATGGCACTAAATATATATATTAATTTAGGTACTGATGTCACTTTTATTATATTGACACATGTTACCCATGAGCAATTAATTCTTCTCCAATACTTTATCTTTCTTTACTTCTTTAAAAAAAGTGTTTTGTAGTATATTTTTAGAGAAGGACCTTACCTACCATTACAATACAACCAAGACCAACTACTTATCAACTACCATGGATAGAAAAGTAAACTCCTGATACAGACCTTGATCCTATGATGCCTGGACTATTTCAATAGCCTTCTGGTTGATTTCCTTACTTCAAATTTCTTCCCATTCTGGACCATCTTCTACTCAACTGTCAAACTGATCTTCCTAAACTGAAGCTCTTACTGGTCCTCCTCAACTACCTAACCAATTATCTCTAGTGATTATCTGTTTTCTTCAAAATCAAATATAAAAATCTTCTATTTGGCATTCAAAGTCCTTTATAAATTGTCCCTTTGTGTATTTTTATACTTTATATATCCTCAAAGAAGTGTGTGCAGTGTTCAACAGAGATAAACGCCTCTGGCGTGAGGGTTTTCTGAGCCCTTCTCAGGGCTGCTCATCTACCTTTGATATTCACCTTCACCCAATTCTTAACTTGTGGCTCCAAGAAGCTGTAGCATACACAGGCCACACCCCAGTAAAATCACCTTGACAGACAAGTTAAACCAGTTGAGAGTAACTAACAGGCCTTAAACACATTAATGAATTAGAGGGAATATAACCCCAAACATGTAAAGACTTCCTCTGCACAATGGGTAGATGAGAATAATTTGTTCCAATGGCCCTTTAGGCAGCTGAAATAGGCACTGTGGACTGCTTAGAGGTTGGTCACATATGGAGGGCACTAATGTCATCCACTTAATCTGAAGCCATTACCAGTCATTATGACTTTTGTCTCGACACCAGATTTCAATGACAGTAGAAGAGAGAGTAAGGCTGACAATTTTGCACAATTTGCGCTTCACTTAAATACAATTTACATGTGAGCTAAAACATCACATCTGTATGTCACTGATCCTCTTCATATCAAAAGATAAACAACAATATTTCTACATATTCTACAATCCAGCCACATTAGTCTTTTTTATGAGTATGTATTTTTTTTAATTTATGGAATAAGGTAAGCATTTTTGTAACATTAAATAATAAAAAAGGTGATTGTACATGAAACTGTGAATCTATTATGCATTGTAGAGGGCCAGAACTCTGGAGAAGTATACTTGAAACAAGGGGTTAACTCAGTGGAACTGATGAGATGATTATTCTCTAGTTCACATATATACTTAATAATTAGTATGGTGATGTAATGGTTATCTAGTTCACACATATTCACTATACTGTAATGATGTAATTATAATAGGGTATTTAAACTGGGGACAAAGTCAGATGCAGAGGGCGACTAATTGAGACTGGGAGACTAATTGAGACTGGCAGACTGGTAGACTGCAGGAAGAGACTGGGTCAGACTGAGATTGGGTCTAACTATGACATAAAGCTAGCCTGGACATTACAATGCACAACTTATTTTCCCTTTAAATATACAATAAAATTATCATGCAAATTATTTCCTTTTTTTGTCTCTCTCCCCTCCACCTTACTCTAGAGATGGCTACCAATAGACACAAATAGGTATATTTATGTAATATTGTCCTTTATATACTTCTATTTGTCAGTTCTTTCTCTGGATACAGAAGGTATTTTTTCATATGTCCTTTATAATTAATTTTGGTATTTATAATAATCAAAATATTCCCAACAGATAAATGGTTAAAGGATATGAATAGGCAGTTTTCTGATGAAGAAATCAAAGCTATCTGGCATATGAAGTGCTCTAAATTACTTTTGATTAGAAGAAAGCTAATTAAAACAACTCTGAGATACCAATATTGGTCAATATGACAAAAAAAGGAAAGTGGTAAATTTTGGAAAGGATATGGGAAAGTTGAGTTGCTAATATACTGTTGGTGGAATCATGAACTGATCCGGCCATTCTGGAAAGTTATTTAGAACTATGCCTAAAAGGACAACCAAACTATGTGTATCCTTTGACACAGCAATACCACTACTAGGTCTCTATCCCAGATCATAAAAAAAGGAAAAAGGACATACATGTGAAAAAGTATTTATAGCAGCCCTTTTCATGGTAGCAAAATATTAGAAATTGAGGAAATTGGGGTATGGCTGAATAAGTTGTGGTATATAAATGTAATGGAATACTATTGTGCAAGAAGAAATGATGAGCTGGTGGATTTCAGAAAAAACTGGAAAGACTTGTACTAACTGATGCAAAGTAAAATGAATAGAACCAGAAAAACATTATAAACAGCATAGCAATATTGTATAGTGATTGGCTATGATTAACTCCCTCTTCTCAGCAACACAGTGGTCCAAAATAAAGGAAAATGCTATATGTAACCAGATAAAAACTGATGGACTCAGAATACAGATTGAATATTTTTTCACTTATTTTATTCTTTCTCATGTTTTTTTCTTTTTTATCTGTTACTTTTTTCACAACTATGACTAATATAAAAATATGTTTTACATGATAACACATGTATAAATTCAAAGTACCTATCTTCTTTAAAAGGGGAAGGAGAGAGAAGGAGGGAGAAAACTTTGGAACTCAAAATTTCATAAAAATGAATGCTAAAGGGACTGCTAGATGACACAGTGGATAGAGAATTGGCTTTGAATTCAGAAAGACCTGAGTTCAAATTCTGCCTCAGGCACTTTACTTGTCTTAGCTGTGTGACCTTTGGCAAGTTATTTACTCCCAACTGCCTCACCCCCCACCCATAGTTTCCAAAAAAGAATATTTAAAATGTTCATGGCATATATTTGGAAAAAATAAAATACTATTATAGTTTAATCAAAATAACAAATTTGCTCAAAGTCAATCTTACACCAGTATTGCTATTACTAGATATGATGTTCTTTTGGTTCAGCTCATATTTCTGAAAAGGGCTAAGTCAATTTTAGTTGATTATCACACAATGTAACTATTATTATGTAGAATGTTCTCTGTAAGTCCTTTTAGGTTTGTTTTTGTTTGTTTGTTTGTTTGTTTTTTAATCTGCCAGCTCACCATTTCTTATTGCACAATAGAATTCCATTCCATTCATATACCACAACTTGTTTATCCATTGTCCAAGTGTTAAACATTCCCTCAATTTCTGCGAAGGTCTGGTCTAGCTCCTCTTGTCAGGATAAGCAAAAGTCCTTGCCCCACGTGTGGACGCCAAATGTAATGAGCTGTTGTCTCTAGAAGCTGCTGGATCGCTCTCTGGGAAGAGATCTGCTGTGTCTTCTACTCAAATCTCTCCGACAGATTCTTCTTCCTGTAATGAACCGTTGTCTCCAGGCAGTTGCTGTTAACTCTTGTCCAAAGAAGTGACTTCCCTTCCTGCAGAGAGCCCCGTCAAGCCTGATGCAATTCAGAGTCTTCCTTCTTGAATCCTGGCTCTGAATCTCCTCCAGCTCTTATCCTTCTCCAGGCTGATCTGCTCTTCAGGCACAGTGCTCTCTCTTTTATTCTCCCAGAGAATGGGCGTGGGATAATGCAAGGGCTTCTGGGAAGAACCACCCCAGCCAATGGGCTTGCTCCTTCTACCAAGTCAACCTGAGTTCTCACCTTGTAACTATCCAGACAACCTCAGTTCTCACTTAGTAATCCTAACATCTCCCCCTTTCTTTTGATTTAGAACATAGGACAGTCATGACCTTGAAACATAAATCCATCAATATGGGAAGTATTACAGATAATTACATAAATTACATAAGCACATAGTAACATAGTAACATAACACATGCTAGAAGTATATAACATAATCATAATCATAAATTGAAAATTTATAAATGTCCATAAGTCCATTGTCCATTATTCTCATCTTGTGTGAGGAAGTCCAATGATTCCTGCTGGTTTTTAAGTTCTTTAACAGTCTTCTTATTATCCATGCTCTTTCAGTGTCAGATGTTTCTTAGATCTTCTCCTTTATTTTGAGGCCTTTCTCTTTTTCTGTCTTTCTCTGATGGACAAGGCGAATATGACTTGTTGGCACCCATCTGATTCCTTCTCCTGCTGAAGAAATACAAGCAAACCCTCTCTCCCAGGCAGTTAACCTATCTAATTACCTTCTATTTACCACTTTCTAAATCTCTTCTCATCATCTGGCAATTACATTGTAGTTGTTTGCACTGGACACAGCCCTGTTGGTTTAAAAGGCCTGTATTCTCCCCAAGTGTAATCCATTTTTGCTATCTGATTGCCTTTTGACTCACTTATCAGGTAATCCCTTTCTGCCATGTGATTGCTTTTCTGCTGGTTGATTAAATCAGAGTCCTGGCCTTCTAAAGGTTCTTTGGGTGTAACATCAGCTGCCATCATGCCCCAAGTCTTTTTTGCCTGGGGCCCTGAACCTGGGCCCCTCATCCCATTTCCCTGAATTATTCTACACTCTGATGCCCAATGGAATCCTCTGTTGCATTTTGGACATGGGGTTTTAGGTCTTCTCTCACCCTGTCTTTTCACTGTATCTCCATATCTACACTGAGCTCTTAGATGTCCAATTTTTCCACATTGAAAACATCGCCGAGTTTCTCTAGAAGTCCCTTGCCAGGAGGGACCCTTTCTTTCCACATTCATCATAGTCTGGGTGTAAAAAGCATTTGTTCTCACTGTAGCACAGCGTCTTATGATCTCCTCTAAAGGAGCATCTTTGTCTAATCCCCATATAATTCTTTTGCAAATCTCGTTGGCATTTTCCTTAGCCAGATGTCTGGTCATTATTTCTGTAGCTGAATTTTCTCCAATAGTTCTTTTGACAGCAGTTTGCAAACGTCCCACAAAATCTGCAAAAGGTTCATTGGGACCTTGCTGTATTTTAGTGAAAGCCTCTCCACGATCTTTCTGTCCAGGAAGGACACCCCAAGCTTTTATTGCAGCCTTAGCAATTTGTTCATATATTGTCATGGTATAATCAGTCTGTTCTGAATTCTCTCCATACCGACCTTCACCAGCCAAGTGCTCAAAAGTGAATTGTGTGTTAACTCCTATTTCCAAATTGCATCTGACTTGAATTTTACATAATTCATGAAATTCCGAAAGCCATAATAAATTTTCTCCAGGTTCCAGGCATATCCTTGCTATGGATTTCCAATCATTCGGGGTTAGGACTTCATAAGACAAACCATCTAGTAACGTTTTGACATAAGCTGATGTAGCCCCATAAAGGGTACAACCTTTTTTCAAATCCTTAATTTTATTCAAATCTAAAGGTGCATATCTTCTCCTTTTATGGCCTACAGAGTCAATCTCTTCAATCACAGGATATGCATGTATAAAATCACTTATATCCTGTCCTTCTTTTTTAGCTTTAACCAATGCTTTTTCTAATCTTGTCATAGGCTTAGACTGCTTCACAGACAATTCTGTTTGTGTTTCTGCCTCTTCCTCTCCTCCTTCTTGCTCCACCCCTGAAGGGTTAATTGAGGGAGGAGATGGGAGGTGCTCCTGTTGCTGTTGCTCAGAATTGTACTTAACTTCATTGTTATCTGATTCATCCTTTTCACCTAGTTTAGTTGACACCTCCCCATTTTGCTCCTTCATCTCTTCCTTTAGAATAACATTTTTTAAAGCCATTTGGATTAAATTGTAGGTATGAATTGTATCTTTGGAAACTGAGTTTGGTCTGGAACCAAAGGGTAAAATGTCACAAAGGTAATTGTACTGTTCACCTAATTGCTCTCCTACTAATTTCCACTCATCTGGATCCAATTCTTCTTCCAGAGAAAAAGAAGGACATATGACCTTCACAGTTCTTAAAAGTTCAGTAATCTCCTCTAAAATTATAATCAATCCTTGGCTTTTCATAACCTTGATGATGCTCTCTAAACATTTTCCTTGAACAGAAGGTGTTTGCCCCATTTCACTATAAGAGATTCCTGGTTTAGCCCTTAACAAGTTAAGTTCCTTATTTATCTATTAGCACGCTCACTTAATCTTTAACAAAGTTTCCTCGTTACTCACGGTTCTGGGTCAGAGAGACTGAGATCTAGATCGGAAGCTTTTCCACTGGAATCAGGACTGTGTCTGTCCCTGTTCGGGCGCCAAATTGCGAAGGTCTGGTCTAGCTCCTCTTGTCAGGATAAGCAAAAGTCCTTGCCCCACGTGTGGACGCCAAATGTAATGAGCTGTTGTCTCTAGAAGCTGCTGGATCGCTCTCTGGGAAGAGATCTGCTGTGTCTTCTACTCAAATCTCTCCGACAGATTCTTCTTCCTGTAATGAACCGTTGTCTCCAGGCAGTTGCTGTTAACTCTTGTCCAAAGAAGTGACTTCCCTTCCTGCAGAGAGCCCCGTCAAGCCTGATGCAATTCAGAGTCTTCCTTCTTGAATCCTGGCTCTGAATCTCCTCCAGCTCTTATCCTTCTCCAGGCTGATCTGCTCTTCAGGCACAGTGCTCTCTCTTTTATTCTCCCAGAGAATGGGCGTGGGATAATGCAAGGGCTTCTGGGAAGAACCACCCCAGCCAATGGGCTTGCTCCTTCTACCAAGTCAACCTGAGTTCTCACCTTGTAACTATCCAGACAACCTCAGTTCTCACTTAGTAATCCTAACAAATTTCCAATTCTTTTCCATCACCAAAAGAACTACTATAAGTACATTTGTACATGCAGGTGCTTTGCCTTTTATTATGATCTCTTTCATATACAGACCCAGATCAAAGGTATACACAATTTGATTGCCTTTTGGTATAGTTCCAAACTGCCCTCCAGCATGGTTGGATCAATTCACAACTTTACCAACAGTGTATCAGTGTTCTATTTTACCTATATTTTCTCCAATATTTATCATTTTCCTTTTCTGCTATGTTAGTCAATATTATAGGTATGAGAAGGTACCACAAAGTTGTTTTACTTTGTATTTCTCTAATCAATAGTAATTTAGAGCATTTTTTCATATGACTATAGATAGTTTTCATTTTTTTATTTGAAAACTGCCTGTTCCTATCCTTTGACTATTTATTAATTGGAAATTAATTGCTAGTGTTCTTATAAATTTAAGTCAATTGTGTGTGTGTGTATGTGTGTGTGTGTGTGTGTGTGTGTGTGTGTGTGTGTGTGTGTGTGTTAGAAATGAGGCCTTTATCAGAAAAACTAATTGTAAAAATTGTTTCCCACCTTTCTGTTTTCCTTCTCATCTTGGTCGCATTGCTTTTGTTTGTGCAAAATCTTTTTAATTTAATGTAATAATAGTTATACATTTTGCATTTCATAATGTTCTCTATCTCTTGTTTGGCCATGAATTCTTCTTTTCTCCATAGATCTGACAGGTAAACTATTCCTTGTTCTTCTAATTTGCTAATGACATCATCTTTTATATCTAAATCATATATCCATCTTGGTATATGATATGAGATATTGGCCTTTATCTAATCTCTGCCATACTATTTTCCAGTTTTCCCAGAAGCTTTTGTCAAATAGTGAGTTCTTATTCAAGAAGCTAGAGTTTTTAGGTTTATCAAACAGTAGATTGCTATAGTCATTAATTACTATGTCTTGTGTACCTAATCTAGTCTACAGATATTCTATTTCTTATATCTTATCCAATACCAAATAGTTTTTATTGATTGGTATAGCCAGGCACCTACCTTTGCATTTTTTCCCATTAATTCTCTTAATATTTTTGACCTTTTCTTCTTCTAGATGTAACTTGTTATTATTTTTTCTAGCTCTATAAATAATATATGTGTAGTTTGATTGATTGATATGGTACTGAATAAGTAAATTAATTTAGGTAAAATTGTTATTTTTATTATATTAGCTTAGCCTACCCATGAGCAATTGATATTTTTCCAATTGTTTAGCTCTGACTTTATTTGTATAAAGTGTTTTGCATTGTGTGCATATAATTGCTGAGTTTGTCTAGGCAAGTAGACTCCAAAATATTTTGTATTGTCTACAGTTATTTTAGATGAATTTTTCCTTCTATATTTTGCTGTTGGGCTTTGTTGATAATATATAGAAATGCTGATGATTTGTGTATTTATTATATATTCTTTGAATTTGTCAAAAGTTAATTATTTTAAGTAATGTGTTATTTTAAGTAATATTTAGTTGATTCTTTAATCTTCTCTAAGTGTATCACCATATCATCTGCAAAAAAAGTAATATTTT
The DNA here is from genome assembly GCF_048593235.1 of Sminthopsis crassicaudata. Taxonomy (NCBI): domain Eukaryota; kingdom Metazoa; phylum Chordata; class Mammalia; order Dasyuromorphia; family Dasyuridae; genus Sminthopsis; species Sminthopsis crassicaudata. The sequence continues at coordinate 268,716,325 of NC_133619.1, read as the reverse complement.
TGTTTCTTCATTGCCTATTCTAATTCCTTCAATTTTTTTCCTTCTCTTTTTGCTAAAGCTAACATTTCTAGTACAACATTTAATAATAACATTTTCTTTTCATCCTTAATTTTAGTGGGAAGGTTTCTAGCTTATCCTCATTTTAGATAATACTTGCTGATGGTTTTGTACAGATATTACTTATCATTTTAAGAAAAGATCCATTTAGTTCTATGTTGTCTAGTATTAATAGAATTGAGTGTTGTATTTTGTCAAAATCTTTTTCTGCATCTATTGAGATAATTGTATGCTTTCAATTGTTTTATTATTTATGTGATCAACTATACAATTAGAATTCATATGGTCAAACAGTTTTTCTAATATTGAACCAACTCTAAATTCTTGATATAAATCCCACCTGATTCTGATGGAAGTGGATATCTTCAACATAAAGAAGATCCAACTTACTTCCAGTTGATCAATGATGGACAGAAATAACTACACCCAGAGAAGGAACACTGGGAAGTGAATGTAAATTGTTAGCACTACTGTCTATCTACCCAGGTTACTTATACCTTCGGAAGCTAATACTTAATGTGCAACAAGAAAATGATATTTACACACATATATTGTATCTAGGTTATATTGTAACACATGTAAAATGTATGGGATTACCTGTCATCGGGGGGAGGGAGTGGAGGGAGGGAGGGGATAATTTGGAAAAATGAATACAAGGGATAATATTATTAAAAAAAAAAAAAAAAAAAAAGAATAAATCCCACCTGGTCATAAGGTATCATCCTCATGATAAATTGCTGTAATCTATTTTCTAACATTTTATTTTAAATATGTGCAACAATATTAATTAGAGAAACTGATTTATAATTTTCTTTCTCTATTTTGACTCTTCTTGGTTTAGGTATGAGCACCAAATCTATGTCATAAAAGGAATTTGATAGGACTCTATCTATTTTTCCAAATAGTTTATATATTAGTGGGATTGTCCTTTAAATGTTGGTAGAATTCACTTGTAAATCCTTCTGGCTCTGGAAATTTTTTCTTAAAAAGTTCACTGAAAGCTTGTTTAATTTATTTTCTAAAATGTTGTTATTTAAGTATCCTAATTCCTCTTCAGTTAATCTAAGCAATTTACCTTTTTCTAAATATTCATCCATTTCACTTGTATTGTCAAATATATAGCATACAGTTAGGAAAAATAACTCCTAATTATTATTTTAATTTCCTCTTCATTGGAGGGTGAATTCACCCTTTTAATTTTTGATACTGGTAATTTGCTTTTTTCTTTTTTTTCAAAACAAATTATCTAGTCTTTCTATTTTATTATTTAAAAAAACATTTATTAGTTTTATTTATTAGTTCAATAGTTTTCTTACTTTAAATTTTATTAATCTCTCCTTTGATTTTCAGACTTTCTATTTTGGTGTTTAATTGGAAATTTTTAATTAATTTTTTTAATTGCACATCCAATTCATTGATCTACTTTTCCCTCTATTTTGTTTATGTAAACATTTGGAAATATAACATTTTCCCTAAGTCATGTTTTGGCTGCATCCCATAAATTTTGTTATGTTGTCTCATTATCATCATTCTCCTTGATAAAATTATTGTTTCTATGATTTATTGTTTGACCCACTCATTCATTAGGATAAGATTATTTAATTTCCAATTAATTTGTAATATATTACAAATTAATTGGAAATTAAATAATCTTAATTACTATATAAATATAATATATGATATATTAGTATATATATACCATATAAATATAATATAAATATAAATACTATATAAATACTTTTTGTTGCATTGTGGTCTGAAAAGAATGTTTTTACTATTCTGCCTTTCTGCATTTGAATGTGAAGTTTTTATACTGTAATACATAGTTCACAATTTTGCTGTCTATTTCTGCCTCTAATTCATTCAACTTCTCTAAGATTTGGATGTTATACTGCTTGAAGAATTTATGTTTTGTTTTAACTTTGTCTGAGATGCGGATTGTTCCCCTTGACTTTTTTTTAATGTCAACTCGTGGATTATACCTTTACTCTGTGTCTATTCTTCAAATATAAACAACATATTGTAGAATTATGGTTTTAATTCACTATTCTATCCACTTCCATTTTATGGGAGAATTTATCCCATTCACATTCACAGTTATGATTATGATGTATTTCCCTCGATCCTATTTTTCACCTTTTATACCTTTTTGATGTTTCATAAAGTCATTAGCTTCTGATTGCCTAATTCAAATTTTTTTCAAAATTTTTTATCCAAATATACATGAAGATAGTTTTCAATATTCATTTTTGTAAGATTTTCTGTTCCAAATTTTTCTCCCTTCCTTCTTCCCCCTCCCTAAGACAGAAAGCAATCTGATATAGGTTAAACATGTACAGTTCTTTTAAACATATTTCCATGTTTGTCATGTTGTAGAAGGAAAATCAGACCAAAGAGGGAAAGAAACCATAAGAAAAAGGAAGCAAACAAATAAACCAGAAAAAAAAAAGTGAAAATACTATGTTTTGAATCATATTTAGTCTCCATAGTTCAATCTCTGGATACAGATGGCATTTTCCATCCCAAGTCTATTGGAATTGTCTTGAATCAACACGCTGCTGAAAAGAGCCAAATCCATCACAATTGATCATTTGTGTAATCTTACTGTTATTGTGTACAATGTTCTCTTGGTTCTTCTCACTTTACTCAACATTAGTTCATGAAGTTTTTCCAGGTTTTTCTGAAATCAGCCTGCGCATCATTTCTTATAGAACAATAATATTCCATTAAATATATATAACATAACTTATTCAGCTATTTCCCAGTTGATGAGCATCCATTCAGTTTCCAATTCCTTGCTATTACAAAAAAGAACTGCTACAGACATTTTTGCACCCAATTCTAATTTTTAAGGAATTATTTTCTTCATTGGCCAATTCTGGTTTTTTAAAGAGTTGTTTTCCTGGGACACTGATACATTGTTGAGGGAGTTGTGAAGTGATTCAACCATTCTGGGGTTCCAATTTGGAACTATTCCCAAAGGGCTATCAAACTGTGCATACTCTTTGATCCAGCAGTGTTTCTACTGAGCTTGTATCCCCAAGAGATCATAAAGGAGGGAAAGGGACCCACATGTGCAAAAATGTTTTTGGCAGACATTTTTGTAGTGGCAAGAAATTGGAAACTGAATGGATGCCCATCAATTGGAGAATGGCTGAATAAACTATGGTATATAAATGTTATCAACAGGATGCTTTCAGAGAGTTTGGAGAGACTTACATGGATGAATGCTAAGTGAAGTGAGCATAACCAATAATCATTATCCAGGGCAACAAAAAGATTATACAATAATCAATTCTAATGGATGTGGCTCTTTTCAACAATGAGATGATTCAGGCTACTTCCAATGGTCTTTTGATGAAGAAAGCCATCTGCACCCTGAGAGAGGAATGTTGGAATTGAGTATGGATGACAACATAGTATCTTCACTCTTTTTGTTGTTGTTTCCTTGCATTTTGTTTCCTTTCTCATTTTTTTTCCTTTTTGTGCTGATTTTTCTTGTATAGCACAATGATTGTACTGCGGGGGTGAGGGGGAAGAGAAGGAAGGGAAAATTTGGAACACAAAGTTTTGCAAGTGTTAATGTTGAAAAATTCTCCATGCATATGTTTTGAAAATAAAAAAGTTTTAATTAAAAAAAGAGTTGTTTTTTTCAGTGGATATTTTTCCATTTTATCAATTCTATTTTTTAAGGAATTATTTTCTTCAATTTTTGTGTTTTCTTTTCCAAGCTGTTGATCCTCTTTTTGCATAATTCTCTTGCAAAGCTCTCATTTCTTTTCCCAATTTTTCTTCTATTTCTCTTAATTGATTTTTAAAATTCTTTTTGAGCTCTTCCAAGAGGACTTTTTGGACTTGGAAACAATTTATATTTCCCTTCAAGGCTTTACATGTAAGCAATTTAACACTGTTGTCCTCTTCTGAGTTTGTGTTTGAATCTTTCCTGTTGCTATAATAGTTTTCTATAGTCAGGGCTCTTTTTTTGGTTATTGTTCATTTTTTAAAAGTTTTATCCCTCATGGCCCTGTCCCAAACTTCTTGTTATGGGCTTTGTTACTGGCTTTCTGTGCCAGGGCCTCTGGAACTGGTAGCTTGCTCACTGCACTAAAGTGGTCCAACCTAGTCATGACTTTTGGGACTGGCAGTTTGCCTTCTGCACTGGGGCTGGAGGCTTCAATCTGACCTTCTATAACACTGGTCTGCTGAGCCAAGACTGTGGGGTTTGGGGTGATGGTTGTTGTGTGCTGTGGATAAGAGCTTTGACTGGCTCACCCAGATACTATCCATATTAGGCTCTGCTCCCTTTTTACTAAGTGAGACAGAACTCTCCTGAAATCAGTTATCTTAGGTGGAAAATTGTTTCACTTTGTATTTTTGTGGATTCTGTTACTCCATAGTTCTTTTAAAGGTTTGATTTGATTTCTGAGGAAAACAACTTTCTGAGTTCTCTCCATCATGTTGGCTTCCCTCCTGAGATCATCATTTCTTATAGCAGAGTAATATTCCATCACAATCATGTTCCACAACGTGTTCAGCCATTCTCCAATAAATAGTCATGTCTGCAATTTCCAATTCTTTGCCACCTTAATGAGAGCTATATAAACATTTGCACACAACATTCTACCTTTTGACACTGGGCCTTATCACTGACTATACCTCATGCCTGGAATATTTTCTTTTCTTGCTGCCACTTACTTATTTCTCTGGCTTACCTCAAGACTCAGCTCAAATTCCACTTTCTATAAGAGGCCTTTCATGGATTCATCCAATATGAGCTAATGCCTTCCTTCTGAATTACAGAAATGCCATATTCAGGAGTAGTCCAGCATAGCTTGAATAAGCTTAGTTTAATTGTAGTAGAAGCATTTGTTTGCCTGGAAGCTAGCTCCTTAAGGAATTTTTATGGACAGTTGCTGAGTTAGGAGGAATACATCAAAGATCTAGAGTTATGAATTATTCTGGCCAACTCCTTTCATTTTAAGAATATGTTTTCCTACTAACACTATGTGCATTGGGGGAAGAGTTTAATGGATGGAATGTATATAAATATTGTGTGTTTGCTTTGTATTTCATTCAATGTTTTGGTTAAGCTTAATTGAGTGTTAGTGGCTGATTTATTAATGGGAAATACAGCATCAGGGGCTCATGACCTACAGTTTTAATAGGAACAGTCACCCAAAAAGGTTAACCCTAAGACCCCAAGAGTAGTGAATTGTAGCAGCTGCCTTCCTCTGGGGAAACCCTAACCTGTCAATGTGAAGACAAGCCAAAGGGAAATGTTATGGAAAGAGAAAGAATTAATGCCTCTGGGGGAGAAGTGCGAGTAAGAGAGGCCTTACACATAGAATTGTATTCATTTGCTAGACAGATTGAAAATACTAGATTTATCATTGTTAGAGGAAAAAAAAGTTTTTCACCAGCTGTAAAGACACAGCCTGTGTTTCCCTATTTCCTTTCTCTTTGTATCTATTTCCATTTAGCATGGACTCAGAGTTCCATGTTCCCAAATAAAGGTTTTTTGAAAGTTAAATAGGTACACATACATATCTCTGTCTTTCTGTCTCTGTCTCTGTCTCTCTCTTTTTGTCTCTCTCTCAGTGTCTCTCTCGCTAATTATGTTTAGCTAGTCTAAATTCTGTCTTTTTCATCATTACAGAAGAAGTAAATAGAACTGGTTTCCATTTCCTTGAGTGTCTGAAATAATCTCTGTGATTAAAGACTACTGAAATTGCATGAGTCTCATTAAGTAGAATCAACCTCTTCTCTTCCATTCCCTACAATATTCTTTTGCTTTTAAGTCTAACTTTTTAGTAAACACACACACATATACACTCATACATATCTATATCTATATATTTGTCTGTCTGCATATATGTATATAGACTTAGGTTACATTTCCCTTTTCAGATTCACAGAAATTTCACTAACCATTTCTAGCAGGGTTAGTAACCCTAGGCATGCAGTCAAAATTCATCTGCTCCAGCAAGACTGTTGCCTGAGGGTGAAATAATTTCTGCTTCATCTAATATTCTCCTCACACAGTGAGCACTGCTCAGCACTAAGTTGAATGCCCCTGATGCTCTCTCTGCTTTTCTTTAACTTAGTAAAATGACAGATAAGACAACTGTCTGTCTGACACTAAAATAATGAATGTTCCTGATTTGATAACTTAGAAACCAGGGCTAGAAACCGAACTAGGAATTTCTGGCACTGGGACAAGCATCTCAAAGCATATCTTCAGTGTGGAGAAAGAGATTCTGTTCCAAGACAAAAGAGGCAGAGATCCTAGAACATCAAGGTGAGGTAGCTCTTGGATGACCATAACAGAGTTGTTGTTCAGTTGTGTACAACTCTTTGTGATCCTATTTAGTATTTTCTCAGCAAAAATACTGGATACTGGAGTGGTTTGCCATTTCCTTCTCCAATTAATTTTATAGATGCAGAAAGTGAGGCAAGCAAGGTTAAGTGACTTGCCTAGAGTCACACAGCTAGTAAGTGTCTGAGGCCAGGAAAATGAGTCTTAGTATACCAGGTAACACTTTATGCACTATACCACCTACCTACCCTCATACCTGATGGGGAGGAACAAAGAAGGGAGAAGAAAGAACTCAATTGGCATCTGCTGACTTTCATTTTTAATTAATTATTCTTATTAACTGAATGCTAAATTCCATTGTTTCTATGCTACTGAGAAGTACTCAGAGTTGAGATAGGAATTGGACCTATGATCTCATTGTTATGGGAACTCTAGATTAGCACCTTCTCCATAATTTATAGTCTTAAAGAGCTGCCAAGAACATTGAGAAGCTGAGTAATTTGCCTATAACATACAGCCAGGCTATATCAAAAGATGTGATTTGAATCCAGGTGTTACTGGCTTTAAGACCAGCTCTCTGTCCACTATACCACCTTTAGTACTTTTATCAATATCTAAATTTTGCTCCCAGAAACAAAGTCCCAGGTACCTTATCGATTTTAGTGAAAATAAGCAGCATGACCCAGTCTTATGAATGTAGGGAATAAGTAAACTTAGGGCCTCTGGAAAGGTCTCTCCTGCTTTGCACTAACTCTTCTATTCAGATACCAGAGTATTTGAAATGCCACCATTAATGATTTATTACCTTCCCAGGCATCCTCTTTTAAATCACAAATATTTTCAAGAAAATAGCATAAGACACCAGCAAAAAATTATGAATTATGAATTGGTTGAGTAGGTCTCTTTCTTTACAGATTATGGGGGACAGTTTAGGGGTACTGTTGTGAAGAGGAAAAACCCTGCAATAAGGGGAAAGAATGTGACAAGTAACAAGAACTTCCTCTAGACAAAACTTTATTTTTTTAATTTTTTATCTATTTTTGTTTTTTTATTAAAGATTTTTATTTACAAAACACATGCAGGGGTAATTTTTTCAACATTGACCCTTGCAAAACGCTTTATTCCAAATTTTCCCCTCTTTCCTCCCATCCCCTCCCCTAGCTGGCAGGTAGTCCAATACATGTTAAATATGTTAAAATACATGTTAAATCCAATATATGTATACATATTTCTACAGTCATCTTGCTGCACAAGAAAAATCAGATCAAGAAGGAAAAAAAGAAAAACTGAGAAAGAAAACAAAAATGCAAGCAAACAACAACAGAAAGAGTGAGAATGCTATGTTGTGGTCCACATTCAGTTCCCACGGTTCTCTCTCTAGATGTAGATGGTGCTCTTCATCACCGAATGTGGAACTGGTTTGAATCATCTCATTGTTGAAGAGAGTCATGTCCATCAGAATTGATTCTCGTATAGTCTCTTGTTGCTGTGTATAATGATCTCCTGGTTTTGCTCATTTCACTTAGCATTGGTTCTCCAAGCCTCTTTAAAATCATCCTGTTGGTCATTTCTTACAGAACAATATTCCATAACATTCATATATCATAATGTATTCAGCCATTCTCCAACTGATGGGCATCCCCTAACTCTCCAGTTTCTAGCCACTACAAAAAGGACTGCCATAAACATTTTTGCACATGTGGGTCCCTTTCCCTCCTTTAATATTTCTTTGGGAAACAAGCACAGTAGAAACCCTGATGGATCAAAGAGTATGCACAATTTGATAACTTTCTGAGCATAATTCCAAATCACTCTCCAGAATGGTTGAATCCGTTCACAGTTCCACCAACAATGTATCAGTAGACACAATTTTATCTAAAGTCACCTCTGGAAAGATATTCCCTTAGCCTCTCCTGTCCCTGTGAATGGGACATCTTGAGAAAGGAGCTATTATAAGTGGCTAAGAAATATGCCTCTTACGTTTATATCTGTGTACTTTTTGGTTTTTGTTCCAATCTACTAAAAATAGGATAATGACACAGTTCTCATCCTCTTCTTGCCATTCACATATAATGTTTAACTTGCAGCTCAGCCAGAAAAACAATATGAATGTTCGAGAGGCTTTCCTGGAAGAATCTGTGAGAAGCATATTTTCAAGGCTATAAGAGATCATGGCACTTTTTTGATTGCACAGGGAAATACTATTTACACAATTAAATCCCAGCACAGATGACTGTGTTGTCCTTGCATTTTTTTTCCTGATATGGAGACCAGGGATAGAAGACAGAAACTTCTCTATATGAACACTATTTGGTTTAAAAGATCAAAGGGGATTCTGTGGTCAAATAATATCCATTAGCCATTCTTATTAGGCAGAAATAGAATCCAAGGCTGTTCCATGAAGCTGAAACTGTCACTGTTTCTTCTCTTTCCCCAAGATTTTTATACAAAATAAAAATTAGTTTGAAATGAACTCTAAGGCATATCTAGGAGGATAAAAGCAACCCATGAAAGTGGGGAAAGAGTGAACCTAATCACTCTAACCTGAGTGACCAATTGAGGTCAAAAGAGCTCTTTTGTGGTGGTTAAAAAACAAAACAATTGGAGATGGAGGAGATGTCTACTAATTGAGGGATGGCTAAATAAATTGTGGTATATTGATGTGAAGTATTATTGAACTGTAAAAAATGAAGAATTGGATAATTTTTGAGACATATGTACGAACTGATGCAGAGTGAATCAGCAGAACAATGATTTACACAGTAACATCAATGTACATTTAATGTTAGATGTAATCTATGTAGAGTATATAGCTTTGAGAACTTTTACAAACTGATGAAAAATGAAATTAGTACAACCAGGAGAACATTTTACATAATATCAATACTTTAAAAACAAACAACATTGAAAGGTGACCTAAAACCAACACAATGGCCTTTATGATTCTGAAGGACTCATGATTAAACATACTGTTCATTAAAAAGATAGATTTAAGGTGTTTCTTGTCATGAAGGAGCAAGTGTATTTCCTAATATTGCTCCTTTCCTCTAAGAATCTAGGCAGAATGAAATGCTTTGGTTGGGAAATTAAAGCCTTAGGTTATGTGAATGGATAAATGCTCATTAATTTTTCTGTATTACTGTGCTTTTATCAATCCAATTAAATAGTTTTTATATCTACACATGGAGACATGAATAATTAGGAAATCTTTTCTCTGGAATTTGTTACACTTAAACATTTTTCTGTTCTGTTTCTCTCATTCTATTCTCATGTTTCTTTCCAAATTCTCTCCGGGTTCTAATTCTCCTTCATATCTCCCTTAAAAATGCTTTTAGTAGGTTTCTAATTAGCTTGGGAAATTATTAAAGATAGCTAGGTGGCCCAGTGGATAGAGAGCATTGGCCCTGGAATCAGGAGGATCTGAGTTCAAATCCTCCTTCAAGTGCTTGACATTTCCTAGTTCTCTGTACCTGGGCAAATCACTTAATCTTAATAGCTTCACCAAAATAAGGAAAGAAATACAATTCCTTTCTTTTGGAAATTTGTCCCTGTCATAGACTTCAGCTTTATAATATCCAATGTCATATAAGAAGATAAAGAAATTCACAAAAAGAAAGAAATTTGATAAGAATAGCTAGATCAGACTACATGAGGAGATAGTCCATATGGGCTGAGATGCTTTTAAGGGCATTGAGGGGTTAATTATTAAGAGATTTGAAAATAAGGCACATACTGATTGGGGAAAAAATCAGGGGGGATATTATTGCTGGAAAAAATAATTGAGTAGACATTAATAACTACAGACTAACATACCTGCTTTCTCATCTCTAGAAAATCGTTATGAGAATACTCTGAACACTTATCAAGGACATTTATTATGAAAATATGAGAAAGAAAAAATCAGGCTTTCACAGGTGATATTCTGCAGCAAGCAACTCTTTTTGCACAATTCATTGAAAAGCGCTAAGAATCCAAGATCCCACTGAGATCATTTTTTTCTTTGTCAATTATATTTGTTTGTTGATTAAAAAGCATTTGATTCAATAGCAAAAGCCAACTTAAAGACACTCTGTAGCCCAATAGGGAATTTACAGGAGAGTATTTATATAAAGACAGGTCAACAAAAGGTCTCTCTTGCTTTTGAGGCAGGCAACGACCTCCGCCTGAACCCAATCATCAGAATTCCCTATTTGTCTTGTCTCATTAGTTGAGACTTGTTGTGCAATTCCCAAGCTGGCCTTCGAAAAAAATGTAAAAGCCTCCACTTCATTTAAAAAATATTGCTCTTGTCTGGTTCAGTGAGGCTCCTTACCAGATCAATTCCATTATGCGGGGAGATCCCCATCTAGACCAACTGTTATCATTGTCATCCCTTGCTTTTTGTTATATAAATTAGCTTCCCCTTGTTTATTATTTATTTATTTATTTATGTCCAGAGTGTTCTCTATGATCCTTGAATTTAATTCTTCTGGGGTGTATATTTGGCAAAGCTATTAGGGACAGAAAGGTTCCCAGATAAAATCCACCACTAATCCAAGCAAAGAAAGGGGAGCAGAAACCCCCATCTGTGGGTGGTGAAAGATAATGATGCTGAGAACCTGGCTAGTATGTCTGCCTTCTCTAGGTTAGTGGAAGAAATCACTCTGCAATCAAGATGGGAGGTTAGTATTCAGGTGAACGGTTCTTTCTGGGTGATTTTAATGGCTGCTCATTGGCCATTTTTACATCTGATGGTTGTGTGAAAAGAGAGCTGCCTTAATATCAAAGGACCTGGATTCAAATCCTATTTCTGGTTGTGTGATCTGGCTGAGCAGGACTCTTACCTTCTCAGGGCTCTGGGCAATTTTCTTAGAGTCTAAATTTCAGATAAGGTGTTGACTTGTCCTCCCACAGGAGTTCCCCATACTAATAGTTTTCCTCCCTCCCTCCCTTTCTTCTTTCCACTTTTCCTTCCTTCCTTCCTTCCTTCCTTCCTTCCTTCCTTCCTTCCTTCCTTCCTTCCTTCCTTCCTTCCTTCCTTCCTTCCTTCCTTCCTTCCTTCCTTCCTTCCTTCCTTCCTTCCTTCCTTCCTTCCTTCCTTCCTTCCTTCCTTCCTTCCTTCCTTCCTTCCTTCCTTCCTTCCTTCCTTCCTTCCTTCCTTCCTTCCTTCCTTCCTTCCTTCCTTCCTTCCTTCCTTCCTTCCTTCCTTCCTTCCTTCCTTCCTTCCTTCCTTCCTTCCTTCTTTCCTTCCTCCCTCCCTTCCTCCCTTCCTCCTTTCCTTTTCTTAGAAATACACTTTTGACACTGAAAATCAGATATCAAGGAAAATTTATTAAAGAAGAATCTTAAGGAATTGTCTTAATGTTTCTGGCCAGAAGCAGGCTCGCTCCTCTTTGGGAAAAAGAGAGCCCCAGCAGAGAGAGAAGCATTATACTTGTTAATTTGGCTCTGCCCTTCAGAGAATGGATTGGCCCATTTCTTCTGGGCTACACTATATGTTTTCCCCTAAATATATATTAATATGTTCCCTCTCTTTCATGATATATCCCTTGCTCAGAAGGTGGAACACTCCTCCCACCAGATGGGTTTTTAATATTTAATCAGCCTATTAAGCAGGTACAATAGTGATTTAGTCAATACAGGTCATTGACCCCAACTAGTTTGTGCTAGATTGACAATTATCTTAAGTTTGCAGTTTTCTCAAAACCATAAGTCTCTGAGAGGCTGAATCAACCTGTGCCTTCTATTAATCTCCTTATTGTTCTGTGGAATATTAAGCTCTCATAATCTGAAAACATCTTGGTCAGTGGTGCCCACTATCCTACACTTCCTTGAAGCTTGCAACATCATGGAAACCCAACTTTTCAGCACTTCTCACACTTTCCTCCTTCCTTTCTCCTTCCTTTTCTTCCTTAGTTCTTTCCTTTCCTACTTATTTCTTCCTTCTTTCCTACTTACCTTTCTTCCTTCTTTCCTATTTCTCTCCTTTTTTTCTTTCTTCCCTCCCTCTTTTTTTCCTTCCTATTGTTTAAACCTAAGTCTCTAATCACTTTGCAGATAACTGGGATACTAGAGTCAGGTCTGGAGCAAAGAGGTAGGGCGAAGCACAAGGCAGCTGGGAATGGATACCACTTACCTGATTGAGTCTGTTTTAAGCAGAGGCTAAAAACATGCAGATACAAGAGGATTTTGAGACTAGGAGTTAGTGTCTAGGGAAGCAGGAGTCCTACCACAGAAGATGAGTCTGGGAATTGGTGGTGGGAGGAGAAGAGGAAAAAAATCTGTTGGCACATTTGACAAGGGAGAAAACTAGCACTTCCCAAGCTTTGGCCACAGGACTTAACTCTTCTGCAATAGGAATATGGGTGGTCACATCTCTTCTAAAGGAGAGAATTTTGCAGAGTTATTTCTCAGTCTTATCTGATCTTTATTATGTAGGTAACAGGGGTCTGGGAAGCATTGCTAGGAAGGTCCCTGCACACAATTGATGTGCCTTCCTGATGAGCAATGACACCTGCCTGCTTCCAATACAGCACATGGAGGCTTGGGGAAACTATTTCCATCCATTATTAACTAGGGATGCTGAAATTGTGTAGTGTGTGTGTTAGTTCAGTAACTGTTGAGAATGACAACTCAGGAGGCACAGACTTGGAACTGAATTTGCACACAAAATGATTGATAATGTTCCTCCCCTGGTATTTTGTGCATTTTCCTTCCTGACAGTAAGCCAGGCAAGAACCATTCTGAATTCCCAGGCGGGGAGGGGCTTTGAATTTCTCCTAAGCAGCCATTGTAAGCTCTGTTTCTTTTGTCTCTTAATGAATTTTAGGTAAGTCAATAAGTATTTATTAAGCACTCGCTATATACCAGTTCCTCATCTGTAAAATGAGCTGGAGAAGAAAATGAGAAACTACTTCAGTATCATTGCTAAGAAAACCCCAAAATAGGGTCACAACGAGTGGAACACAACTGAAAAGACTGACATCGACTATATAAAGTGTATGGCAAATGATCTTCTGAGGGGAATGTGTCCAGGTGAACAAAGAGTTTAGAAATTCTGTCAGAATGGTCTCCCCAGTCACCTGAACCGATAGCAGAGACAGGTAAAGATTCAATATGGCAGCCAAGTTGTCTACTTAATGAAGTCCAGCAGTAAATTAAGCTGTTAGCTGAAACACCACATCCTATTAAGAGTCATTTTAATTGAGCAAGGAACAATTTGTCCATTACTTACAAAATACCTCCATGCAAAGTTTATGGGGGATTGAGTAAAGATTCTTAGAGGTCATAAATTAATCCTCAGCATTAGGTATTCTTTTTAAATTTTTCTTATTATTGATAAGATAATTGGGGTTAAATGACTTGCCTAGAGTCACACAGCTAGGAAGTATTAAGTTTCTGAGGCTGGATTTGAACTCAGGTCCTTCTGACTTTAGGGCCAAGTGCTCGATAAACTACATCATCTAACTGCCCAGCATTAGTATTCTTTACATGTGTACTTCACTATATCAATATTCTAAATTTGAGCCCCCTTGCCTCAGGAACCAAATGTATACAGAAAGAAAAGTATGTTCCTGACTTGGGGGGTTGTTTTGTAAATGCTTTTCCAGCTATACCTTTTCAGTAAATGTCCTGATGTTAACTGGTACTCCACTTATGAATTGGATGGAGGTCTTTGAATGACAATGCTCAAACTGCCATGGTTCCCCTTAGAATCAGGAGATGAAATAGTTTGACTTCTGGGAACTTACACTGCTACAGCAATTTAAATTGGGACAATTTGTTCAAAAATTGGTTTTTCTTTTCTTTTGCACTTGAAGAACTTGGGTTTATTTAATAACAAGAGAAGCATAGTCTCTGGTTCATTTACAAAGCACTTTAAAGGGCAGCTAGATGGCACATTGGATAGAGCAGTACTATGGGAGCTAGAAAGCCCTGAGTTCAAATTTGACCTCAGACCATTAGGGTAGGCAGTTTAATCCAATTTCCTCTTAAAATAAAAAAATAAAAAAAAATTAGGTTTGGTTTTTTTTTTTTTAAAGGAATAATACTTCTCTGAATTTATCAAAGCTTCTTCATTTGGCCAATCATAGATGGACAGAAAAAAAGCAAGCAAAGAAAAAAAAAAGAGCTCTCTATCTCTCATTTCCAAGATTTGTTGTTTTGGAAATTTTCAAAAGAACTATATCCATGACTTAAAAGTAGTGAGGCATGATCTTTTTAATGTGGATTTCCAAACTGTGATGGGAATGAATTTTGACTGTTTTCATATGCTAAAATCTAGTGAGATTTCCCTGAATGTGACTCCCTGAAATGATTAAAGTAAATATTTTATGAGGTTTCTATGTTAATGCATCCAGAACAAAAAATGTATTTCTTTTTTTCCTACTCTTCTCACTCCTCCCACTATGGCAAGGATAAAGTTAGTGAGGTATTAGACTTTTCTTACCAGCTGCCCTGATTATATTTATATTCTTTGTAAAATAAAAACATTTAGGTTTTTAGTGTATAACTCTGTTCTGTGGACCAAGAATTGAAAGAGTATTTTATTGTTTGTATTTAACTGTATAATTTGTCATTTGAAATTTTGTCTTTAAGTCTAGAACAGCCTCCTGCTAAAGAAATTCCCACCCACCCAGACCACTATCAGAAATTTCAGAAGACATCAAATGCTTCTTATGTGGAATTTCACATGTCATCCTAATCCCCATGTGTGAAGAATTAATTTGGTTTTGGGGAAAGTGCAAAAGACCTTGGAAAGTTTCAGAGTATGCAAGAAGTCTGAGAATAGGCCAGCCTCCAAGCATGACTCAGTGGATAGCAATCTGGCTTCACTGCCTGGAAGACCTGGATTCAAGTTCTACCTTTGATAAATGATGGTTGTGTTACTCTAGGTAAATCAGAATCTCCCATGCTCTGAAAAACTTTGTAAAAATATAGATTGAAGACATGTTTAACATATGTTAGATTGCTTGCTGTCTTGGGAAAGAAGAGGGTGCAGGGAAAAGGAGAGAGAAAAATTAGGAGCACAAGGTTTTGCAAAAGTGAATTTTGAAAATTATCTTTGTATGTATTTGAAAAAAATAAAATTCTATTAAAAAAAAACCAACTCTGAAAGCAAAGGTATTAAACACATAGTCTTAAGGACTATGTATGGTTAGCAACACTCCTGAGTTAGGGGGAACCAGATTAAATGTACCTGGGAAATATGTAACAAAATAAATACAAATACAATAAAACATATGTAGGTTGCAGAAAGGATGTAAGCTTTTTAGGTAAAGGGAATTTGCTCACCTAGGAGTTCCCTATAACAATAAAATCATAGCTCTAGTTCTTATCCTATTATATTACTTCATCAGCTCTCTGAGAAGAGAGAAAATATTAGCTTCTGTAAGAATGTTTGTGTAGGGGCAGCTAGGTGATAGAGCATCAGCAATGAAGTCAGGAGGACCTGAGTTCAAATTTGGTCTCAGACATTTAATATTTCCTAGCTATGTGACTCTGGGCAACTCATTTAACCCCAATTGCCTCAGGGGGAAAAAAGAAAAAGAATGTGTGGGACAAGAAACTTTACATAAATTTTTCATAACCAAAAAAAAAAAAAAAAAAAAAAAGCACTCCCATAGCTTATAGTAATTGGAAAATTGGCCTTTGAATTTTAAATTATTTTTATCTAATAAATATGTATATGTAAGTTATTTCAAAACCTTTTGCTTTTCTCATCTGCTTGTTATATGACTCTGAGAAATAGGGTATTTTTTAAACCACCTTTATATCATTGTATATCATAAGTTTTTCCTGTTTGCATCAGTTCCTCATCTATAAAATAAGCTAGAGAAGGAAATGACAATCCACTCCATTATCTCTGCCAGGAAAATCCCAAATGGGGTCGTGAAGAGTTGGACACTACTGAAACAATTGAACAACAATGAAATTAAAATATTTAATACCCCAAGCCTAGACTACTCTGAAGCTTTCTGGGAAAGAAGTATACCTAGCATATACCTAGCATCCCACACCACTAACAGTGTTAATAAACATCAAAATTTTCAATGTTGGATCCTCTGACCTCATTTTAAAAGACTTTGCTTTGAGAGGTTGATAGACAATTCCTGCAACCTCAGAGTCACTTTGCTAACTGGGGTCTTTCTGTTTCTGAGCAACCCTCCATGAGTTCTCTGAAACTGTCATGTGCTCATTTTGAGGTTAAATCCCAGAATGTGATGTATATGTTTATAATCATTTTTATTCACATGGGAATATGTTAAATAAGGAAAAAAGCAGAAAGCTGAAAACTCTTAGGGGGAAAAAACCAATAAGCTTAATGGGATACAAGAAAAATGGATGAGATTTATAGTCTCATTTGCAATCATCGTTTTTCATTGTACTTACTACGTTATGGAAATTTTTGTTTTATTCAATAAATTAAAAATAAAATGAACATTCCTTTCAAAAAGAAAAAAAAGATTAGGTGTTTTTAAACAATTTTCATTGATTGAGTTACAAATGAAAGTTTTCTGGTATCAATGTTAATGTGGAAAATAAAGGGACTTTGCTTCAAGTTTTAAGCCAGAGAACATTTTATGGGAGAAGAAGACCTCTTGGGACTGTAAATTTGATTTGACCTCAATTTAAATACAAGTTAAGTTCCTCTGTTGCTGAATCCACAAAATAGAAGATTCTGATAGGTATCTCCAAGCAGTGATGTGTATATATAATATGTTCCATGAAGATTCAGGTTCTTGGGAAATAAGTGCTTGGGAAAGTTAAAAAGGCAACATTAAGAAGAAAATGGCAGGATCTTCTCAATTCAGTTTTCTCATTGTGCTATTTCTCTTTGAAAGGGAAAATTTTTTTATGTTTGTTGTTGCCTGACAATAATACCCTTTGAATTATGTAGAAAGGAGCTGTCAAGCACTCAGTTGCATTCAAGAATGTCAAAATCAGAATAAAAAGTGATTAGGAAATATTTAACAAAATTATTATTTTTTTAAATGTATAGTTTCCTAAGTCCATATTTTCCATGCAATAATCCTGAATTGGTTCAATTTGATACCACTAATTTAGAATAGTGGTATGTTAATTAGCCATTGCAAAAAAATTATTCATTACCATTACCTGGAATCAGATTGAGAACTACATTGTCAGTTTATGACTTTTAGGTCTCATAGAATAGTTGTTATTTTTTTAAACTATGTCCTTATTCCTACTTTCAAAGCAATTTGCTTTCTGATTGTGGTTGGCTACTCAAATGTCTTATGTAAAATTTCACTGTCACTATCAACATGCATTCCCAAATCCACAGTGATAGTATATCTGGAGGAAAAACCCTACTGCTTGTATTTCTATTGCTTTCCTTTTGTAGATGTCAACATGTTATTGTTAGGGGCCTATCACCCTATTCTAGGGAATAGAAACTTTTGTAAAACAGGATGGATTGTAGCCAAAAGCAAATTTTGCAGAAGTTTGTTTATGTAGGGACAAATTTAACAAAAGAGCTCTCTCTATTTCAGACATGTTGTGACTTCTTTCTGAACCCCAGCCATTGGAATGTTCTTATTTGTCCTTGTATTTTGTATAATACCCAAATACTAAACCATTGAATGAGATCTATTGTGTAAGATCAAATTGTTTAACTGGTCCCATGCCAAAGAATTCAATTTCATTTAAAAAATATTTCTCTGGCCTACCTTAGTGAGACTTCCACCAAGAATAAACCTGTGATGTTGAGAGCTTCCCATAGAGCCTATCCATTACACAAGGATGTCGCTAGAACCTCCTCCTTATGGTTTTTATTGCTTTAATAAAATTCTTTTTGCTATTATGTTGTGGTTTTCATTGCCATGATGCTCTCCATGAATTATAATCATTCAAAATAACTAAGGTCAATAAGCCATACTAGAAAAAGCATATGAATAAAGAATGACTATTGTAGACACTATGATGGACCTGGACAGACAGTTCATAAATCTGGTCCATCAGTACATGTATCTTGAATGGTAACTACAAACAAACAGTGAACCAGATCCAGAAATGAACAGGAGAAGGAAAGCATGGGTTTGGTTTGTACTGGGAAAGCTTGGATTACATTTGGGAAATTACACTGTACATTCAATGATCCCAAATATCTTTCTGAATCAGAGATGCATCTTTTATCAAAAATATTTTTCTAGTATGGAGACAGCATAGCATAATAGGATCAGTCATGGAATCAGAAAAGCTTCAATTTAAGTCCTGGCTACAACACATACTAGTTGTATGGCCATGGGTAAAATCACTTATCCTCTTAGTATCCAAGCTTGAAGTCCAAGCAGTACAGACTAGTTGCTTATTTGTATTAACTCTAGGAATTTCATAGTTTTGAGATTCTTAACACTGATGATATTGCATGTCTGAACCCCAAAAATTCTTCTGGAGATTTTATATAACTTCAATACATGCTATACTATAGTTTCTGAAGGATTAAAGCTGAAAGTGCCATGGGGATATGTATAGCACCTGTGACTAGGCTAACACTTTAGCTATGCAGAATAATGCAGCATAATCGATATAAAACACATCACCAAAAAATATATCACTTAACAGAAGTGGGTCAGTTATGTAGTGAGAATGAGAGATAACATTTAGCCCCTATGTTCCACTAGTACCCACAGAAAGTTAGAGGAAGATCCTCTGCCCATTGGATAGGCTTCCTGTGTAGGCTTTAGAGGAACACATAAACAAAAATTACAAGGGAGCTCTGTCATTGTCAAGAATACACTCATCAGTGAGATCATAGATCCATAAAAGAATTGAGAGCATTTTTCTGGTAATGTTCCAAATAGCTAATGGAGAAATCTCCCCAGAATCAAAATGACAGGTTCTTCCAAAGAGCAATGGAGGAAGGAATAATGGTTGCAAAAAGATGACAACATATTACCAAAAGGGAATGGCATCTAAGAAACTATTCAAAGCATATAACTAAAAAGATTGTGAGCAGAAAAGGAGACAGGAATAAGGATGATGGATGAACAACCTTGCAAAGAACATTATAGAATATTAATAGGATGTTTCAATTATCCTGACTTTTTATAGAGCTTTCTCTTTGTTAAATACAAATAAGCAATAACTTCTTGCTTTAATGATAATTTTTTTCTTTAAAAATCAAAAAAATAAACCAAAGGAGCTTATTATCTTCTCTAAATCCATCGTTTTTCCAAATTTCCTTTCAATTGAGGAATCTCCATCCTTCCGGCTACTCAGGTTTGAAATCTTAGAATCATTCTTGACTCTTATTTTTTTCTTTTTGCTCATATTGAATCAGTAGCTAAATCTTTCCTATTTTATCTCTATAATGTTTCTTATAATTTCTCCCCTACTTGTACATAATTGGCTACTATCCTAGTCCAGTCCAACATCTTCTCATCCAAACCTCAGAATATATAAATAGCCTTTTAACAGGTCTTCTTATTACCAATCTTTCCAAACCATTCTTTAGTTTTCTTCAAAATAATAGTCATATTGCCAAAAAAGAGCTTCCTAAGTCATACATTTGATTATATCACAAGCCTCCCCAAGAAATCTTTAGTGACATACCATAGACTCTTGGATAAAATACGTATTCTTTAGCTTGCCTCTTATGGCCCTCCATAATTTGATTTCTAAACTACTTTTGCAGTTTAGTTTTATATTTTTCCCCTTCACACAGGCTAAGTTCCAATCAAATTAAACTACTTTTATTTCCTAAACTAACTACTCCTCTCTCCCAGGATTCCATAATACCATTGCCCCTCCCTGATATTCACGGATATATGGGAGGGATGTTTTATCTCCATCTCCAGAAACTATCTTCAAGACTTACATAAGTTACTTTATGTAGCTCTCTCATTCCCCCAAACCAAAATTTTTCTCTCTCCCTCCTCAAATTTTCTATAGGACTTTGTAACTCTTCTTTAACAGGGGCCATACTATGGAGTATACATAGTAATAGGCCAATACCTTCATGACAACATAGGTTCTGGCTAAAATGCTTCCAGCCAGAAGTGAGGAGTCTTTGCCCTAGCTGCTTCTAGCAAGATGCTTTGACTTTTTGATAAAGGCATGAGGCTTCTGAGGGGCACAGAGGTCCTACTGCCATTAGGGAGTTGGAAGGATGGGGTGACCATACAAAGAAGATTCGATACCGAATAGCAAGAGTTATCCATTTAGGAAACTTTAAAACTGGTGACAACTTCTCTTGCTCTGTTCTTCCTTCTGAACATATGGCTTTGGACTCTTAACAGCTCTCTGTTGGGAAGGGAGGGATTTTTAAATTTCCTTCCCCCCAGCAGCTTGCACAAGGCAGCAAGAATACATGCTGACCTAGTCAAGCCTGAAACTGGATCCCAAGAGTCTGGCTTCCCTTTCTGCTTTATGTTGTTTTCTATGAAACGCAGGTGATCAAACAGCGATTCTGAGATGAATGTTT
Organism: Sminthopsis crassicaudata; assembly: GCF_048593235.1. NCBI lineage: Eukaryota > Metazoa > Chordata > Mammalia > Dasyuromorphia > Dasyuridae > Sminthopsis > Sminthopsis crassicaudata. Next base: position 268,695,527 of record NC_133619.1, on the reverse strand, counting down.
CCAGCCTTGGCATCTACCACATCAGTATGAGAGATCTGGAGTTACTGAGATGTCCAGGTGACTAGTAGCAGGAGTGTTTTTTTTTTCAATCACATTTTTCTTGTAGAATGTAACTACCAGTAAGAGCAGGAGCTCAAAGCATGCCCTGGTTTTTTTGTTTGTTTGTGTTTTTGTTTTGTTTGTTTTTTAGAAACTAAAGCCCTTGAGGTGAAAGGAAAATACATGTTTATAAGTTCCACTAAATATTTCATGTTTAAGTATCACTTTCCTGGAAGACTATCCTAAGATTTATATGTAACTGTTTCATGCCTTAAATATCAATCAATGTATACTTCTGAGTCTTTTATGTCTTAGATACTTCTTTTGTGGTAGAAGGAACTAATATCTATAGTTGGTCTATTTTATATACTAAGTGAAGGGATCCTTTTAATCCTTTTTGGGTAGATGATAGATGTGAGTCATTTAACCCCAAACTTCTTAAATAGTAAGTTGTGAATGTGAGGGATGTGAGAAATTTGGCAACAGTAAAAGGTATCTAATATTGCTCCAAGATTTAATTCTTTATATAAAAATAAACAAGCGCATCTGTCTCATTAGTATGCACATTTGCTTTCATCTTTAATACACAGTAAAGTTATATGTATACAAAGAATTGTTTAAAAAACACATTTTTAAGTTTCTTTATGGTTTGTTATCAACAAATGTTTAATTTGTATACCTATTTTATATACCTATATACCCAGGTTCCCATAAACATTTATCAGGAAAAACGGGTTGCAAATGGAAAAAGTTTAAGAACCTTGGCTTAACCCAAACTTTGTGTAAGAGATTATCCTCCAAGTACTACTTAATTTGGAAGCATAATGTGCAAAAGCCAATAAAAAAACCCACCTCCTCCTTTCTTTAGAGGCCAGATTCCATCAGGCCTGGACCCAGTTATTGTGAGCCTGAAAAAAGAGCCCTAGTGTTCCTGCATAGCAAATATTTACACTTCTGTATCTCCATTATTTCCTACTTTCTGTTTTACTTATCTGTTTTATACTGTATGATTCCTGCTCCCAGGACAATGAAAGTTCCTCAGGATTAATTCATTTTTTGCCTTTGTTTCCCAAGCACACTGTGCATAGTAAACACTTCACATGTGTTTATTGTGGTTGAATATTGGAATGCATCTCAGAGCATTAAACAAGAAAATGTTGTCAGCTGAGAAAATTAAGTTCCATTAGTGACTCCAAAGGCTCTCCTGATTTGTATACTCGTCCATTTTTCTAACACTCCAGCTCTTAGAACTTGGGTGTAATTTATTTCACCACTTGGATATGCTACACATATGGGATCAATCAGAATATTACCATAGACTAGGGTGGTTATTTCTTCCAGATCTAATCCTCATTTCTAAGACACTTGAATTGAACTTCAAATACTCTGTCCAAATGATTTGTGAATAGACAGACTTGCTTCATAACCTGCCCAAATTTCTATAATATGACATTTAAAGCTGAAGGATTCAGCATACACAGAAATAGAGTGATTCAGAATAATGATTTCTATAGCCACATTGGCTTTGCACACAGGCATTATGAGAGAAATGCTCCAGGAATACCAGGGCTCCCTTTTCCACTTAGAGGCCCCAGCTCTGGGCTTAAAATGACTAGTTTCAATCCTGAGAGTGATCTTTAAAGAAAGGGGTCAGGTTTTTCCTCCCTGTAATGCCTGTGTGCAAAGCTAATGTGGTTAAATCACTCCATCTTTAACATGTGTGTATGTGTATAGATATTCATCTGCATGTTTTATATTTATATATCTGCAACACACATGAAGGTCTCAAATTGTAAGAAGCCAAAGGCAGCAGCCTATAATTCACAGCTTTTTTTTTTTTAAACTTGGCTGAGACACAGGTCATTCCCATATCTTGTTTTTATGATCCTATGAAAATTTCCCTGCTTACATGAGGATATGAGGGGAGAGATTTATAGAATTCAGGAAACTTTTTTTCCTTCTGTGACTTTAGAGCTCCCTGATGTGTGTATTTGATTACATGAAATCTCTGCTATTGTGATACTTGGACTTGGGAGGGGGGGTGAGCCCATCTTTAACTTTATCTTTTAGTAATGATGATAAGGGGGAAAAAGCAAGAAGAAGTTAGAGAAAGAAAAGACTATAAAGGTAAAAAGCAAAAAGTAGATGGAAAAGGGCGTCTTGCCTTTTTTTCCAAGCATGGCCACTTTTTTCTATATTTGAAGGACGTCTGCTTGTGCTCTTAATAGGAGGCTATAAAAAATTCAACATGACTTCACAGTAGTCAGAGACACACTTCTAACCAAACAGCTGAGTCTTTTGGTCGAAGTTTTCTTCAATCAAGAGATGCCTGAGGAATGATCATCAGTGTTCTGGAAGATCATCCCAAGGCTAAGAGGCAGCCATCATTGGTTGACACTGGTGGTCAGATAGAATGGAATGGAAAAATATTTATTAAGTGCTTACTGTGTACCAAACACATTACTAAGCTCTGAAGATACAAAGCAAAAATCAAGACAGAATTGTTTTTCAATGAATTTGCATTTATATTAGGAGAGATAACACATATAAGAGGCTGCAGCTGTAGTGCAGATGGAAAAGTCTGGTTGTTCCTAGCATGCAACAGCATAATAGATGACAAAACCCTAAAGTGCTTAGGATGCAATACTAGGTCAGGGACAAATGTCCAGGTGTCTGAAAAGCACATCAGGAGGGCAGATGGGAATGCTTAGTGGGACTCAGGGAATAATATCAAATCAGATGAGAATACCCAGTATTCCACCATTTTCCAGGAAGGATTGTATTCGATGACTCACTGCTCATATAAGTGGTGAGATTACCTGTGTTCCCAGTTTAAGGATTATTGGGAAAGGATTGTGGTCCTACAGTTTAAAGTGGATAGGATGGAAATATGCTTAGAAGAATTGCACATGTTTAACCTATGTTAGATTGCCTGCTGTTTTAGGGAAAGGGGAGAGACAGAGAGAGGAAGAAAAATTTGTAACAAGATTTTGCAAAAGTGAATGTTGAAAACTATCTTTGAATGTATTTGGAAAAATAAAATACTTTTTAAAAATGAAAAATAAAATAAAGTGGATCAGGATTTTAAGTTATTTGTGACAAGAAAGTAGAAGGAAAGAGGAAGTCAACATCCATGTGGTAGGAAGTATCTGATAGAAACTAGCAAATAAGAATGGATTGAGAAGGAAAAGTTTGCATCACTGTTCTACTGCTCCTCCAGAGTCTGTTGAAATATACAGCTAACCTGTGAGAAAGCTGGAGTACCTGTTAGCTCAAATGAATCTCAAATTAATAGAATTTCAGGACACTGACAAAGTGAAGTAAAGCATTCCAATCTGTATGGATTCATTTCAATGTTTTTTTCCTTCTCTCTCTCCCTTCCTCTCTCTCCCTCTCTCTCTCTCCCTCCCTCTCTCTCTCTCTCTCTCTCTCTCTCTCTCTCTCTCTCTCTGTCTCCTCGGTCTCTCTCATCTCTGTCTTATTTTCCTCAATTACATATAAAAAATTTTTAATACTTGTTCTCTTTTAATGTTGAATTCCACATTCTTTCCTACCCCCTCTCCCCTTCCCCTTCTCAAATTTTATTCAACTTATCTCATTCTTCCTATCTCATTCTACTCTCTCTTGTCCCTGTCCCCATTGCTAATACTTTTTCCCCAACTTGGGAAGGACTCCCCCCATCCCTCTCTGTCCCTCCTTCTTTTCCTGGTCTAACTCAGAAGGGAATATCTCCACAACAGCTTCTCCAGATCACTTTTCCTACCCACCTCATCTCTCATCCCCACTTCAGGGGAAAAAATTGAAATAATTTCTCCAGGTCTTATAGCACTTTGAACCACCTTTTCTTTGCCCCTGCTTTTTCAAGCTGTGATCATCAAGCTCAATTCCATTTACAAGATGAGGGATTGAATCCCAGAACAGTTAAGTGATTAAAGTCTAAAGTCACCCAAGTAGAAAGAAATAAAGCTGGTTTTCTCCATAATCCTGGCCAAGTATTTAGGAATCATTCAATTTAATAAACATTTACTAAGCACTTATTAAATGTCAGGCACTATGATAAGAGCCAGGGATACAATTAAGTAAAATAAAGACAATCCCAGATTCAAGAACAACAGGAGGCCAGAAAGGGGGGAGAGGGAAATAATGGGAGCATCCTCATTCTGAAAATTGGAGTCAGGATGGATGCAGAGTGGAATGATCTGAGGAGTGCAGTTTCTGCTCTCCTTAAATGAAGGCATTGGAAAAAGTTGGGTATGTCACCCTCCAGCCCTCTAAGCACAGGAGAGAGGAGGCTGAGGGAGTTGGTTTCAATCCAGGCTTCAGTTAGCAACATGCTAATGAAGTTGGAAAGGATGAGCTTATCCTAAGAAGGGCATCTTATTCAGGGCCCAGTGCAGATGCAGAATAGAGTGATTGGGATTAATTGCAGGGTATGTGTCATGCATATTTTTGCATATCCTTATCTAGAAAAGTAATGTTTAATAAATGTTTGCTGAATTGAGATATTTGTCTGGGGACAGAGATGTCATTGTCACAGCATGCTTACTCACAATGCAAAAACTTCATGTGAACCATTAGTTTCAGTCTGCATCCCACAAAATATTTTCTCCTCTAAGCTTTTTAGTTTTGTCTACTTTCCCATTACAACTTTCCTGACTCTGTTTCTGATGAAGGTGATAGCATGACCAGCTACTTTAACAACTGAAGAAAGTAGATGAGGGAAAAGTAAGAATTTCCTACAGAGCCTTTCAATATAGAGAGTATTTTCTGGACTCTATCTCCCAAATCCAGGGAGATATCTCCACCAGAGTTCTAAAAATAGGGTTAGAGTTTTTAATAATTTAATGGTATTGGCTCAAGCCCCCATTACTTGTGTTCTTTCTCTTTTCAGGTGCTGGGTATTAGTTCCATTTAAACATTTAATACCAACTAGTTTTTACCAAGGCAGATTTACTTCAAGACCTAAAAAGAACAAAAGTACAACTATTTATCCTCAATATTTCAAGGGCACACTCTCTCTTATATTACCTGAGTCTCTGAGAAGAATAGGTTCATACCTGCTACTGTTTCTACATAGCATCAGCCCAAGGTCATGTCTAGATGTAGCTTGACTGCTAAATGAGTGCTTGATTCAGCTACCACTGTGATAGATCCCAAAGATCACTCCTTGAAGATCATTCCATGCTTCTTGAGACATTGATCCTAGATCAGTTGAAATTTTATATGATTTTTGGAGGCTCACTTTCTTTTCTTTTTGAGACTCACATGATTGAATTCTTCTTAAATGATTTTTTTTAAAGGAAGAGGCAAAAGAAAAAAAAAAAAAAACAAACAAACATAGTGATCATGAGGCCAGATGTCAGTCTCAGAAGGGAGAAGGACCAAGATCACTCCCTTTAAAGCAATCTTTCATTGGATGTTGTCAGTGGAGACAAATCAAACAGAATTCCACCACAAAAGGAATTGAAGTAAATTAAGTTAAGGCTGGTTAAGGCTTTTTTCAAGCTGTCCCTAGTTCTAGTTCCTTAATTACAGCTAACCAAAATGTCCCCTCCTAGCCACATGGTTAACATACTAAATCCAGTTATGTAATGTCAATCCAGAGCAGTTGTACTACATGTCATCAAGATCTCCTAGAAACAACTTTTCTAGTTTGTCATCAATGATACTCTCCATACATGTCAGTCTTTGTTTCACCAAAAATGTAATTGATTACTTTGTTAAAATAGTCATATCCCTATCATTAGAGCTCTGGAAAAAAAAAAAGCCTGGACAATCATTTGTCAGGAATGTCATAAAAAGGGATTTGTGATTCAGGACTAGAGGGCATCTCAAATTGCTTCTAGAGCTAGCATCCTGTAAAACAAAAATGGAATTATGTAACTCACAAGCCAGAGGATTTGGTTCCATATACTGTGCCTGCTTAGAAAACTTATCTCTTAAGAACCAGATTGCTCTACAACTCTCACTACTATGGAAAGTGAGGGGAAAAAAGCTAATTCTGTGGTTTGTGATTTAGGGCTTGTGGGTTTGAGTTGGTTCTAAATAATAACTCTTATTAGCACATCAGTAGCAGAAAAAGATTAATCATATGACTCTAAACCATTATCATGGGCTATTAGTCATGAATAAACAAACTTAGATAAGAGTAAAGAGGCTTGATAAAAGCAGGATGCTCACCCAAAACTTTCAGTTTCTGGAATAACAACTCAGTATTTAATAAAAATTACAAGGAAAACTTGAAAATAATATGGCAGAAATTAGATATAGATCAGCATCTCATACCCTATACCAAGACATGGTCAAAATAGGTAGATGATTTAAACAAAAAGTGATACCAAAAGTAAATTAGGGGATCAAGGAATAAATTACCTGTTAGACCTGTGGAGAATCGAAGGACCAAATAAGAGATAGAGAACATTGTAAATGCAAAATGGATAATTTAGGTTACATTAAATTGAAAAAAAAAGTTTTAAATAAACTTTTACATAAAACAATGCAACCAAGATTAGAAAAAAAATGGAAAGGAAGGAAATAATTTTTACAACCAATGTTTCTGATAAAAGCCTCGTTTCTCAAATATTTAGAGAAACGAATCAAATTTATGAGAATACAAGTCATTCCCCAATTGATAAATGATCAAAGAATATTAACAAGCAGTTTTCAAATGAAGAAGTGAAAGCTATCTATACATGAAAAATGTTCTAAATCACTCTTGATTAAAGAAATACAAATTAAAACAATCTTGAAGTACCATCTTACAACTTTTCTCCTCCTTTTGATGTATTCTTATTAGGTATGATAAGTTACTTTATTGAGGAGGGTGACAGACGGTGTGTGCATACCCTATTGCCAATTTCAATTAAGCTCTCTATTCTTAATTTACTGCTAAATTCTCCTTCATATCTCATCTCTCAGATTGGTTAATATGGCAGAAAAGGAAAATGATAAATGTTGGAGAAAATGTGGAAAAAGTGGGACACTAATATATTGTTGATGAGGTTGTGAACTGATACAACTTGGAACTGTGCTCAAAGGGCAATCAAACTATGCACACCTTTGATGGAGCAATAGGTTTGTGTCCCAGAGATCATAAAGAGGGGAAAAAAAAAACTCATATGTGCAAAAATGTTTGTAGTAGCTCTTTTTGTAGAGGCAAGGAATTGAAAAATGAATGGATAATTTATCAATTGAGGAATGACTGAATAAGTTATGATATATGAATGTAATGGAATTTTACTGTTCTAAAAGAAATGATGAGCAGGCTGATTTCAGATTCACATGAATGAATGCTAAGTGAAATGAGTAGAACCAAGAGAACATTGCTTCAAAAAAGTTCACTCTCCTTGTTACCCTTGTTTTTCTTGAAGCTAATTGGTCTCATGGTGGAGATGTGGACTAGGGGAAAGTGATTCCCCAGAGACTACAGAAAAGTTGGGAAAGAATAGATATAATCATATTACAAAGATAAAAAGGTGGTAACCATGCAAAAGGGAATAAGTCCTTCAATTGCAGTACACCAACTACAATTCAGCCCTGCCTGACAACTCCACCAAGTGATTAGCATTGTGCTGTCTTGTTTACCCATATAGGTATAAGCATGGGAATTACTTGAAAAGTTTTGTGTAGAGAAGGGCTTCTTAAAGTTTTTTCCACTTGTGACCCTTTTCTTTCCAAGAAATTTTTATGTGACCTCAGGTATATAGGTATACAAATCAAACATTCACAATAATAAATCATAAATAAATTTATTTTAAAACAATTCTTTGGTACACATATAATTTTACCATTCACTAAATACAAAAGCAAAATTGCATACTAGTGAGATAAATGTACTTGTTTATTTTTACACAAAGAATTAAATTTTGGCAGAATATTTGATACTTTTTTACTGTTGCCAAATTTTTTACCACCCTCACATTCAGTTTCATGACCTCATATGGGGTTTTGGCCCATAATTTAAGAAGCTTTGATGTAGATATAAGTTATAAGTTAACTGTTTATTTCCATTTCCCTTTTTACCAAGAAACAGACCATTTATGATCAGCGTTGATTTCTACAGTTCTGTGTGATCTAGATATTGGTGTATAAACCTATGGTTTGAGCATGTGAACTCCAGGTTACAATTCTGAACTTGGTGCAGAGGTCTAAAGCAAGGATTAAACAAAAGTCAGAATCTGGGATACATGCAGGTAATATTTTTATACTAATGTGCTTCTGCTTTCTTTTAATATTCTTATTAAACGCTTTCTAGAGTTGAGATATAATTTGAGGATGTACATATAAAGGACATAAAAGAAAGGGAATCATTAGGGTGAGGGTTCAGACTGAGAGATATGATTGGTGAATAAATATAACTGGGCCAGGGGTTCTTAACCAGGAGTCCATGAATTTTCTTGAAAATATTTTTATAACTGTGCTTCAATATAATTGATTTCCTTTATATGCTTACATATTTTATTTTGTGCACTTAAAAATATTATACTGAGAAGTCCATAGATTTCACCAGATTGCCAAAGGGGTCCATGATTCAAAAAAACATTAAGATCCTCTGATCTAAAATGAAGCAAGAAACTGGCAACTTGCCCAATCTCCTGGAGGTGGTGACAGAAAGAAAATTAAAGAGAAAAATAACTGCAGGGAAAGTGGAGTATTTCCAGTGAAGGCTTCACCTGAGCTGAGCCTGGGAGGAAGACAGAAATTCTGAGAGGCAGAAGGAGGGAGAAAGCACATTCTAACTTCTCGTTTTTGTTCATTTCAGGAGATAATGGGAAACATGGAGGTGCCCTGGGCATCACTTAGTTCCAGAAGTGCAAAACATTGAAACCTGTAAATGAGGTTTCTTGAGATCAGGGAATCTTTACCTGGGGCTCATGGACCTGGAGGAGTCCTTGGATAGATTTCAGGGAATCCATCTATTTGGGTAGGAAAAGTTACATCTTTATTTTTACCAACTTCTAGCTGAAATTTAACATTTCCTCTCACTATGAATGTAGGCAGAAAACCATTACACTTCACCAGAATGCCAAAGAGGTCCACATCACACACACACACACACACACACACACACACACACACACACACACACACACACACACAAAATTCCTTTTCTAGATCTCAGCTTTTAAATTGTGAATTGTGAGCTCATATGGGGTCTTATAATTGAATGTGAGGATTGCAAAATTATGATTTATCAGTAAATGTTTGATTTGCATATTTATTTTACATACCTACATACTTGAGGTGAGTGAAAATTAAAGAAAAATTTAATAATATTTTATCTTTCCAAATACATACAAAGATAGTTTTCAACATTCATCTTTGCAAAACCTTGTGTTCCAAAATTTTCTCCCTCTTTTCTGTTCCTCTCCCCTCCTTAAGACAGCAAGCAATCTGATATAGAATATATATAAAACATATAAAATTCTTCTAAACATATTTCCATATTCATCATGCTGCACAAGAAAAATCGGATCAAAACAAAAAAAAAAACACAAGAAAGGAATAAAAAAACAAACAAACAACAAAAGGTAAAAATATTATGCTTAATCCATATTCACTCTCCATAGTTCCCTCTCTGCATAGGGATGACATTTTCCATTGAGTGAAAAAGGTTTGTGAGTGGTACTGTTTCTACTTCATGTCCTTTGAGTTATTATTTTTATAGTGATATTGAATGGTGCTTCCTCACTTTGCTGGTCTCGCTTTGGGATCCTTGGTTCATACTTACTAGAAATCCAGTAGTATTAAAGTGTAATACATAAAAAAAGCTCTCCATGGGTCACATGCACCACAAATCTCCCATATTGGTACAATATGATAGCTAATCAAGCATGACAGAATTCTGAATCTGAATGGCAGCTCATCCCAACTATGAATGGCAGGAGAAGATAATTGTGATCTTACAAGCTTCCTGTCCTGAATGTAGGTTTACAAACAGTTTGTTTTGTGTGACTGGGAAAGAAACAAAGAAATAGCTATATGTATGTATTTGCTGTATGCTCAGGAAAGATAAAGGAAGGATCACCCTTGAAAGAGAAATCATTATTATAATTGCTCCATTGATTTTTAGGACTAGAATCCTCTTTCCCAAGTGGCAATGCAATGTCAACTCTAGACAAACTTTCCACTAGAATAAAAAAGAGAGATTGACTGTGCTAGCCACCGAATTTCTTTTTACTAGGATGAATTTCAGTCTTTAGCATTTCTTGTTCTGAATCCCCTTGGTGACACCTTCTCCTCATTAAAATAAAAGATTTCTCAAGTAAAAAACTTGATGTCTGATTTCTTACTACCCAAAATGATATATTCTTTTTCAGAAACTTTCTCTGAGGAATTTAATTCAAGGGTAAAACACATAGCTGTTACACAGTAGAATGAGGTGGCTGCTTCTAGATCACTTGTCATAACATTATTTCTCTGGAATATGTTAATTACAGTATTTTTCCCTATTACTAGTGTGCTTGTAATAGCTCAGTGACATAGAATAAAAGTGTCTGGGAACCTCAGAGTTATTTCTTGCTCTCATGTTTCTTTTCCAGTGTTTGCACCCATTTCCCTATATAAGGATAGGAATGAATTATTCAGAGAGGTCCTGCTTGCTCTTGAGCATCCTTGTTCATGAGCTATATTGAAAGCAACGCTGGAAAAATGTGTGAGATAAACATTGTTATCCTGTTGTTAGACGAAAGGACTTTGACATACATATTAATGTTCCTTCAAATATCCTAACCTCTGGGTCTTTTACTATGACTGAGACCCAAAACCACTCCATCTTACTCATATACAGGGATGGCCAAGCCCTAGTTCTTTCCCTCACCTACATCTTCCACTTTCATGATCAAGAAGTCTGACATTGCTCTATCCAATCAAAATCTCCTTTCATTCCATATCTGAATCTGACCCCTTTTAACTCTATTTCTTCATTCTTATCAAAGTCCTTTCAACCTTCAGTTCTTTATCTAACTATTAGTCTTACCCTTCCTCCCTTCAAGTCTAGCCTCTATAGTTAACCATTTCAACTCTACACTGTCTTCTATTTACCAGACATTGACGTTTTATCCTTTCACCATTTATGGCTTGTCAAATGCCAATGTTAAAGACTGTTAATACCTGCCTCCTTGTTGTACAGAGGAAGTCATATAATCAAGCTGAGTTTGTCCAGTCCACATTTTGGGTTCAGTCCATATTTTTTTAATATTTAATCTCAACTGGTCCTCATTTTAAATACACAGTCCTTTCCTCTTGCTTAAATGATTCTCTAACCTATTCTTCAGAGGAGCTTTTCCTAACCTGGTCTTTTCTCCATACTTTCCCCTTTCCCAACCTATTCAGTAAGACTTTTACAAAGAAAAATGATATCATTTGCCTTCTTTTCACACTCTCTTTATCTCACAACCCTTTGGCATCATCCTTCATTCTGTTCTTCATTTCAACTTCTGATTATAGGGTGATCCATCCCCTTCCAAGACAAACACATACCCTTGATTCCATTCCCTCTTGTCTTTTCTAGCAGATTGCCTACTCACCCATTTTTATCTCTGTCTTTGTCTCATTTCTAATCTCCTTTACATATCTATTCCTTGTTTGTTGCCTACAAACATATACATGTTCTGTTATCCTGATAAAAAACCTTTGCTAGATCCTGCCTTCTTCTAAGCTGTCCTCTGTTTCTTCTTCCTTTCTTAGCTAAACTCCTTGAAAAAAGCTATTTATATTCCATGCCCCCACTTCCTCTCCTCTCATTCTCTTCTAAATCCTATTCAATGTGACTTTTGATCTCATCATTCATCTGAACTATTCTCTCCAAAGTTACCAATGATTTAATTTCCAAATCGCATGAACTGTTCTTAATCCTCATCCTTAACCTCTGTAGCATTGGACATTTTTGTCCATCTCTTGTATGCACTTATCTCTCTAGGTTTTTGTGGTACTGCTCTTTTCTGCTTTCACTTCAGATATAATACAGCAATGCTTTTGTGGTCCCCTAATTTTAGGGGGGCTTATGTTCTAACAATAAGTCAGTAATCGTAAATCTGCCGGTTTTAGTTCTGGTTTTGGAGTCTGCCTCAGGAAACTCCCACACCAAATTTGTCTGATTCTGAATAGACCACTCCTCATTTCATTGCTGACTGATAATTTGGTCAGCGATAATCAAATCCCAGAGACCTCTCCTCTGAGCCATAAAATTAGTGTGTCAATGACAGAAAGCTAGATAAATGTGTCTCCTTGCTTCTGTTTCTCTGCTGATTTCTCTTTGAATTCTGTTAGCTGGCAGTTGTGTTACACTTACTATAAACTTTGCCCCTTGACTAGGAAATGGGTTCAAGCCTGCAAATTCTTTCAAGACACCTTGTGACACCAGTCTGTGACCCCAAACTTTTGGGGTCCCCTTCACAGCTTCAACAGTTGGCAGCCCATATGGGGAGAGTCTGGCCTCCCCTGGCTTGATTCTCTTCTTATCAAAGTAAGCCCCCAATTTTTTTTGCCCACAATTCTATAGCGGGACACCCCAAACCACTGGGAGAAAGTTTGTCTGGGTTGTTGTGAATTCCACGCTCAGCAAGTTTTCCTTGACTGGGGATGTCCAAACTTGGAAATTCTTGCAATTTTCAGCAAAGTTCCTAGGGAAACATTGCTAACTTTTCACCTTCTCTGGGACATCAGAAGATGGAAATGCTACAAGATGGCTTTTGGCAAAATTTTACAGCTTTTGGCAAAGATGGGACAGTCTTCTTTCATGTCATTTTGTTTGTGTCTGTGACTCTGTGCAGAATGTCTGCATTATGTTTGTTCTGTGAGCTAGATTTTACTTGGAAAGATTTAAACTTCAGCCAGGAAAAAAAATACCAAAAAAAGAAACAAACAAACAAACAAAAACCCTCTTTGCTGTGGTTAGAATGCTGGGAAAATTTCTTTAAAAGCCTAACTTTTTTTCTGTGAACTTCAGCTCTGGTCAAGCTGGGAGCTACACAAAAAGTTAGTTAATTAAAATTGAAATAACATCTTAGATTCCCAAAATTGCGAAAGCAATGATTAAGAATTTTGGCAATTGTTAGAGGCCTTGTTGAAGGCTTAGCCTGAGAAAATGAGAAAATACCAAGCTGGGTTAGTGCAGGGTCAACGATGCCCCCAGTGGTAGGACACATATAGGCAGTGAGTCATTTTTAGATTGCAAGGAAAATTCCTGAAATATAGAGGGTAATTCCAGGAATTTACCCCATTCTAGAAGAAAAGAAAAAGGAAAAATAAACCAGGTAAATAGCAACTTTTTGCTAACATTTTCTTGACTTCTGTCTTGTCCAGAGTCCCCCTTCTGCTCCTTTGAAAAAGCATCCTAAAAGGTAATAAGGGACCTTCTCCACTCTACTCCCCAGAGTAATCCTGAGTATATTTCAGTTGTGGGGATTGTTAATAAGATCAATATAGCCCAAGTCCCCCTGTTTACTACCCCCTCTCATTTCAGATCAGATTAAAATTCAAATTCTGCCTCACCTGTAGAAATAGGGGAAGCAGCCATGGGGACCCCACACGACCTTGTCCAAACAATTGCCCAACTCAGCTTGAGGGGAATGGGGATGGAGTGGGAGTCAGCATTCCTTGAGTCTCGGCACCTGAAACTACCATCAAAGGGATGCCCTGGCATCTGTCACCACAGCTTTCAGCAGGTTCTGCCAGGAAATGCCTGGGAAGAATTCAGATACCCTTGCACCACCTAGCATGGCAGTATGAGATGAAGAAACCAGACAGTCTCTGCATTTGGTAAGGCCACCATTCTTGACAAATTATTTTATTTCTGCCCAATTTTCTAATTTGTAAAAAGAAATAATAGTTGTTATTGTGAAGACCATGACTGCAAAAGTACTTAGCATAAAATGTGTTATATAAATGTTAACTGTTTTATTGGATATAATTGCTTCATATTTGATAACTTTATGGGTTTTTTTGATGTAATCAAGAGATAAATGATTTCTATGTGTATGTAAAGTAATTTGGAAATTTTCAGAGATATGATAGTAAAAGCAATTTTAAAGAAGCTCTAATTAAAGCCCTCTAAAGGGATCTATTTGCACAAATAGTGTTAACAGAAGTGGTTTGGAACTTTAGGAAAACAGAAAAGCAGTTTGCTACTAGTTTAGAAGCTCTAGTTATCTAGAGTCAGACTTCTGAGAGCCCTGTCAGTGAAAACTGGCACCTTAACCTTTTTCCTGGCTTGCAAAAGAGAAATGATTTGCATGAATTAGAAAATAACCAAATTACAATTTAATTTGTCTAGGACATTTAATCAGAATCTAAAGAATCTCATTAACTAAAGTTCAGCCAAATTTTAAAATCTGTTCTATCTCAATTTAAAGAATTTTCTTGTTTTTCCCTAAATCAATGGGAAATTTATTTAAGGGAATAGAAATTACAGCTAAGACTATTCGGCTATTACTTAATTCTAACATTGTTAAGCCTTATCATTTTACCTCCAACTATAAGATGTGCAACACCTTTCCCCTTCACAGAATAGGGGGAAGTATCAAAGACAAGCCCATGAAAAACACTCACAATAGTTGGTGTGGACAACAGCAAGCTCAGCCCCTTCCCTGGAGTCTCTATCAACTCCTCTTCATTTGTAAGCTTGCCAGTTTTTTTTGAAACCATCAGAGAAAGCAAGGTCATCAACCCTGAGAAATGAGCCTGTTTAGGATTTATAGTTTTTAAATAAGGAATGCGTTTACTAAGAGCCTATAAGCTTGTTTAATGATTGATCCTTTGCACCAGGATAAGTTTAAACATAAAAACCATGTTAAACAAAATCTCCTATGTGTCTAAGTCCTGGTAAACTTTTAAAATAATATATCTAGCCATAAGATGAGATTGGTAGATTTTGCTATTAGAGATAAAATCTCTTGGAATTATAACTGATATTCTTTTGAGTTCTGAATTTGATTGCCTGATTATTATCAGTAGCCCACCATTTTGAGAGAAATGCCATAAATTACTCAGAGAATGCCTTCCTGAAATGTCTAGGTGGACATCTAATCTGTGCAAGAGTTAAGAAGACAACCTTAGTCTCTGGTTAAAGTGGAATCCTTCTGACTCAGTTTCCCAGTTCTGTTTCTTTGTTTCCTACCTGATTATTTCTGAGTCTGGCTAATTACTGCTGCATGATCAGCTGCCAAACAACTCTAAGGATGCCTTATCCTGTCATGTATGTGCTCTCAGGCTGAGGCCTGAAGGACCTGTTTTGATGCTATTATAATCATGTCCCTGTTTTTTCCTCTTATAACAAATTTCTATCATCAGAGCAAATGAACAGAAGACATGAGCCCAATACAAGTATCCCAAGATACACAATAATGGCTTTCTATCTTAGATCTCAAAGATGCTTTCCTTTGCATGCCATTGCATAAAGATTCATAATTTCTTTTTGCCCGTGAAGGGGTAAATCCAGGGGAACATAACCCCCACCAATGCACATGGCCAGTATGGAGTAGATGATATCTTGATCTGTAGCCCCACCCAAGTAGCTTCTCTGACAGTAGTCATACAAATCCTTAACTTCCAGACTCCTTCCCAATGCAGGGCTATGAAGTTCTTCTGAATGGTTTCAAAAACCCTCAGGCCAGCTTCTAATCCCAGAGGCCAGCCAGTGGGAACTTCTTTCTAGCTTGCCCAGCTCCTTCCAGATCTACAATGGCCGGCCTTCACTTCTCAAATGACTCAAAAGGTGACTGAGGCACTTAAGATTAGCTTTCTTTCTTACTACTTTCCACTTTTTCCAGGTGCACCTGGAACAACCCCCCAAGAATGAGAGCTTTGCTCTTAGCATTTTCTCTCCAGCTCTCTTGGTCACTCTGTGGGCCCCTGTCAATGGGGACATAACTCCTTAGTCAGGCTAGGGAACTCCAGGGGCATTCAGGATTTCTGAGTGTGCCTTCAGCATCCCTAAGGCAGCCCACATATGCAACCTGATGCATTACTTGCAAAGGCCCCACTCCCAAATGTCACCTTCCCCACCCTGGATGCTGCCCCATTTGTTCTAGCTACTCCCCAAAGGGAATAACTTTAAGCTGACTATCCCGTTTTCTTCCCAGAAAGGATTTCTTACCCACATAATAACTGCAGGATATCCATTCTAAAATTATTCTGGCAAATGCACTCATAATGTTTCTATACCATCTTCTCGAAGCTTCTTGGTAACCTCATGTAATGTCATGTAATTATGAACATCCTTGGGGACAACTAGGAAGCTACTACAAAACTTGACCAGGTACCATCTGTGCACCTAAGGCATATGCTTTTCTTTGTAAAATGGGTTTTCCATTCTTATTCGATATTTCTGAGGGACCAATTATGGCGGTTGTACCCCAAGTCATCTGAGTGGGCCTTTCCCTGTGTACACTGCCATTGCTTCAGACACTGCCCCCACCCCTTTAAGGAGACAAAATCGAGGATTTGGGGGAAAACATTTTTAGTATTTATCCTAGGAAAAGCTGTCTGGATAAAAGGCATTCCTGATAGCTTCATTTTCCCCTCCCATCCCTCCCCAGCCTTCCTCTATGTGGGGTTCCTGGCTATTGTTGTGTTCGTATTTAGCCCCTGCAATTTTATCCTACTTGTGAGATTTGTTTCCTCCAGGCTCCAAGCTATGAACTTTTACCTATTTGTTCACCCTGCCTACCATGAACTAACTGATTCTGACACCCAGCGCCCCTCTGAATGCTGCTGCCCATCTTCAAGCCACGTGCCTCCCCTCCTCAGTCTGGACCCTTCTAGGCAGGAACATGCTCCTTATCAGCTAAAAGCAGCTTCAGAAGATGAGGTCTCTGTCCCTTTGTCCCAAATGAATTGCTTGAGAAGGGAAAATGACATAATATAGCAATGATTTTGTGGTCCTCTAATTTTAGGGGGGTTTCTGTTCTAACAATAAGTCAATAATCCTAAATTTTTTGGCTTTGGAACTTTGTCCTGGAACTTTTTTCTTTTCTCTCTGCCCATCCTGCTTGGTGACCTCATCAGCATCCATTAGTTCAACTATCACCTCTATTTAAATACATCCAGCCTCCAGTCTCTCTCCTAAACTCCATTTTCATATCATCAAGTGGATATTCTGTAAGCATTTCAAATTCATAAGATTTGAAACAGAATTCAGCTACTTTTTCCCCAAACTTCCTTGTTTCTTCAAAGGCATCTCTAGCTTCCTCTTCACATAGGTTCACAGCCTTGACATTAATCTCAGGACCTCATTCTCCTTTACTTCTCCCAATTAAATTACCAAACCTTATCATTCTCCCTCTACAACAATTTTTAAATGTATCCCCCTTCTTGTATCCACACAGCCACCATCCTGGGCAACTAGGTGACATAGTAGATAG
This sequence comes from Sminthopsis crassicaudata, assembly GCF_048593235.1. Taxonomy (NCBI): domain Eukaryota; kingdom Metazoa; phylum Chordata; class Mammalia; order Dasyuromorphia; family Dasyuridae; genus Sminthopsis; species Sminthopsis crassicaudata. The sequence continues at coordinate 268,678,125 of NC_133619.1, read as the reverse complement.
AGTACTAAACCTGACACTAGGAAGATCTGAGTTCAAATTCAGCCTCAGATACTATCTGTATAACCCTGAGCAAGGCTTTATATTGCCTCATATGCAAAATAAGGATAATAATAATAATACCTCTCAGGTTTGCTGGGAAAGCCCATGATGCACTTTATAAGCCTTAAAGTGCTATACAGATGCTAGCTATTTGTATTGTAGTTCAACTCCTTATCACCTCTTATTTGGATTTTTGTAGATGCAATCAATGCATAAAGCAGTGGACCTAGAATCTGGAAAATCTGAGTTTAAATCCAGCCTCAAACACTTAGTAGCTGTGTGACTTTAGACAAGTCATTTAACTCTGTTTGCCTCAGTAAAATGATTTGGAGAAGGAAATGTCAATCCGCTCTAGTATTTTTGCCAAGGAAACCCCATATGGGATTATAGAGTCAGACATGATTGAAACAACTTAACAATAAATGCAGTCAGCTATAGAACACCATCTGCTAAAGCCTGTCTGTAACCATTTCATATTTTTATCAAGGATACCCTTAATACATAAATAAATTTTTCTCATAAGAATTTTGAAAAGATGAAAAAAATAGGCATATTGATTGGTAGTTGTTAGTATCTTATAAGCAATTTTTATGGGCTAGAAAGGCAGGTGGTTTAGTGGATAGAGCTAGTAAGTATCTGAAACTGTTTTTGAACTCAGGTCTTTCTGACTTCAGGCCTGAAAATTTATCCTCTGTATCACATAATTGACTCAGGAAGAAATGGGTTCAAATCTAGCTTCAGACACTATCGTAAGCAAGTCATTTAATCTCATCTGTAAAAAGGGTATAATAAAAGTACCTACTTTCCAAGATTATTATACAGATAAAATGAGATGATATTAGCAAAGTTTAAAGTGTCATAGAAATATTATTTTTGTAATAACACCATTCCTGGTTTAGTTTAATTTAGTTTTTTTCTTCTTTTGGTATCTTTTTCTCTGCGAAATATGTTAAAAATTGATTCCTGCATGCCTTTGAAATTGTGTTGCCTCTAGGATAATTATCTTTTGTATTTTATATTTGGTGCTTGGCATAGGTCCAAAGTCTTGTCTCTTATACCTGTCTTGTGACAGAATTTGACACTGGTAGACTTCTCTGGAAATTAATGAGCTTAGTGGTCTCCTAGAATTCATTCTCAGAGGTTTCTTATAAGTAATATTTACTGAACACTTAAAAGACAAAGAAGTAGAAGACATGATCTTTTCTTTTTAGGTGTTTATAATTAAGCTGAGAAGTCATAGCTAGCTAGCTAGAATGATATGCAGGTAAGTGGTGCTGTGGATACAACAAAGAGCCTGGAGTCAGAAAAACCTGAGTTCCTAACTAGCCTCAGACATTTACTAGCAATGTGATTCTGCGGAAGTCACTTAAGCCTATGCACCTCAATTTCCACATCTTATAAAAATGAACTGGAGAAGGAAATGACAAACTACTCCAGTATCTTTGCCAGGAAAATCCCAAATGAAGAATTGGATAAAACTCAAATGACCAAATAACAACAGACAACATATATATACACACACATACTAAATATACACACATGCCTACAAAATAAAATGACAAATAGATTAGCAATACAAGACAGTATATAAGCCCTGGAGCTCAAATCTTCTCTCAAATCTTTGTTACTACAATTCTCTGCTCAGTCTGCTCTAGGTTCTAAGTCCAGGATTTTATTTCTAAAGATTCCAGACTAGTTCTATAACTCTTCCCCTTTATTCCTATTCTCTTTTTTCCAACTGGCACTACTTGATTAATTTCCTCTGTTTTTAACTTATTACCCACTTCAGTTCTTTTTTTACCCCCTATTGTGACTTGTTTCTATAGTTTTTTCCCATTAGTCAGCATTTACTTTTTACTAGCTTGCATTTACAGAGCAGGTGTGTTTACAAAAGATAGACTTTGCCTATAACCAAATGATATAAAACAAATACAAGCATGCAACCAGAAAAGAGAGTTATTGATTGCCCAACATGATGTGCAAACCTACTGTAGACACATTTGTTTCTTCGGTTGTTTAAGATGCTTCCAACTCTTTGTGACTCCATTTGTGGTTTTCCTGGCAAAGATACTGGAGTAGTTTGCCACTTTCTTCTCCAGTTCATTTTATAGATGAGGAAACTGAGGCAAATAGGATGAAATTATTTTTCTAAGGTCACACAGGTAGTGTCTGCAGAGCATACAAATTTGTACCTATTGTTGTTGTTCATTCTTTTTTGTGTGTTTGTTTTAATCTTTGATAATATTTTAGTTTTCCAAATACATGTAAAGATAGTTTTCAATATTCACTTTTTTTTTAGATACAGGATTTTGTTTAATTTAATTTAATTTTTATTTTATTTTATGATTATAACTTTTTTTTTGACAGTACATATGCATGGGTAATTTTTTACAACATTATCCCTTGCACTTCTGTTCAGATTTTTTCCCTTCCTCCCCCAACCCCCTCCCCCAGATGACAGGCAGTCTTATACATGTTAAATATATTACAATATATTCTAGATACAATATATGTGTATAGAACTGAATTTCTTGTTGCACAGGAAGAATTGGATTCAGAAGGTAAAAATAACAGTTTACACTCATTTCCCAGTATTCCTTTTCCGGATGCAGCTGATTCTGTCCATCATTAATCAATTGGAATTGGATTAGCTCTTCTCTATGTTGAAGATAACCACTTCTATCAGCATACATCCTCGCACAGTATCATTGTTGAAGTGTATAATGATCTTCTGGTTCTGCTCGTTTCACTTAGCATCAGTTGATGTAAGTCTCTCCAAGCCTCTCTGTATTTCTCCTGTTGGTTCAATATTCATTTTTGAAAAACCTTGTGTTGCAAATTTTCCTTCTCTCTTCCTTGCTCCCTCCTCAAGACAGCAAGCAATCTAATATAGGTTAAACGTGTACAAATCTTCTAAACATATTTACATATTTGTCATGCTGTACAAAAAAAATTAGATCAAAAGGGAAAAAACACAAGAAAGGAAAAAAAAACACAAGGAAACACAACAACAACAAAAAGGTGAAAAAAATTACTATGCTTTGATCTACATTCAATCCTCACAGTTCTTTCTCTAGTGCATTCACTCAGTTTCCAGTTTCTTGCCACTACAAAAAGAACTGCTACAAACATTTTTGCACATCTGGGTCCTTTCCCTTTTTTTATGATCTCTTTGGAATACAGACCCAATTGATTGTCTTTCTTTTTGGAAGAAGACCATGATACCATGAGATGATATCTTGACTTGAATGGGAATTGAATTCAAGTGAAGGAAAGTTGCTCAAAGTCATCAACCTCACTCTCTGTACCAGAGTCATTATAGTCTGGTGGCAAGACAAAAGTCAGGAAAACTTGTGATGTCCTGGATGATCTGAACAAGTGATGCTTAACCAATCAGATTGCCTCTTTCATCCTCTTAAAGCCTTCTTGGCCATTGGAATAAATTGTTCTCAGATGTACTCACACACACACACACACACACACACACACACATATACATGTGCATGTGTACTCAGGTGAATGATAACTTTGGAGGTTTGCCTTTGTTTCCCTCCCTGTCCAAATTTTTCTCATTTGGTAAAATTGGGAACAACCTGAAGGAAAGGACTTCTTCCTAAAGAAAAAATTGTCCCAAATTTCCCCTTGTTAATGATATTTAAGTAAGATATCCACTGTGTTTATTGCCTGATACTTGTTTCTGTGATACTAAATGAGAGGTTTAAAATGAAGGTAATCAGAGTGCTAGTGACTACTATTTACTTAACTATATGATCTTAGGGGGGAAAAAAGGCTGAGAATGAGAATATCTGGATTTGAATTTTAGCTCTTACTGATGGTTTTATTAGTGCTTTAAGAGGCATATGAGGTGTTCAGAGAAGATTAGTAGTTCAGGTATGAGGGCTCTTGAGCCCTTTTCAGAGCTGCTCATCTACCTTTGATGGCCACCTGATCCACCCAACTCTCACCTATGGCTCCAAGAAACTGTAGCATGCACAGTGACCACACCCTGCCAAGTCATCTTAGCAGACAGGTTAAACTAGGTTAAGGGTAATTAGGACTCAAACATGTCAGTAAGTTAAAGGGATGTCTATCCCAAGCACATGAAAACTTCCCCTACAGAATAGGTAGAAAACAATTTACTCTAACAGTCAAGAAGGTGACTGAAGTAAGTACTGTGGAACTCTCAGAGCTTTGTCAAACAACAAAGACACCAAGATCATCCACTGTTTCCTGGACCATCACCAGATCCTACTGTTGGACTTCAATAACTCTGAGAGAGAGAGAATGAAGCTAATGACTTTATGTAATTCTGCCTCAATTAAATCTAATTCAAATATAAATCAAGACATCAGCCACAATGCCATTGGTTGTCAACTTTTCTCAGTCTTATTTTCTCCATCATAAAATGGGAGCAATAAATAGAATCTATTTCACAGGATCTTTGTAAAGATCAAATGGGATAATATAGTACTTTGTAAACCAAGTGCTATATAAATGTTAGATATTATTGATCATTTCACAAATGATAAAACTGGCTATCAGAGAAGCTAAATGACTCACCTATGTTCACACAACTAGCAACTGCCAAATATAGGATCCAAATTTCAAGTTCAGCACTTTCTATTATAGAAATAGTGTCTATATGACCTGTTGTGTCACTTAACTTTTGAGGGCCTGAATTTTCTCAGTTGTTAAGATAGGGTTCCTATCTTAGTCCTATTATCCCACAGTCTTTTAAAAGAAAAAGTCAATGATTGTAGAAATTATGTCCCTCAATCCAAGGCACTTAACACAATGATGGTAATTTTACTATTTGACATTATATCATAAGATTTACCAAGCATTTTCCTCAACTTCCTGTGGGAGAAATATTAGAATTATTATACTATCATAATTATTATTATATCATCAATGGTGTTATTAGTTATATAAGTATTATTGTTTTCCCTATTTTATACTAAAAAAGAGGTTCAGAGAGCTTAATGAGGGTATTGGATTGATCTCTAGGAATCCCTTCCAATTTAGTGATTTTATGATTCTCTTAGAGCTAGGCTCTTCCACAAAATGTGAATAAAAATGCTTATTACTTCTATTATTCCTGTAAGACTCAATTCATTGCGCATTTGTGTGTTGTACATAGGTATCAATGCTGTGCTTAATCAATAACCCCCTTCTCCAATTGCCCACTTATTCTATTTGTGTCTCTACTTTTATGTAGACAAAAATGCTTCATTATTTGGGCCCTGAGTGTCTTCTTCTGCGAAATAATATTAGTAACATTCCTACTATCTACCACATAAATTTGTTGTGAAGATTAAATTAAAGCATTTATAGCCTCTATAGCCTCTATAAATGTAGGCCATTACTAAATATTGGCATGGGGGTTCATAATATCCCCCAATTCTTCAATATGCAAACATGTAGCTTTTGCATACTCAGGACTACTTCATACTTTAAGACAAATTGAAGCTCTAAATAAACAGGTACAAGCTAAGGAATCGTCTGCTTCATTAATTCCATTAATGATATGATTCCTTATATTAATCCTGCCCTGAGCCCAGTTTCTCAGGGGCTGGTTCCTATCTTAGCCCTATTATCCCAGAGTCTCTTAAAAGAAAGAGTCTAGTGATTGTAGAAATCATATAACTCAATCCAAGGCACTTATTACAATGATGGTAATATGACTATTTGACATTATATCATAAATTTACTAAGCATTTTCCTCAGCTGATCTGTGAAATAGATATTGGAATTATTATACTATCATAATTATTATTATATTATCAATAGTGTTATTAGTTATCTAAGTATTATTATATTTTCCCTATTTTATATTAAAAAGATGAACTGAGGTTCAGAGCTCCCTCTCCATTTAGAGCTTGGTCAGACATTCAGTGCATCTTGGGTTATTGCTAGCCATCCAGACTTTTGTCTTGACACTGGACTTTGATAACTCTGGAAAAGAGAGTGAAGCTGATGATTTTGCACAATTCTGCCTCATTTAAATCCAATTCATCCACAAATCAAGACATCACCAGTGAAGTCATGAATCCTCTTTGAAAATGAAGGAAAAACAACAGAATTGGGTTAGAGGATGGGGAACAGCTTACATGTCCATGTTACTCAGCATTACAAAAGATTTAGTATTCACGACAAAATAAGCACATAAGAAACTGGGAATAAAAGAGAAGATTTCAAGCATTTGAGTTCAAGCAACAAATTCAAAATTAATTCTATCTGACTACAGATACAATGGGTAGAGGTTACAAAGGGGAAAACATCAGGCTTAATTTAAGAGAATTCTTCCTAACAATTAAAGTTCTCTAAAACTGGAATAGACCACTTCAGGAAGAAGTGAGTTCCACAATATCAAAGGTCCTCAACTCAAAACTGGGTGACTACTCAACAGATACATTGTAGAAAAAATTCTCAATCAGGTACAACTTGGATTAGATGGTCTTTGGGATGCCTTCAAGTTCAGATTCTAAGATATGAATATATATTTGTAATTAATGTAATCATAGAAAATTTTAGACAGTTCTATTTAATCAGTCAATCAAAAGTATCAACTAAGTGTGAACAAGCTTTTAATCAGTTTGAGAGCCATGAAGTGTTTTGATTACTGGTGAAGAGAGATGACACTATACAGGAAATTGTAGTTTGTTTTTTTTAAGTATCAGGCATACTTCTGGACATATTTATATAAAATAGCAAGCCAGTTCAGAATCATATTATTCATAGGCCAGTTTAGTGGTAGAGCCCCAGCCAAGCTCCTGAAGGGGAACTTCTGAGAGGGAGAAGAAAAATTTTCCCTCTTTCTCTCCATCTCTCCATCTCACTATCTCTGTTTCTGTCTCTGTCACCCTCTTCTGCTTTGGGGATTTCCTTACTTCTGCTTATTACTCTAGAATACTTCTTTTTTTTTCCTTTTCCCAAGCCTCTTCCAGATACTGTTTCACTAGAACATTTTGTTGAGCAATGAGTATGGTGAGCTTATATCCCTTTTCAAATGTGTGCTAAATTATAAATAAAAGGTTTTGGTCCTTGCCACAGGAAAGGATGATAATTCGCTATTCTATCTCTGAAATCATTTCTTATCATATGATTCCAAAGTTGATCCTTCCCACTGTGAATCAATCGTCTGGATATATTTTTTTGAGGCATGGGTCAAAGTAGATGGTTAATGAGGTATTTTCCAATTCTGAAATTCTGGAAATAATCAGTGAAGCTAACCTAGCATAGCAATCTACTATGTGTCTGGGCATTTACCAAAATCTCTCCATGAATTATAGATTAAAGAAGATGTTTTCTCTCAGTCTGTCTCTCTGTGTCTCTTTGTCTGTCAGTCTCTGACTACACACACATGCGTGCATGCACGCACATACTTATGCACCTGTGGTACACCCCTTAGTTGCTTTTCTTTTTTCAGTTGACACAGGCTTACTCAACTTCAGGATTACTATTTTGATGAAGATCTGTTTTATCTTCTAATATCTGTTTTATTATCCCAACTTCTTCTCTCTCTCCCTTCCTAAAAGAGCCTAGAAAATCTGAAGAAAAAAATCTTTTGCCTTATTGTTCTATCAAGAGAAATATCATTCATGGTTTATATTTAGTCTGCAAGATCTGGTTTTATTTTTGTTAAGTAATTATTTAAAATCACCATATGGAGAGTATAGGGCAAAGAAGGAGAATGTAAACAAAACCATCATGGATTGAAGAAAAAATAAAAATAGATTTAATTTCTGTTAAGTATATTGCTTATGCCTTATATTATTAATTGTTTAATGACTATAACTCATGCCTAACCATTTTAACACTTGTAGTATAGATGTGGATCCATGGAAGACAGCAAACTGGCCCTATAAGGAATGACCACTTCCTACTAGGGACAAAGAAAAACAACAGGAGGTGGAGAGAAAAGAGAAACCAGGAAGGGTCCGCTCTAGTTCTGACTGTTAAATTTTCAGTATCAGTGTTTATACCTCATAAATCCCAACAATCCTACAAATCAAGACTTCATTAATTGTTCATTTTATTGTCTAGACAAGAAAATTATGGAGGAAATGTTAACAATACAGATTAAACTTTAAAATGTGTCAGGCATGTATTTTTTTTTTATTTATGAGTCAGTTGTTAAACATTTACTAGCATATCCTTAGCTATAAGTTACAAGTACTATGCAGGTTTGGGAGGAGAGTGGATCTTCTTGTGGGTAAAAGGATTTTTGTCTTTATTCAGTTGGACATGAACTCTCTCTCTATGTTCAATACTCTCAAAATAAGGTATATTGGAGCAGCTAGGTGATCCAATAGATAGAGCACATATCCTAAAGTCAAAAGGATATGAGTTCAAATCCAGCCTCATATACTTTTACTCTGTGACCCTGAGCAAGTCAATTAACCCCATTTGCCTCCCCCCAAAAAGGGCTATGTTGGGTTTAGGACATTCTGATTCTAATTGCCTATAAGAAAAGCTGGTGACTTTTGGTGGTATTGCCAAATACTGATATTCCCCATATAGGGGTCTATGAAGCAGATAATTTGGAGGTCTTTGGAGTGTATTTAAAGTCAGGAGCCAATTTTTGTCACAAAGGATGTAGCTATACAGAGAGAACTCAATGATAAAAACAAAGAAAATGTATGTTTTTCAAAGTCACATAGAATGAATACAAAAATTGATCACATATTATATCATAAAAGAGATGCTGGTAAATGGAAAAGCAGAGAATTCTGGTAGAGAAAATAGAAATGCATGAGATAGGAGCAGAATCTGGAGTAACAAAAAATCTACCTCCCAGGAATAAAAAATCTACAACCACACATTAATACCTTTAGCTTAAGTATTTCAATTGTACCTTACTGAATATGATAGAGATCTCAAAATCAGAGCAGAAATGCCCATAAAGTTAGTGTATGGCATTTCTGGTGCATGAAAACAATGGGACTGAGAATGATGACATAGGCTTTAGCCCATATCTACTGATGTTTTACTGAGAATCAAATATATCTATTGATATGTAATTTGTAGTTTCATAGAATAGATTCCTCTATTCTATACAGTCTTTTAACTCATATGTATCTTAATTGAGATAGACTAAAAAAGGTTTATCACTTTGCTGTAGCCTCGATCAAGGTAAGAGGGTTAAGAGATTTTTAAAAAAATATTTTGTTTTAATCAGTAAAAATCTGCCTCCTCATCATCCTGTCCTGTCTCCCCTTTCCCTAACCCAACTGAGAACATAAGAAAAACAAAATTCAGTGATAGGTTATTTTAAAAATTCTGAGTGAAAGAAATATACAAGAAAGCAAACTGATGGAACTCCATCCCATTCCAAATTATGGAGAGGCTAAACAACTGGCTTACCCAAAATAGACTCCCAAAATGAGCAAGGTCATATGAAGAACAGAGCATCAAAGCTACTTACCTGTTAGGCAACTGAATGAACTTCCTGATGAGTGAAAAATAATGATGATTAGTAGTCAAACTGACTTTGATGAAAGCCTGTTCACCTGTTCTAGAGAGATTGCCAGAAGATAATGATTCAACACAAGAAATCAGGGAACTCAATCAAATATATCCCAATTATAGGGGAAAGTACTGATAATCAAGATAATCAAGAAATATAACTTATAAGAAATTCTCACCTAAGGTTCCTGGACAATAAAGGTCATCCATCATAGATTCTATTAACCAACTCAAGCTATCCACCAGGTCCATAACAGGAATATAGGCCATTGTGGAGTTAGTTCCTGCCCACTCTTATATCCTGGTTGCAGATGCTTTTGGGCAACAGAAGATACCCATAGAAGAATTCAGTAATTTTTATGAACCAACCATAAACACAGGACTGGAACAGTGGGTCTATAGATGTTGATAATCAGCCATCTGTAAGCTAAAGAGAGAATGGTCACAGTGCCAGGACTATTCAGTCAGTGAACAGACTTACTTATGATGATTCAGGAAAAATGGGGGAGGTTGTTACTTTCATAGCCAGAAAGACTTATGTGATCCACTAGCCCATATAAAACAAGTTTCATTAATGTGAGATGGATATGCATGTTGGTTTCTGAGGCTCTGATTGTCCTACTGACAAGTTCTTCTGAGAAATAATCAGTTATGTAGAGATTTGCATATGCTGTTGTGGTAAGTACATGTACTGTATTTCTACAGGTGACCTATACCTTTGGTTACTGTTTGCACTTCTATTGTGTCTAAGCTATATTTGGAATTGAGGCTAATCTCCAAATTCAAGGGTACACCAAAGAAAGGCTTAGAGCTTTGAGGAAGATTAATTTTCAGATTGCCTGAGAATCGGAGGCAATTTGCTGAAACTTAGATTTATACATGGCAGGAGGGAGAAGGGAGGCATTTAGGATTATGATTCTAAAGTCTCTCCAAGTAACTAGAGAGTTATCCAGAATTGGTACTGTGGACAAATGTGTCAAAAGTAGCTTTGCTGATTTCTTGTGGCAGCAAGTATTTGCTAAAGGTGAACCTGGAACTTTCAAGTGCGAGTTGGACAATAGCCTTAGATTTAGACTTTATTTAAGGCAAAATTTTGCCTCTTTTTATTTTGAACCAATAATATGTAATTTTGACAAGAATTGTTTTATAATATGGTTTGAGGTCTGGAAATACTATTCTTCCTTCAATGCTACTTCCTGTTCTTAATTCCTTTAATATCGATTTTTCATTTTTTCCAAGTTCTGTAAAGTATTCCTTGATAATTTGACTGGTATGGCATTAAAAGTGTAAATTAGTTTTGACAGAGAAAATTTTCTAAGAATTAGAGCTAACCAAGTCATGTTAGGTATGTTTTATAGTAAATTAAATTAGAAGAGACAAGATTATGTTTTTGTAGTTGCAACAAAGACAAAAATGATTAAGAGATTTGTTGTAAAGCAACAAAACAACAAGACAGGTTAGAATGAAAAAAGTCACTGAAGGAGTATGATGCTTGTTTTATTTTGTGTATTTATTTTTGCAATATATTTTTGCATATTGATAGAATAACTGTGAAATTCTTTCTTAGCCATGTAAGACAAGAGCATGTGAGCAAATCAGAGCATAGGAAGGGAGATTTGGATAAGGGATAATTTAAACACTTCTCAGAAATGATGGTGGAAGCAAGTCATAGTGTGTGTTACCTGTACTTAAATCATATAACTTTTCCCAGATCAGCTTGTTACCTTGTACTTTAACATTCTTTTCTTAATTGAGTTACAATTCTGTGATTGGATGATCCTTCAGAAAAGTTACTTGTAAAATAGAAGATATTATTTATTTTTAAAGCTTTTGTAAATAAATTCTTCAAAAATGTTTTCTTAATAAAAGAAAAAATTAGAAAGTTCTCCAGAAAGTAGAATGGTATACTTCAATTGATGGTGAATTCAGCTTAATTTTAATTAGATCTTGAACCACTTCCTTAAGATGTTGTTCATCTATAGCTAATGATTTCAGATTAAATGGCCTCTGATATCCTTTCCAGTTCTTATATTTTCTTATTTGGTGAGATAAACAAAATAATGAATATGTAACCAAGAAGAAATAAAATGATAAATAATCATGACAGTTGTATTTAAGACCAATGAAGTTAATAAACAATTTCTAAATCCAAATCAAAAAAATGAAACCAAATTAAATGATCAAAATTAAAGTGATAATGAGAAATCACACAAAGAAAAAAGCAATAAAGAAAATTATTCTCTAAAGCTTCATGCTAATATATTTGATAACCTATAAGAAAGGAGCTGATTTTATAAGAAATATAAAATAGTAAAATTAAGCCCCCAAAGTGGATGATAAGCTAAATAAATCAATCTTAGGAGGAAGAATCAGGCATTTTATAGAGGAAATAAGCACTGGATCTAGATAGATCCATTTATCTAACATTTAAAGGACAAATATTCTTAGGATATATGAGCTATTTCTAAGCAATAACAAACAATGGAAATCCACCATATTTCTTTTACAAGTCAAAATATGATTTGAATCCTAAGCCTATCAAAGATAATGGAGAAGTACAAAGTATAGTAGACAAAGACATGAACTTGGCACTGAGAAAATCTAAGTTCAAATATTCCCTTAGATACTTGCCAATTGTGTAATCTTATTCAATTCATTTAAGAGTCTCAATTTTCTCATCTGTAAAATGGTAATAATAATAGAAACTATCCTACAAGATTATGAGGATCAAATGATTCTCATTTATACATGTAAAGTGTTTTGAAAACTTTAAAGGACTTTATAAATGTCAGCTATTAATATAATACTTAGAAAATTGTATATTTATAGCATTAATGAATTTTAATTCAAGAATATTAAATAAAATACTTTGTTATTATATAAATGGTATTTTATTTTTTCCAATTATATGTAAAGACAGTTTTTTTCTTTTTTTTTAGAAGCAGTTGGGGCTAAGTGACTTGCCTAGGATCACACAGCTAATAGTACATGTTAAATATCTGCGACTATATTTGAACTCAGGTTCTCCTGATTTCAGATCTGGTGCTCTATCCTGTGTGCCATCTAGCTGCTCCTAAAGACAATTTTCAACATTAATTTTTTATAAGATTCTGAGTTCCAAATTTATTTCCCTCCCTCCCTTTCTTCACCTATCCCCAAGACAGCAAGCAATCTGATATAGATTATACATGTGCAATGATAGTAAATTTATGTCCATATTACTTGTGTTATGAATAAGAAAACAGGATAAAAGGAGGAAAACATGGAGAATAAAGAAAGTGAAAAAAATAATATGATTCGATCTGCATTCAGACTCCATCAGTTCTTTTTTCTGGATGTCAATAATATTTTCCATCTTAAGCCTTTTGGATTTGTCTAGGATCATTGTATTACTGATAAGGTCTAAGTCTATCACAGTTGATTATCACACAATATTGCTATTTATGTGTATCGTATTCTCCTAATTCTGCTCACTTCACTCAGCATCAGTTCATGTAAACTTTTACAAGTTTTTCTGACCTGCTTATCAATACTTATAGCACAACTTATTCAATCATTCCCCAGTTGATGGACATCAACTCAATCACCATAAAAAAGAGCCACTATAAATATTTTTATGTATCTAAGTCCTTTTCCCTTTCTTATGATACAGGTCTGGAAGTCTCTTCTGGTGATATCATATTCTACTTTCTCTAGATTGGTTCTTACAGTACCCCTTTGTTGGGTTTTGTTCTGCACCTGGGTTTTGTGTCTCAATTGTTCTCTGTTAAGCATAGTAAGACTGCTGCCTCTCTTTTTTCATGGACTACTCTGTTTCCCCCTGGTTATGTCATTTTTCTGATTTATAGTATCTACTGGGCAATGCTACCCACTATCAACTTCTTGACTTTATTTCTTTAGGACCATCTACCAGCAATTTCATCTCTAGTTCTCTAGAGTGAAGTGACAAGAGGTCTCTGTTTCAGGAATACTGGCAGCTCTTTAGACATAGATCATACTCAGCTATTTTTAAAAGGTAGGCAGAGTGCCCTTAGGCTAAGAAAATTTTATCAAATTAAATTTGTCTTTTTGCAATTTCCATCTTGTTCAGCCCTCTGTAGCTGAGTGGAAGGCTGATCTCTCTTTGCTGTGACAGCTTTGTTCCACCATACTCTTCTGTAACATTTTCCTATCAATAATACACTAGTATGTTTATCTTTTCATCCAGCATTGACTATTCCCATCTCGTGTTATCTTTGCCAATTTATAGGGGATGAGGTAAAAACTCGGGAGCATTTCCCATAGTATTTTTCAAATGAGATGATAATTATAACCAATGTTATTCTTGGCTAACCATGTTTCTCCACTTGGCAAAATCAAGTATTGACTTACTACAGCATTTTATGGGCTCATTTTTGCTTCTTTGTCTTCTCAATTGCTTTATATTAATTAAACTTCTATAAGAAATAGTCTTAATCAAAATCATTGTCTTGTCTTTTATCCACTTGCCATTTTTTTCCTTGAAGCAATAGGTCTGGTTTTAGCTATAATAATTAAAGGCTGGGTCTTCTTATCTTTCTCATCTTTTCCTCTAATTTGACAATTTTTACTTTTACTATAACTAGGAGATGATTTGACTAGTTATTGTGAAATCAATCATTCCCACATCAGAAGCCATTCTGTTAAATTAAAGTGTATTCCTTTTATTTTAATGCTATTGAGTGCTTATCACATTCAATGCCTTCTTGAGAAAAAAATATCCATAGTAATTTATCCTATCTTAAGAAAGAAGAAATAGAGAACAGAGGTGTTTGTGGTTCTGGGACGATTGTGAGAAGATCCATATTTAAAACAGAGGGTTTTTAGTTTTTCATTCTTTTAAAGCATCCTTAGGAGTTTCTATCAAGGTTGGAACTTTGAGAACATTGTGCTGTACATAATGTTCAAAAGAAAATTCAGCCTGAAAGGAATTGGGACTGGGCAAGGGATGAAAGAGATTGATGGTTTGTTTTAAACAGTTGTCTTAAAAAAATAGGGATCATACTTTTCAAAGCAGTCTATGCCTCTGTGGTGCAATATGGGCTTTTCTTACTTTTTCTGCAGTTGAAATGATTCTTTCTTTTCCCATTTCCTCCCTTGGTTGGCTTTGCCCTGAAGTCACTTGGACTGAGAAGAATGGGTCTGATCACTAACAAGGCAGTGAATGACTGCTCTCTTCCTCTGGGTCAGTTATTTCAAACTGAATCCAGTCCATGCAAGTGTTTGTAAGGTGGAAGAACAAAAAGGAGTTTGGGGGAAGGGAGGCATAGAGTTATTATGTGGAAGTGAATTTTTTACAATTTTACTTTTTTTTTAATGGCTATGTTTGCCGACAAACAATTCTTGGAAATAATAATTCACCTTTATGTAGCTACAATGTCCATCCCCACTTACTCCACCAACTTTTAATCATTTTCATAGGTTAGATTTCCAGAAGTGTAAGTATCCTTAGGTTTTAAATGCAATCTTGTGGGAAGATTCTCCTATTACTCTAGCTCCAAAATGTGCTTCTGATTAGCAATTAGCCAAGCAACTGAATTAGTTCCTAACAAGAATAACTAACAATAATAGCTAACATTTATTAAAGCTAACACTTTAAGATTTGTGAAGCACTTTAAAAATATTGTCTAATTTTATTCTTACAACAATCCTATGAGGTATAGATGAGAAGATTGAGGCAGACAGTGGACCACATAGCTATTGAGTGTCAGAGTCTGGATTTGAAGTCAGATTTTCTTGGCTCCAGGTCCAGTGTTGTGTCTACTGTGCTGCCTAGCTTCTTAATGAAGATTAGGTGACATGCCTCAGTTTTCTCATCTGTAATTTATTCTCTACTCTTCATCTGGAGTTCCTCATCTGGAATAATAATAATAGTATCAATCTCCCAGGGTTGTTGTGAGGATCAAATGAAACACTATGTACAAAGTGCTTTACAAACCCAGCTCTGTATAATATCAAACTATCATTACTCAAATAGCATAGTAAGAACAGTAGATATCTTTCTCTCCCCCCCAAATTTAGAGTACATTCTCCCACAAATAGAGAAAAGGGGGATCAGACTCAGAGTACAGTTATAATAAAGAACCAATTGTTTACATATCTGACTTAATATTCTAAGTCCTGAAAGTTCTTTCCCTCTTCAGAAAATGGAAAATTCTCATGCTGGATTCCTAGGGTTGACTTTTCTTTACAATTTGACTTTCATTGACCGGGCACTATAGCACCTTGAAGCTGTTACCTTCCTCTAGTGACTGTCTCTCTGTATATGTCTACCCTTCGTTACTTCTGTTATAAACATCAGTCAATTGAAACTGCCCTGCAGGAATTTTATCAGTGATCTCTTAATTGCCAATCTTTTCTCAATCTTCATCCTTCTTGACCTTATTGCAAACTTTATTATTTTTTGTTTTCAGGATAACAGGATTTATTTTTTTTAATATTTAATTTTCCCCTATTATATTTAAAATATTTTTTAAAATTTGTTTTGTAAATATTTGAGTGCCAAATTTTCTCCCTCTTCCCTCTCTTCTTTCTTTCCTGAGACAGCAAGTAATTTTATATAGGTTATACATGCAAAATATAGTAATCATGTCATGAAAAAAACCAAAAAAATTTAAAATTAAAGTAAAAAATATCTGTTTAGATTTGCATTTAGACTCTATCAGTTCTTTCTCTGGAAGTGTAGAGCAGGTTTCATCAAGAGTTATTTGTTATCTTAGATACTTGTATTACTAAGAATAGCTAAGTCATTCATAGTTGGTTACTGTATACAATGTTCTTTCTCCTGGTTCTGCTAACTTCGCTTTGTATCAGTTTGCATAAGTCTTTCCAGGTTTTTCTGAAAATTGCCTATTTGTCACTTCTAATAGAACAATTGTATTCCCTCACAATCATATAACAGAATTTGTTTAGCCATTCCCCAATTGATGGACACCCTCTCAATTTCCGATTCTTTGTTGCCACAAAAAGAGCTACTATCATTTGTCATTGCACACTGGTGACCACTTTCTCTTGCTAGTTGCATTTCCCTCTCTAGGTCTGTGACATTTCTTTCTCCAAGTTCTCTTGTCTGATTACTTCTTTCTGTCTCCTTTGTTAATTTTCATTCATGGCATGAACCCTGACTATGGGTGTCTTCTAAGGCTTTATTCTGGGCTCTCTTCACTCTTTATTTTTATAGTTTCTCACTTAGTGATCTCATTAGCTTCCATGGATCCTATCATCGCAATACAGATGATTCCCAGATCTATATCTAGTCCTAGACCATGTCCTGATTCCTGATTGGACCCCACCAAGTACTTTTACAAGATAAGAAAGTGGACATCCCATAGGCATCAAACTCAGCATGTCCAAAACAAATTTCATTGTTCTTTCTCCCTTCTTCAGAATTTTTCTTTTATTATTCATGGAACCACTAACTTCCTAATCATTCAGACTTACAACCCTAGTATCATACTCAGTTTCTCATTCTTACTCCATTTATCCAATATATTTCCAAATCTAATTATTTCTATATTAACAGAATGGAGAAAGATTAAATTGCTAGTTTAGCTCAATTCTTATATAGCATCAGTTCCACCAGGTTTCAAGTCCAAAACTCCTTTGCGATTGAGTTCTGATGCTGTGGTTGTTTAGAGCTTCCCTGATGGACTGCCTGGCTACATAACTGTCTTGGAATTCTGTCTCCAATTTCATTGTCACTGAAGCCTCTAGATCCAGGGAGACCTTGCCACTTGCACCTAGAATTGGAAAGTGGGAATGAAACAGACCATGGGAACTCCAAGTCCATTTCTGAGTGGCAGAGAGACAGCCTAACCCTTACCACAAAAGAGCTTTCAATATGCCCCTTGTAAAGGGCTAGAACTGAGCAAATTCATTTGGATAATGGAGCACGTGAGACTAATTGCCAATTGGAAGGTTCCCTGTTAACTTGTTTGAAGGTTGACCCTCCCCAGCTGTTCTGTGCTGACTTGATTGGTGGGACAAAGAGGGGGAAGTGACGTGTGTGGGAGGAGTAGGAGGAGGAAGAGGAAACTGAAAGCTGATGCTGAGTCAGTCTCTTCTGGCATTTGAGGCAGGAAGGTGTGTGTGAGATTGCTAGACCTAACCCCCTGACCTTGACCATAAAAGATCAAGAATAAAGACGTTTAGTCTTCCTGACTTGGGCTGATTTCTGGGAAGACAGAGTTCCAGCACCCCTAGTCCATGGTTCTTGCCCAGATATATAATCATAGGCCCCAGCTCCTTCTACACTGGAACTTCAACCCTATTCCAGGGACACAGTGACAAAATGGTAAGTGTTTTGCTATCTTCTCTGCCACTATCCTGGAATTCAGCCTCTGGAGTCCATTCCTACTCCATGTGATCAGGGAAGATGGAAATTTACTAGTTGAATTTCAAAAAAGCCTTTGCATAATTCATCACTGGGATTAAAAAATGAATATCATGATTTAGTAAGTGTAGCCAATGATGCATCCCTTCCTTTTGGATCTAAATAATTTTGTGAGATTTTTTTTTTTAGCTAGGACAGACATTAAAACCAAATATCAAAATATACTGAATTTAGAACAGACCTTCAAATCATTATATCATAAAGCTAGATTTTTTTTAATTAATGAAGCATACTCTGTCTTCTTGCTCTGATTACAAATACAAATATTTTTAGTGTGCAAAAAAACTTTTTTGTTGGTAAAAAATTACAAATATTATTTACTTAATTTTATCTTATCTTTAAATATCTATTTTGTATATATATTATTACTAATACACAGTAAAGCATATATATAATTTATATATAAAAACTCAAATATTGGTGGCAAAAGCTCAAAAAATTTAATAATAGGTGCGAGTAATTTTTTTTTAAGTACAAAAACCATTACACTAATGAAATAAGTCCTCACAATAACCCTGTTAGGTAGATTGTACAGATATCATTATCCCCATTTTACAGGTATGAAGTTAGGTAACCTGTTTATCAGCCCATAGCCAGCAAGTTTCTAAGATAAGATTTTCACTCAGATCTCCTGACTGCAAACCAAATATTACATCCCCAGAGTGATTTTCTTTCATATGGAAACTTTAGCTGCCAGACTCATTTGTATATGTAAAAGGTGAGCAGGAGCAAAGTGCATATAAAATGATTCTATTAATGAATAAAGAACCTGAGTGCTGGAAGAGACCTCAACCAAAAAGCATTGATTCTATGGGATAGATAAGAATATAGGTGGCATAGAGTGCCAGAACTGGAATCAAAAGAGTTATCAGACAGTTATATGACTCTGGACAAGTCACTTAACCCTGTTGTCTCAGTTTTCTCATCTGTAAGATGAGCTGGAGAAGGACATCTCTGTCACAGTATCTTTGCCAAGAAAACTCCAAACAGAGTCTTAAAGAGTTGGACATGACTGAAATGACTGAAGTAACAAGAAGAGCCAGGCACTATGCTAAGTGCTGGAAAAAAAGAGATTACCAGATGCATGAATTCCCTCTGTCACATTCTGGACATTCATGGATTAAGCTGCTGGTCGAACACTTCCAATAACAAGAAACTTTACAGACAGTTCCATTAGGAATTCTTCATTATACTGAGCTAAAATCAGTGTTCCTAAATATTGGTGCCCAATCTCCTATGTTATGTCAAATAGATCTAATAGCCTTTCAAATATTTGAAGACAGATCAGTATCAATTGGGTTCTCCACCAAGTCTTTTCTCTTGTAAGTGAAACATTCCCAGTTTTTCAACTGATCCTCTTTATAGGACATGGTTTAAATGCTGCACTCCTCTGGATATGCTATAGCTTGCCAATGTTCCTCTTAAAATGTGTTGCCCAGAACTGAATACAGCCCTCAAGATGTGACTAATACACCATCAGTTCAGGAGATGAGCTGTGCCAAATCATCTAAACTCTCATATAATCACAGCATTTTAGACCTGAAATGGATCTCCAAGACTTTTAATGACAGATGACATTCAAACAAACCAGTTGGATAGAGGTATTGGCAAAATCTGTGTCCATGGAACTAAGATTTCTTCTGTGTCAATCTATATTTACATTAACCTTATTTTCATGTCTTTTGAACACAACTAGTCCCAAACATCTCAGTTGTCATAGCTACTTCCATTACACTAAGGCATGGGTGGCTCACCTCTATGTACCTCCTTGGACCCTACATCACAAAAGACACCTGTCATGGAAAGAAAAAAAAGTGCCAATCAAAAAAATCTAAAAGCTATACATTTCAAGATACAAAATAGTTAAATCAAATAATTCCACTGACAAACATACATTTTGCAAGCAACTATGAGAAAGACTTCAAATATAAAGGAAAGGAAATTCAAATAACACAAAAATATTCTGTACCCACCAGAAACCTCAGTAGAGGAAGGAATAGCATGTTCCAAAGACCAAAGAAACTGAAGCTGTAACCCAAGGTGACCCACCCAACAAATCTGAGATGATATTCTATTTTTTAAATAGGTATTTGAAACATTCCTAGAAAGAAAACCAAGCCTGAAGTAATTATTTGTTTCTCAAATATTCCAGATAACAGAAATACAAGTAGTATAAACAAACCAAGAACAACCACAAAATAAAACAAAGCAAACCTTATGAGATTTCTTTCTAAACTGTTTACCAGGATTAAAACAGAAGTCAAGTAGTATTAATGATGGAGAAAGTCTTGAAATATTATGGACTAAATCTCATAATATCCCACTTACAAATGAACCAATGCTTTTTTATGAGATAAAATTACAGAAGGGACAATACACAAAAATA
Source organism: Sminthopsis crassicaudata (assembly GCF_048593235.1). Lineage (NCBI taxonomy): Eukaryota > Metazoa > Chordata > Mammalia > Dasyuromorphia > Dasyuridae > Sminthopsis > Sminthopsis crassicaudata. The sequence goes on along the minus strand of NC_133619.1, from coordinate 268,657,822 downwards.
AGAAGGGAAGGGAGAAAATAGAGGGGAACATGTGATATACCCTAATCACATCAAAAACTAATAATAAAAAGAAAATTAACTCTTGTACTCTCTCAGGAAGAATAGAATCTACAGGACAAGGAGGTAAAAAGAGAGATGCAAAAAGGAGGGGAGGCAGGAAAGAAATTTTTTTAAATAATTGGACAGGGATACCACTGAGGAATCTGTGATAGGAGAAGAGAGCTATAAAGTAGGATCAAGACTTTACAAAGGGTATGATTTGCATGGATTTGGTACATAGAAATCATTCATCATGCCTTGGAGAAAGGAAACCAAAGGTCCTAGGGACAACTGACATCCAGAAGAGTGGAAAAGCATAAATCCAGAGAAGAGATTTCAAGACAAATCGGAAGGGGGCTGTGGAATTACCAAAAGGAGGACAAAAGTTAACAATGAACTGCACAATCAGTCTCTAATAAAATTTCACCCTAGGACAATACCCTATCACCTGTCAAAAATTGGAATTTTTAAGATGAAGGCACAAAAGAAAAAAAAGGGTATGTTGGAAGCAAGATCTACCAGACAATAACATAGAAACTGTTTAGAAATGAGACCAAACCAGTACCTTAGAAGTTTTAATTTAAATATAATGGCCATAAATCTAATAATAGGCAGAAAGGGAAGATAGATAATGAAGAGAATTGGGAATAAAAACATCTTTATGAAAAAAAGAAAATTAAATTAAAGTTGAAATGAGCAAACTAAATTGAAAAAAATTAATGAACAAAACAAGTTGAAGGGAAGGGGAAAAATTTGGAGGAATTTTACTTTATATAATTGAAAGAGAAAAAATGATGGACAAATTAAATAACTAGATAAAAAGAAGAAAGGAAAGAAAAGGAAGAACTAATAGCAAAACTCAAAGAATTGTACAAGATTTAGTAGCTATTTAATGATAGCTTGAAAAACAAACTTCAAAAGGGCAAAAAAAATAAGACAGATAAAAGAGATAGAGAAGCAGAAACAGAGGAGACAGAGAGACAGAAAGAGAAAAACATTCAATTAACTGAAAGGGACTCAATAATTAGAGAAGAAGAGACAGTTGTTTCCTCAGTATGTTAATAATCTCAAGGATTATGTAAGAAATTAGAACATCAGAAATTAATTAATTGTGAGAAATTAAATAAAACAGACACAATGATTTGGGATAGTTTTGATTTGCTTAAGAGAGGAAAGAAAAAAGAGGAAAGGCAATACACTAGGGAAAATACAAGGGGAAACAAATTTGTACTATGTTATGATTTGGGCTCTTGAGAAAGCTATATAACATAAAGGAAAGGTTCGGCAATGATCATCCCATGAACTTCACAGCGTCTAAACCAGGCAAATAGTGATTGAAAACAGAGACAGACACAAACCCAGAGAGAGGCAGAGAGAGACAGAGTCAGAGACAGAGACAGAGAGACTTAGAGGAAGACAGAGAGAATTGAGAGAGGCAGAGAGACAGAGTTTGATTTAGTAATGCATTTAATTCAATTAAGCAAGAATAAGGGAAAAGAAAAGTGGAGAGAGGGGCTTTAAGAAGGCAGGTAGAGTCAGGGAGAGAATAACCACAAACAAAACAAACCACTCTCAGAAGGTAGATCATAAAAGGATAATAAAAAAGAAAGATAAGTATAAGAATCCATGGTTGTGCAAGAGAAAATGGATAATGAAGTGAGAGCAGATCCCTTCATTTTCATGTCACAAACATGGATTTTTTTTCTCTTGCACCACTTTCTTCCTCTCTATAAAAAGGTAGGAAATAAGAGGACACTCTAGGAGAAACCGCACACTTTTCTATCATAACCATGAATGTGAATGCGATGAAGTCATCCATAAAATGGAAAGCAGAGCAGAATAAATTAGAAAATCAAATACAACAATTTGTTGTTTATGAGAAATATATTTGAAACAAAGATTCTTCACACAGAATAAAACTGAGGAAGTGGAGCAGAATTTGTTATTATTCAGAAAAACTAAAAAAACAAGACTAACAATTATGATCTCAGAAGACATTAATAAAAAATAAATATGGATGATAATAACAACACATAATAGCAATTCATATATTATATAATATATGCTGAAAATTATGCTAAGCATTTTACATATATCATCTCATTTGTTCCACATAAGTCCTGGAATTAGGACTGATTATTAACCTTTATTATTATCCACATTTTCCAGATAAAGAAACTGAAGCAAACACAGGTTAAGTGGCTTTCCCAGGGTCATGCAACTGGTAAGTTAGTAAGCATCTAAGGCCAAATTTGAATTCAGATCTTCTTGATTCCTTGCTTGATTCCTATTTACTATATCACCCAGCTCCCAAAAGAAATAAACAAAGACATTGCATGATATTTCAAAGTACTGTAGAAAATAAAATAATACCAATACTTAACAATGTGTACAAAATGGCTTATATGTACTTAAAGGAAAAGTTTATTGAATTGCATGGAGAAACACATCAAAACTATAGTTATTTTTTAAAAATCAACATAGTAGATGGAGATTCAATCTACCACTTTTAGAATTTAAAAGTCTGACAAAAATATAAACAAAAAGAAGTTAAAAATTTGATTAGAATTTCCTAAAATGTATATATCCCAGCTTTTTTGCCAATTACTGAGTCAGAATAGAAAATTTTCTGTAGTTGTATAAATATTTCTCTACAGTGTGTGGCATTTTTATAAAACTAATTATTATGTTCTATGGCATAAAATATAATGAACAAATACAGAAAAGCAGAAATAGTCTACATATCTTTTGCTGATCACAATGCAATAAAAATAGTTATTAAGAGCCTTTGCTTTGAAGAAGAGATTCAAATTTAAAAAGAATCCAAATAATTTAATACAAAGAATTAGTGGCTAATAATAGATCATTTCATTAAAGAAAATGATAAGAATAAGATAACATATTAACATTTTGTAGGAATCCTACAAACAATTTTTTTATCTCCAAACCTTACTGGATAATGTTTTACCTGATGGTACCTATGATACTCCATCATAATTCCTTGGAGCACAAAAAACTGTTTGAACCTGACATGTTTCATCCCTCCCCTTTATAAGAGTCACATACCAATTATATAGCTCCAAATATATTGGTCCTTCTTGTTTTCTCTCTGTATCACACTTTTATATCCTCCAACTTCCCAATATAGATAAGAATCCCCATCTGCCTTTTTCCATCCTTCTATGCTTTTCCCCCCCTTTCTCCCTAATAATTTGTAAAGCAGACATACATTTCTCTACCCCTTTAATTTTCTTCTCAAGATCAGAAACTAACTTGTAATTTCAATCTACATAGATGTTCCGTGGTACCAAGAGAAATACAAACAGCACATTCTCTGTAGGCCATAGTAAAAGCCTTCTTGCTTTCCGTAGTTTTTCAAAACTAGTTTTATTGCTTTGTCATCTTTTGGCTAATCCTTGTGGTTAATTTCTCTGGGGAAAATTATTATTTAAAAGAGCTATGATTTGAGATTAATTTGATATCTACCTCACTTTATTTTGATTTTCATGTATTTCCTTCAATGTCTCTGAACCAGGCTCTTTGGCTCCACTTCAAGTAGGCTGTATTCATTTAGTAAACAGAAATAGACAGAAGGATAGAAGACTCAGAGATATAAGATGAAATTCAGATATTTAATGCGCTCTATAGGCAACTAGGTCTTGGATTCAGGAAGACTCATTTTTGTGAATTTAAATCTGGCCTCAGACATTTAATGGCTGTATGATCCCCGGCAAATCACTTAATCCTGTTTGCCTTAGTTTTCTCAATTGTAAAATGAGTTGTAGAAGGAAATGACAAATCACTTCAGTATTTTTGCCAAGAAAACCCCAAAAGAGGTCACAAAAATAAGACAGCATTGAAAAACTGGCAATGAGATCTACACACTTCATTCTTTCTTGCTTCTATTCTCCAGAACCCTAGCTTATTCTGCCCAAAGTCTCAGTAAGCATTTCAATTTATAATCCTTGCAATTTTGCTTTCTCCTATCATGTCTCTCTCTTAGTCACATCTATAAAAATAAAAAAATCTTTATACTATGACTTCATTCTATTGTTTTGGAGTAAAATTATTTTCAAATTTCAAAGGGCCACGGAATTATGAGCTATTATTATATATTTTAGTGTAACATGAGTTTTGGGCCCATGGCTGAGGACCAGAGGTTATTACAATGCCCTATTCAACCACCCCACTGTTCTCTGGCAATAATTCAAACCCTCACTGTTCTGTTTCTCCTTTTTAAAGGAGCTACTGACTAGCACCCCAGTTCCAATCAACCACTTAACATTGAATTAACTTACAAAAGGATATTTTCTTCAAAGATTTAGGAACATACATACATTTTCTCCAACATTTGAGGGCATAATTCCCCCCCTCTACCTGCTCATTCTCTGGAAAGGGAGCCGGATTAATTTCTTAGTTTATCTCATTTCCTACCTAGGTTTTGTTTCACTAAGTTCAAAACTAAAACTATATTGGAATAGTGTTCTAAACACTTGCAGATAGACTACTACAACATTGAACCTGGATTCTTGAGGTCACAGTCCCTGGAGCTTGATTTCATTCTCCATAGAATGGTTTAAAACTAAAAAGAACAAAAATAAAATAAAATGAAAATCAAGAACCTTTTCTCTGGGTTCTGTGGCCTAAGGTGGCAGAGAGAAGAAAGTTGGCCCTCAGGCCAGATTGTCACCTGTTATGAAGGAAGAAGTCCTTCACTCTTAGACTTAAATGCAGGAAAGAAGGAGAATTTCCTCAGTCAAATAGTTTTAAAAACACCTACAGTTCTGACTATTCAGCCACTAGAAAAAGACTGCTCGCCATCACAAAGTAGGCTAGTATAGAATCTCTGTGGATGCATTAGCATGTCCTGAGTATCTTTAGATAGATTCCATTTTAAGTAACCTGGGCAAGAATCAAACCCCTATTTTGCTGACTCCTTTTAGAAAGTAATTGTGAACTGGAACAAGATGGCTCCTTATTGAGAAAGAAGCTAAGGTAGAACATTTCCAACATGTTGAAACTAAATAAGATAGAAATCTGCAAACTCCTAAATAAGAATGAAATGGTCTCATCCCCTATAGGGTACAGTTCTTCCTCTGATTAGAATACCATTCACATACTAAGATGTTTTCACAGGTGGTTTCCTATGTGAAAAATCATTAGTCTTCTTCTATTCTGATTTTGGACTTCTTCTTACATGAGGTCATTTTAGAAAAAAGTTGTTGAGAAATTCCAGATGTTAATAAAAGTCTGAGCAAAATGTATGATATCGTTAGCCATTTGATAATTTTGAAGTGGTTAATTTTTATCCATTCGCTGTTATTTTGAAAACAGGTTTCTATATCCATCTGAATGACCTGAGAGACACAAGTTGAAGGGAAAGAAAATCTTTTAGATTTTTCTAAATTTTCACATTTTGCTCAGGTTTCAATCAGTTCTAGAATTAGGAGTAGAAAAGAAAAGAAATAAACCTTCTATTTGGTTACTCATAATATCCATGCAAACCCTTAGGAAAAGACTAAAGGTGTAGTCTGTGCCTATTTCCTTTAAAAGTTTAGTACACAGTTCCTACAGTCCTCTTTCTGGATGAAGATGGCTCTCTCCAGCACAAGTCCAACGGAACTGGCCTGAATCATGTTGTTGTTGAAAAGAGCCATGTCCATCACAATTGATCATTATATAATTTTGTTGTTGCTGTGTACAATGTTCTTTTGATTCTACTCACTTCACTCAGCATCAATTCATGTAAGTCTCTCCAAGCTTTTTTGAAATCATCCTGTTGATCATTTCTTATAGAACAACAATATTTCATAGCATTCATATACCATAACTTATTCAACCATTGCCCATGGCTTCCATTCAGTTTCCAGTTCCTTGCTACTTTAAAAAAGGGCTGCTACAACATTTTTGCACAAGTGGGTCTTTTTCCCTTTTTTATGATCTCTTTGAGATACAGGCCCAGTAGAGACACTGTTGTGTTAAGGACCATGCTGCCACAGCTGAGAATCAACACTTGGAGTTGCAAAGCAACCTTTACAAATGCCAATGCTCCTTGTGGATTGGGAATGAAATAAATTGGAGGCAAGAGAGAAGAGGAGAGAGGTCAGAGAATGCAACTACCTCTCAGTCTCTGTATCATCATCATCCTCTCCCATGAAGAGATCAATTCTACAGGTCTGAGTTAGACATCCAACAGCCACTGGCAGGTGGCTCCCATATCACAATACTGTTGGATCAAAGGGGATGCAGAGTTTGATAGCCCTTTGGGCATAGTTTCATATTACTCTCCAGAATGCTCAAGCGTTCTTAAACTGGGGTCCACAGATCCCATATAGATTGCAAGGGGAACTTGGTTTATTATTGAATAAACTTGATTGCATCTTTATATTTTATATTCATAACCTCTAAATGAAATTTAGCATTAGGTGGTAAAGTAGCCAGACTGAAATTTGCACTAATATCTTCTTGTTATCTTCCAGTTAACTCATATGATCCTCCTAAGAAATAGACATGAAATAAGATATTTGTGAAAGTGTTTTTAAAAGTAGCAAATAATCCATAAAGTATTATTATTGAACTTCATTTCTTCATGGGTAAAAATCATTCTGGAATATTCTTTGCTTTGTTTGCTTTCTTTCTGTCTCCACCCCACTTCCTTCATACACATTCCTTTGGGTAAGGGGTGAACATCATGAGCAAAAGGGAAGATGAAAAAGAATCAATCCTTTTTCTTTTTCCTTTTACTTCAATCTTTAATTACCCTTTCTAAAAGTTGCCTTCAGGCACTCTAGTCTCAGTGCACTTTCTCATTTTCTATCTTATAGCCCTTTAAAGATCGCTCAGAGACCTTAATGCTTACTTGAACCCTATTCCCATCTTCATGAAGAAAAGCTGTGCCCTGTGAACAATTGCTTTCTGTTTGTCCTGTTCTGAATAGATTTTTATATAACATTGCAACCTGAGATTTATTTCTCTAAGATCCCAGCAGGTGGACAGAGCTAATCAGGCACAAAAAAGTGAGGATTTTCTGGTTTAGGGAAAGCCCAGGGAGCCAAATATATCAATACTATCTTTGTAGTTATTTTTTCTTATGAAAAATTTGTTTTAACTTAAAATATTAAAATTTAAGAGTGCCTTCCAAGAATATTATTTATCTTTCTATCGTCTTCTATTTTCTACTACAGATGGAAAAATTTCCATTTTCCTCCTAACAGATCTGTTTTGTAACAAGGATAAAATAAAGATCTGTATAACCTTCAAAAAAAAAAGTTAAGAAATAAGTCTTTATGATTTAAAAATGGAGAGCAGTATATTGTCTTGGAATGGGAACAATGATTACTATCCCAAAAGTTCTTACTATCTTCTGTGCACTAATGTCGAAGAATCAGTTAGAAATCTGAGAAAATGAGATTGGCAACTTTCCATAAGGCTCAAGTTAGGTAATCTGTAACAGATGAATATCTGAATAAGGGAGGGAGATGCTAAGCAAGATATTGTATAATTTTAGATATGATTCTTTGGTAGTTCTAAGATGTGAGTCAGACCAAAAGCTATCCCAGTTTGAAGGAATTTAGTCTCTCATTGATATGTTTATTTGTTATAGGTCAAAACAGAGGACAAATTTGTTCAAAATGGAAGGCTAATTCTGTATTATCACAGGTCACCTAACATAGAGTCATCCTATAACTTCCTATCACATAAATAAAAGTAGATTCCTTTGATTGTCTGCATAGTTGGAATAGACTGTCTTTATGACTGGCCAAATTGGGACAATCTCTTTTTCCTCTCTGCTATTTGCTACTGCCATCCAGAGGGTAATGATCACAGTTTATTCACAATGTGGGAGCCATGAACTGAAGCAGTGAGAAGGGAAGGATTTTCCTCTCTTGCTCTCTCCCTTTTCCAGTATTTGGCATATTGTTTATTTGGTTTAATTTGTCCTTCCCACTTTCAGATGCTGGTGATAATTTCCTCAACCCAAAATCTCAAACCTTGGAGACACTAGGTCCAAAATTTTAAGTGGAATATTGCAACCAGGCAGACCAGCAGAAAAGAACTGAGAAATCTAAATTTCTGGCACTCAAACCCAATGCAAATTTCAGACCTAAAACTTGGGACTGTGCTCTATTCTATAGGAACTACTACAACTACTACTCCACAGGAGCTAAACTATGAACATAATCCCTTTCTCCTCCCCAGAGACTAAGATAGTAGAAAGGGAGGAAGAGAGATAATATATGGGCATATTAGAGAGAATTATTATATTCTTTGTATCTTATGAAATAAATATTCCTTTGAAAAAGCTAATCTACCTTGTACATGAGAACAAGATTATACAATGATCAGTTCTGGTGGGTGGGGCTCTTTTCAACAATGAGATGATTCAGGCCAGTTCCAGTGATTTTATGATGAAGAGAGCTATCTACACCCAGAGAAAGGACTGTGGGAACTGAGAGTGGATCACAACATGGCATTTTCACTTTTTTTGTTATTTGTTTGCTTGTATTTTACTTTCTTTCTCATTTTTTCCTTTTTGATTTGATTTTTCTTGTGCAGCAAGATAATTGTATAAATATGTATGCATATATTGGATTTGCCATGTTCAACATATATTGGATTACTTGCCATCTAGGGGAGGGGATTGGGGGAAGAAGGGAAAAATGTGGAACACAAAGTTTTTCAAGGGTCAGTGTTGAAAAATTATCCATGCATATATTTTGAAAATAAAAAGTTTTAATAGTTTAAAAAAAAAGCTAATCTAACTGTTAATGGTTAAATGTCTCAGGAGTTCAGGGGACTCAATTCTATACTTTAAGGAATACTGTTAATTGGAGCTGGAATTGGTAGAGTCCAGTAACCCCCTTCAGGATACTGGAAAAATTCTGAGAGAAGAGTAAGAACTAACATACATGGCCTTGATTTTTAGGCAATAAGGAATGAGGGAAGTCAGGGTTACAAACACAAGTAACAAGAAAAGCAAGTAGCAAGAAAAGGTAGGAGAAACATTTTCCTCTTACTCATAGTAATATGCTGTCTCACAAGTGCACACATAGAAGGAAAGGGAAGGAGGGGAGAAGGAACTACTCATTTATACAGTGCCAGTGATTGTAATAAGCCCTTTTTATAATTATCATCTCATTTGACCCTCACAAGGACCCTGGCAAGAAAAGTATTGAAGTGTATGAGAGTCATGGTTTATAGTTTGAAAGAATTCAAAGAAATCCTCTTAAAGTCACAAAAATTTATTTGCATCACAGTTGATGGACTAGCTTCTAAAGGAAGTCTAGCAAATTTAAAATAGTTCAGGAGGGCTTTATATACTGAAAATCTGGGATTAAGAGCCTTCAAGGTTGTAAAAAAAAAAAAAAAAAAAAAGATAAGGAGCCAGATAAGGAGACAAGATACCTTTTCACCCAGGTAAGGAGACAGGATGTCTTTTAGGAAAGTACTGTCCATCAGATAAGATGGGTTGGTTTTTTGTTTGTTTGCAGAGGACAAATAAGGAGCAACAGAGAAGAGGTTTTATTGCTCCACATTACTTTAGTAGGTATTCAGTTTTGAGTAGACGCTAGGCTCTGACCCATCAGTGCTATTATTATCCCCATTTTATAGTTGAGAAAACAGGCAAACAGAGTTGAAGTGATGTGCCCAGGGTCATAGCTAGGAAAATGTGGTTATAATTGAATTTGGGTCTTCCTGAGCAGGCTCAGAACTCTATACACTGAGAACATGTGTGACAGGAGAACATTCCCGGAGAAGAATAAGCATAGAGAACACAGAGTGACCATCTTAGGTTGCAAAGCTACTGATGTTCTCCAGTGACATCACCCCTCTGCTCTCTTATTGGACGTTTCTACTGGGCTGCTTTCTTCTGGGCTTCCTCCTTGGAACGTCAGTTGAATTGCTGCTGTTGCTTCTCTCTGCTGCCATCTGCTGCTACAGCCCATGATGAAATCTCTTTGCAAAGGTCATCTGCATACATAGCTTCTCCTACTACTTTTCCAGCCATCAGCTCTTCATGTTCAATGCAACTTAATACAACCAGGGCGGGGGTCAGCCAACTCTTTGGAGTTGACAGGCTATGTTTAGCCAGCCTCATCCTACCTAGAAGAACCCCTAGGCATTTTTTAAGTCTTTCTTTTGAAAAAAAAATTAATGCAGCCATCGGGAGTTGAGGGGGTGGGGAAATATAAACTTTTATTTGAATTATGGTACAAAGCTCCCTTTAAATTAACTCCTACTACACCCTTCATTTGGGTTCTCTTCAAATTATCTCAAGGGCTCTGCTTGGCAAAACTACAAAGGATTTCATTGGAGCTGGAGTTAGGAGATTCTTTTCAAGTCCCATAATGCATCTAGTTGCCACACAAATAAAGCCAGGGGCAAGGGGAGTGGGTGAAACTGGTAAAACAAGCAACCTTTACCCTACTTCCCCAGCAAACAAAGTCACTGGAGCTCTTTCCACTTGACCCCAGGAGTCTAACAATGCGGCCAAACTGGGGAAGGGAAGGGAAGGAAACAAGCACTAACTATATGCCAGGACAAAGTTCTAAGGACTTTCTAAATATTATCTCATTTGATCTTCACAATAGGCCTGGGAATTAGATACTATTATTATCATCCCCATTTTATATCTGAGAAAACTGAAGAAGACAGACGTCAAGTGACTTGTTCATATTTACAAACAGAACAAGTCTAATCTCTCCTCCAAGTGATAATTTTTCAAATACTTAAAGATAATTGTGATCATCCCTACTTAAACCTTCTTCCCTAGTTCTTTCAATAGTCTTTCATGTAATAAACTCAAGCCTTTCACTATTCTCATTGGCTTCTTCTGGACACTCTCAATCTTAACAATAACAATCCATAGCTCTCCATGTTCTCCATGAAAATTGTTGTTATTGTTGAGTCATTTCAGACTCCCTGTGACCCCATTTGAGATTTTCTTGGCAAAGATACTGAAATGGTCTGCCATTTCCTTAAGTGATTTACCCAGGATCACATGAATTTCACTCCTCCTGACTCCAGGGCCAGCATCTATCCAATGTGCCAACTTGCTGCCCTTCTGTGAAAACAGTATAAGGTGCTTTATCCAAAGTTGTACTAAAATCAGGTTACAGCATTCCGGCTGCCTTCTAGTTTAAGAACCCTGCCCAAAAAAGCAGGGGAAGAATAAGAAGTTAATTGGCCATGATGTGCTCCTAAAGTAATCATGACTTTCCCCGAAGCTATTATTGTTGTTTGTCCTTTGTTCTTTGATCTTGAGAAGGTGATGCTTTGACATTCAAAATGAATTGTCTTTAAGCAAGAGAAGGTTGTTCAAGTTCACTTTCTCCTTTACAATCATCTAGATTCAATAGCAAGACATAGATCAGGATAAATAGACATGACCCTGGAAGAAGATTTCCCCTACTAGATGGTTCCTGATCATCAGGTAGAAAATTCATTTTAGAATTTTCCCAGAAAGCAAAGATCACTCACCTGTAATTCATAGATTCTACACTTTAAAAAAAAAAAATCACAACATTTGTTCCAATATTGTGATACCTTCTTGTTTTTCAAAATTGTGATACTTCTCCTGAACTTTCCAATTACTGGCAGATGTTCAGCAAATACATCTCTTTGAACTAAAGGATATATTTGATCTGGATCAGATGACTTTCATTCATCAAGGTCAACTATCTCTTATTATCTACTTATCATATTATCAACTATCTCTCACTCTTTACTTACGGTGTTACAACTAATTCTCCCCTTCCTCATCTTAGGTTGTGTATCAGTTCCATGAGTCATTTTTGCTCTGTTATTTCTGGTCATTCTCTTTTTGGAGACAAAATAGAAAAAAAATAAGAGCTGAGCAGGTCAACCTCCTCTCTGTGGTCAGTGGTTATCACCTCATCCATCCCAAGCAAAAGATCTCCCTCTCCTAGGAGCTATATAACCAAGAACAATTCACAAAATTTTCAGTATCCCTAGCAACTGTCTAAGATAGAAAATTATAGGAAAGGCATTGATCTGTGTTGACTGAAAGAATCCCTATATTAGTAGCTCCCTAAACCAATAATATCACAGTTTGGTATGAATGGGACTGATTGGATGAAATATTTCTCAGAATTGAGTCACATGATCCCTGTTCCCAGAGCTGGGACCCTGGGGGAGGGGGCATCATATGATCTCTGAAGGGATGAACTTTGAACCCTGGGATACAGAAAGTTAGTGAAGTTGCAGGAAGTGACATGACCTGTGGGAGGCAGCCAACATTGATGACTATTGATCAAGGAAGATTCCATCCTTTTAGTCTCTTCCAATGAGAAGGCTCACGTCTTTTGCTTTTAAGTCCTGGACAAGGCAGAAGCTGGCCAGGTTCCAGGAGCACGTGATGGGAGTTGGGATGGCTCCCAGGTGTGTCTGGGCCTCTCCTTGAAGTGATTAAATAAATGCTTTCTCTTTGTACCTGAAGATGTCTCTGATTAGTTAATTTGGTTATACTAAGTTCCAAGTCCAGAGCTCTCCTGGCTTTGTGTCTCAAGACTCTGACTTCTTAAAGTTTTCCTTCTGTAAAATCCAGCCTGGAATCTGGCTCCAAGGTCTCCATGGCCTAGGTTGTGAATTCCACTCCTACACCCAGAAGTGAAAAAGAATTCCAAAAAAAGACCAATCCCCAAAGTCCATTTCTATGGGCCACAGGCCTTAAAGGGAACTTCCCCTACCCAGTTTAATTCATGGTCAAGACTTTCCTCCTTGAACACTACTAGAAAGAAAAAGGAAGACTATTAAATGTGAAAGTTTTTGTTAAGACACAAGCAATTCCTGCTACACAACCATTAAAAGGAGCTACACCAATCCATATGAGAAGGGAGCATTGAATGTCAGTCTCCTTCCAGAATCAGGTCCCTGGCATCTTCCACATGGCTACTTCCATCAGTAGGTGATCTGGGCTTGCATCCAAGGTCCATTACACATACACACTCCTGGAGAGGAGAGACTGTGGCTTATAGATCCTTGTATCTCCCATAATACCTACCACTGTGCCTTGCCCATGACAATTGTTCAGTAATTTGCCCTGCTTTGATTTGGCTAGGAAAATCAGTAAAAATCAAAGAACCATCTGGATTTGACTGGGCTCATCAGTTTCAAGCCTAGATTGGTTTCTCTGTTGTGAGCATGTAGTATCATCAAACCCCAGTGGTAAAGGCGAAGCATCTAGGCAACTTCTGTCTCTAATAAGCCTTCTCTGTGGGAATTGGGAATGTGACAGTATAAACTGTATTTGCCTGAAACACCAATTTGAACCTGTGCTGCTATTTGATGCAACCATAGCTAATGTGCCTTCCTCTTTCCTTGCATGTTTTGTCATGCTCCCAAATGACTTAATTATACAATAGCTAGTGGTAAATTGGCAGTTTTTTTCCCAAAACTACCCCCCTAGTCCTGCCCCACTGAGAAAAAATGCTATGAATTTTCCACACAATGGACACAATTTTCCATAAATGGACCCTAACCATTTTCTGATGGAGGGAGTACAGCATACTGGACAGAGTGAGCCCTTTCTCACTCTTACAGAATTCCAAGATCTCTTCTCATTCCCTCCTCAAAAAAGAGTAAGTGTGTTGGGGGAGGGGGGAAATACGAGCCTCAGAACGCTTGGTTCTCATACATTGATCAGATTTTACATCAAAAGCCAGGGTGGGTCAGTCACTACAAAAAATGGAACAGTTATTCAGCACAATATCTTATTCATTGCTGTTTAGTTGTTTTCAGTCCTTTCCAACTCTTTATAATCTCATTTGGGTTTTTCTTGGCAAATACTGGAATAGTTTCTCCAGATCATTTTGCAAATGAGGAAACTGAAGCAAACAGAGTTGAGTGATTGTCCAGGATCACACAACTAGTAAGGGTCTAAGCTCAGATTTGAACTCATGGAGATGAATCTTCCTAACTTCAAGTCCAGCATTCTATTACATCACTTAATAGCTTGCTTAATAAATATTTGTTGAATGATGAATGAATGAATGAATGAATAGGAAGCAGTATGACCAAGGAGAAGGTTTCAGAGAACTGAAGATTACAGGCACAATCTTACTTGTGCAATGATCAACTATGATAGACTTCTCAGTGATAGAGTGATCCAAGACAATTCTAATTGAATTGCAATGGAAAATCCTCATACAGAGAGAGAACTATGGAAATTGAATGTGGATCAAGGCATACTATTTTTACCTTTTGGGGGAGAGAAAGGAAGAGAGTTGCTTTTTCTTTCTCGTAGGTTTTCCATTTTTCTTTTACACCATGACTAATATTGAAATAAGTTTAAAATGATTGCACATGTATAACCTATCAGATTGTTTGCTGTCTTGGGAAGGAAACAAACTGAAATGTTTTAAAGAAAATCCAGAAAACTTTTACTGACCTGGGTCTCAGTCCTGAGAGGTGTGATTTTTTTGATTCATCTTTTTAGGGTCCAGGTCTCCACACACATTATCATTTCCTCACCACATTGCCTTCTCTGTCATTCATCCCCATTCCTTACCCTTTTCCCCCTGAATTCTCAGAAACCAATAAATGAGTTTTTGCTGATCTTTCTGGGGCCTATATAGCCACATTATTTCCTGTAGTCTCCTCATGCCCCTGAATATTTTAACAGTGTTTTTGTTAAACAGAGAAGCTTGAAAAAAAATTCCCTCTGAAGAAGGACAATGCAGAGGGTGAACAGGTGGAGGAAGTTTCCCCTAGAAAGCTACAGGAATTTTTGAGTAGGGGTGAAAGCTACTGGATAGTGTGGAATAGTAAATCAATTAGAACAGTATAAAAGAATTGATGAAATCAGAGTCCATTTGAAATTCTATAACATGTCTTTAAGGGATCTAATTTTTAGTCCACTATAGACCCAATTTTAATGATTTTCTCTAGATTCATTTAACAGAAAGTTGATTAAAGGTAGCAGATGGGAGTCATAACTTGACTTGGGAACTTGACCAGGGAAAATTTGCAGTAGGATGAGAGGGCAAGGAACTAGAGAGAAGAGAACAATATAGAGCTGTTCTGACTCACAAAGATATTAAGATGGGGAAGGAAGGAGAGTATATCCAGTGCAAGATTGATGGCTTGGGAGATAAACGAAGGGGAAAAAAAGCTGGGAATCACATTATGGATGAAGAGCTAGGTTTGGGATTGCAAGGAAAAAGGAAAAGTGAAATGACAAAAGATTATGATCAGATAAAGAATATCAGAGTTCACAAACATGAAGGTAAAACCCTTGTTGAGGACCATGCCATGTATAGCTGATCTTTCTGGGTCCTACATGTCCACATTATTTAATTATGCCCCTGAACTTTACTGTATCCTATTTATGTCTTGCTATGTGTTGTGTTCTCCATCAGAAAGTAAATTTCTTAAGGGCAGGAATTGTCTTGCTTATAATGAGTACATTAAAGAATTGAGAACTTAAACTTTTTTGAAGAAGTTTCAATATGTATGTGATAAGAAAAATTATTGTTTTACTATTATATTAATACTCAATTATCAATTTGGGATTCAAGCTTTCCTCTTTATTTCCTCAATTCAGGCCCTGGCCTTATAAAAAGTCAATTTCTGACTTGCCTGAATTGATGATGCTAAGTAAAGTGAGTAGAACCAAGTAATGGGTAGAATTGTACACAGCAACAACAAAATTATGTAATGATCAACTCTGATGGACTTGGCTCTTTTCAACAATGAGATGATTCAGGACAATTTCAGTAGTCTTGTGATGGAGAGAGCCATCTGCATCCAGAAAGAAAACTATGAGGACTGAATGTGGTTCACAACACAGTATTTTCACCTTTTTTTGTTGTTTGCTTGCTTGTTTTTTCTTTCTGATTTTTAATTTTTTTGATCTGCTTCCCAGAATACCTCTGATAATAGACTACAATTTTTTTCCAATGCCAATAGATCATAATCCTTTAAGTGACTGTAACTGTTCTACCACATCTATCTGTAAGCCATTTCTCCTCTTGTAGACCATGAGAGTTATCCCTTCCATATCCCTTTCCCCATTGGAGTTTCAATATATCACAGATCAGCATAAGAAACTAATGAGAATTTGGGGGGAGTTTTTCAAAAACCATAGACAACACATGAAGACTAGCAGAAAACCCAGAGTCTGTGAACAAATACTTAACCCAAATTTTATAAGGTATTGTAAATGCTTCATAAAAGAAAAAGAAGAAATTCAGATTTGTTTTATGCAGATTTTCCAGAAGGTAGAAGTGAAAATGGGACAGAGGGGGTACCATATCCCTAACCTCAGCCATGTAGAAAGGATAATTATTTTGCTCTCTCTAGTATTATCTCTAATATCAACACCAATTACTAAAGGGGAGCAGAGATATTATATAACATAGTTCTTTGGAAATATTATAGCCAGTGCTAACCTTGTGACCATTCTTGATTATACACTAGAAAGGGGATGACTGTGACAATCAATGCAGCTCAGAGCTAAAAGGAAAGGGAAAATATCATGGAAAGGGAAGTTTCATCGAACCATGTCTGTTCAGTGTGAGGCAATATAGTCCCACATTCCTCACTCTCCAGCTACAATATTTAATCATCATATATTGACATCTCCCTACGTTTTCCAACATGGAGAATATTCCCACAAACTCCACCTGTTTCCTCCTCTTTCTGACAATCTGTCCCAAAACTCTTAAACAATCCCATGCAGTTCATGAACTCAGGGGCCATTTAAATCCTGGGAAAGCATCTGAAATTGCATGGTTACTCTGCTGCAGGGCTACATTCTAATAAAGGGTATGTATGTGTATAGATGCAAACCTATATATGTATATTTTTTTTGAGTGGCTTGCTCAGAATCACATAATAAGGAGCTGAGGTCAAATTTGAACACAGATCTGTTCTAATTGCTGTTCTAACTACTGAACTACCTAGCTGTCCCTAGTGTATATATGGATATAGAGATAGATGGATGGATGGATGAATAGATAGATAGATAGAAAGATAGACAGATCTTACTGTACTGTAATTGTATATATTATAAAGCTTACACTAAAAAAAAAAGAAAAAATTTAAAATGAGATAAAGTTGAAATAGTAATCTATCCTAAATCCATTGGAGTTATTGGAATTATAAAGTAGGAAAAGTGATAGGATCAGAGATTTAGAAAAACTTGAGTTCAAATCCTCTTTCAGAACTAAATGTGTGACCCTGGACAAATCATTTAATTTTTCTGAGCTTATTTCTTCATCAGTCAAATGGAATTGATAGTGTCTATACCACAGGATTCTCATGAAGATTAAAATGCTTTTCAAACTTTAAATCACTATATAAATTCTAGGTGTTGTTACTGGAGAAGCTTTTGTCAGAATCAAGATAAGAGGTGATAGATATCCTTGAACTAGGGTGGTAATTGTGTGAGTATAGAGAAGAGGAAAGATGTGTAATGGACATAAAAATGCTAAGATTTGTAGAATGAGGGAATGTATAGCATGAAAAATAACAGGGATTATAAACTTGAATGACTAGAAGGATGCTGATGTCCTTTGTTCTAATAGATAAAATTAGATGGAGAGGGGCAAAAATGAGATGAGTTCTGAGATCAGTTGCACCTAACCTATGCCTGCTAATCCTGTGTGGTTCTTCCCTCAAGTTTCCTCAAAACAAAAAGAATACGGGTTTCAATCTCATGGGCTGGTCCTTGCCCTATGAGCTCACCTTCTGCAGGTACAGTTGCAAGATGGGGGGCAGGGAATAAAGGGAGAATTAGATTTTCCAAATTATTTCTGTAACTGTGAATGCCTGATTCTAGGTAGAATTATGTTTAGGTATCTACCTAAACTCCTATATACATACATACATACATACATACACACATACGCTCACCAAACCCTTGCATAGAAGGAGGCAGGCAGCCCAGTATAAGAATTTGGGGAAATAAGAATTCATATAGTTGTGTTGGAGGCAAGCCCTATGATTGGCTATCGCAGAGACAATAGGATCTAGTCATCTTGCCATCCTCTTCTGACAAACTCCTTGGCATCCCCAAGAAGGCTTGAGCCCAACTCTGGAAAGCATTGCTATAGAGCTTTCTCACCAATTGCTTAGTCTGGTAGGAACAAAAATCATTTTTTCTTTATCAGTCAAGGAAATGATCTCAGAAATTTGTTTGGTCTTGTGGGAACATAAAAAAGGGCAAGCCAATGAGGAAGAAGTTCCTCAGGCTTCCTGAATGGTTCCCTCCACGAAAATCAATACATCCTTTTGATCCAACACACTTTTCTGAGCAGATATGTTTACGTAAGAAGATAAGAACAATTGGCAAAGGCACAATCTCCCTGAAATAAGGCTGCACCCTTGCTGAAAGTACTTTCCACACTGTTAAATTAACTTTTTTTACTAAGTGATGTATGATCTACAAGCATCTCATTTCATTTCTTTCTTTTTTGTTTGTTTGTTTGTTAAAAATCAAGCTTTATTAATAAAATGGAGTTAGGAATATTTTGCTAGGAACAGCAGCAGGTCCAGCCAATCATGATAGTAAAAATACTACAGATTCCTATTCAATATAGGAAGCTGTTCTTCATCAATTCATAATAATGTAAGGACTTGCAAAAGAGGTACAAACAATCAAGACATTCTAGCCCCAATATCAATATTCTTATGAGCACCCAATTATCTACTATAATAAGTGGCAATAAGAAAAAAATCATTCTGAGTTTATGAATGAATTAACTATATCATCTCATTTTGTTTCTTTTTTTTTTTGGAAAAGAATTGATATATTTTTATTATAGCTTTTTATTTACAAGATATATGCATGGGTAATTTTTCAGCATTGATCCTTGAAAAACCTTCTGTTCCAATTTTCCCCCTCCTCCCCCCCTCCCCCAGATGGCAGGTAGACCAGTACATGTTAAATATGTTATAGTAAATGTTAAATACAATATATGTATACATATCCATACATTTATTTTGCTGCACAAGAAAAATAAGTGTACAATTAACCTATGAAGGAAATAAAGAATGCAAGTGGACAAAAATAGAGGGATTGGGAATGCTGTGTAGTGGTTCACACTCATTTCTCAGAGTTCTTCTGTTGGGTGTATCTGGTTCTATTAATTACTGAATAAATGGAACTGATTTGGTTCATTTCATTGTTGAAGAAAGCCATGTCCATCAGAATTGATCATCATATAGTATATAATGATCTCCTGGTCCTGCTCATTTCACTAAGCATCAGTTCATTAAGTCTCTCCAGGCCTTTGTGAAATCATCCTGCTGATCATTTCTTACAGAACAATAATATTCCATAACATTCATATACCACAATTTATTCCTCCACTCTCCAGTTGATGGGCATCCACTTAGTTTCTAGTTCTTGGCTACCACAAAGAGGGATGCCATAAACATTCTTGCACATACAGGTCCCTTTCCCTTCTTTAAGATCTCTTTGGGATACAAACCCAGTAGTAACACTGCTGGATCAAAGGGTATGCACAGTTTGATAACTTTTTGAGCATAGTTTCAAATCACTCTCCAGAATTGCTAGATTATTCACAATTTCACCAACAATGTATCAGTATCCCAGTTTTCTCACATCTTCTCCAACATTTGCATTATCTTTTCCTGTCATCCTAGCCAATCTGAGCATCTCATTTTATTTCAATCCCAAGCCTGATTCACTAGATTGGCCTGGGTCAAGTCTGGTCCAAAACAAAGGGATTCCAATACATTATTTAGAGAAGGGGGAAAAAAATTAGGCTGAAAAAAAAAAAGCATCAAGTTGTATAACTAAGCCTACTTCATACTTCAGTAAAAGGAGGAAGACTAATTTATTCCTCCACTAAAGGGTTGCTTATTTCAGCTTCTTCCTATATCCTGACATCTACTAAGAAGAGGGATTGAGAAAGGGCCTGTCAAGGGGATGGAGAATGTGAGAGTAGAATCTGGAACTTTAGCTATTCTTTGCTTAGAAAAAGGAATGGTGACCTAGTTTCCATGCTATGAGATTTTAGGAACCAATAGGGTTGAACCTTAATATCTAAAGAAGCTTAATTTCTTTAAAAAAATCTTCTCTGCAGATAAATGCATTTGAGTTTTAAGCTATGTATGGATTATCAACTTTCAAAGAATTTCAGTGCCATAAAATACAGCACTAAAACTCCATCAGGGGCTAGCACTATGCTAGTGCTAGAAAGAACTGCTCTTTCCACAGAAGAGGTTGATTTGACATCTATTGAAGTGAACTGAGTTGAATCTTTGCTGACTTAGAAGATTTTTGAGACTTTGTCAGACTTCAAGATTATAGAATCACAAAATGTCAAAGCTGGAAGAGATGTTAGAGGCCACCCTTACTTCATATCTAAGGAAAATCAATGTCAGATAGATACAATAGTTTGCCTACATGTTTCAATTAGTTAAGGACAATTATTGAGAATAGCATTTGTTGTATGCTACAAAAATTATATAATTGAACTTTCCATTACTAGGAAGACAGGGAAAAGGGGGAATTTATTGCAGTGTCCATAAGGTAAATGTTTGATACCATTTGCTTTCCCTGCATCTTCTTTTCACTACTTTCACTTTTCTTTCTTCAGGGATTTTTTTTACAGGGGAGAAAGGATAGAGATGAGCAGGGCCTTTTTCTACTAAGAGAGATATATACATGCTTCTGTTGCTTCTATCTGACTGTGAAGAGCTGAATGGAAGTTCACAATTCTCTGCACATCTCTGCATTAGAGAGGGTCAGTCAGTCAGCAAACATTTATTAAGTATCTACTATGTGTCAAACACTTCCTACTTATGTAGTACTTATCCTGTTTGCCTCAGTTTCCTTAACTGTAAAATGAGCTGAATGGTAAACCACTCTGTTATTTGAAAAAAATGGGGTCATGGGATTGGACACAATTGGATGATTGAACAACATGTATCAGGCACTGTGCTAAGTCCTGGGTATCTAAATCTTTTCAGAGGAGAAAACAAGCTGGTCCTCTTGTCTCACCGATGATGCTCTGAAGGAAGTCATGCTGTTTAGCCAATGGCTGAAGAAGGTGGTCAAAGATAAAGTTGACTCAGCCAAGTATATCTACAGCCCTGCAGGAAAACTTGCATGAGAGCTCTCCTTAGGAGACTTGTTCAATTATTTCTGACTTTGTGACCCATTGGGTGTTTTCTTGGCAAAGATACTGGAGTGGTCTGCCATTTCTTTCTCCAGATCATTTTACAGATGAGGAGACTGAGGCACACAGGGTTAAGTGATTTGCTCAGGAATGCATAACTAGTAAGTGTCTGAATCTGGATTTGTACTCATGAAGATGAGTTTTCTTGACTTTAAGCCCGGTACTTTATCTACTATACTACTTAGATGCCCTAGGATGACACTGATTAACCAAAGCCAGACCACCTTTCCCATTTATCTATCACTACGATAAACAAAGTCAGAATCTCCTATTGGGTCTTCTCTTCAACAGAATTTCTTGGGTTGTCATTGACAATATAACAAATTCTTCCCTCACCTCATTCTCCACCACCACCAAAAAGGTTCTTTTTGATGGAAAGGAAATCAATCAATGAACTTTGTTAAACATGTATTATGAGCTAGATGTTGAGCCAGGTGCTGGGGATAGAAGTACAAAGAATGAAATAAGTCTTTCCCTTAAGGAAAAATGAGGAGAGCAGCTGGGAAACACCAGAATTATCTTCATTAAATCTCCATCTCTTATTTAATTTTAAATTGTTTGCAGCTAATGAATTGAGATTTCCTCTTGCCAGAATATCTACAAGTTTTACAAAAGGAAAGCTACCTTCTTCCTCTTTAGGACTCTTATTCTGGCTCACTTGCTTTCACTATATCCTCATGGAGAATTTCTCTGTAGAGTCCACAAGAAACAGGGTTGTGGTGGAAGTCTTGTCAATAGTCAGGTCCCTGGGGCAATGAGCTGTCAATCACCCAGGATCTCACTCTTTAACTTCTGCCATTAGGACCTTTAGCTAGTTTGTTTATGTCAGTCATAGCATGGCCCCTTTACATCTCAGGTGCAGCATTTTCTTTCAGTCACTAATCTTTACTCAAAGTCGTAGATGAACAAATACTATACTTGGATTAGATTTAAAAAATAGTAAAATTTAAAGCAATAAGTCCAATATCACAAATGATACAATTCTATTCCTTCTTTGATATGACTTTCCAAAGATGGAAAAAACCTCCCAGGTTGGCATTTGAAGGAAAAAGAGAGAACCAATCCAGAAATGCAGATAATTTTATAGACCTTCCTTCTCTCCTCAATGTGGACAAGCAGGAAAATATCACAGTCACCACTGTAAATACTATAGGATCATAAATCTAGAATTGGAAGAAACTTAAGGAGCAATTGAGTCCAACTTTCTCATTTTAGAGATGAGCAAATTAAGGCTCAATTAAGTGCCAGAGATGTGTTTTATTCATTTATTTATTTAAGATTTTCCCCCCAATTACATTTGAAACAAAAAAAAATTTTTAACATTTCTTTTAAAATTTTTTGAGCTCTAGATTCTTTCCCTTAACCCTACCCACAATTAAGAAAGCACTTATGAAGTTATGCAAAACATTTCAGAGATAGTATTTGAACCCAGTTCTTTTCTATTATACTACACTACCTCCCTGGGTATAGGGGCTTCTCCTCTGTGGTCACTGCCATTACCATGGTCAAAAGATGACTTAGTTCACTACCTATGGGGTCCTCAGTTCTATAGTGCATCAGTCTGACTTGAGAACTTCTATTTTTTACAGGTCTGCACCATCCACCTATCTATCCCTTGCTAGAACAGGGAAGTGCTCAAAGACTTTAGGGCTAATAGATCTGATACCAGCAGGCAGCATGTTTGTAATGTCATCCCATTTCCATAGTTTCCAGGTGTCTGTTCTTTCTTTTTTTAAGTTCCTTGCACAATTCTTCAACTAATACTTAGCAGCACTTAGTCTGGCACATAGTAGGCTGACTGATATCACACCACACTCTGCATTATCCTCTCTCCCTCTAAGTATCCCACTAGAGAAAAGACTGATTGGAGTCATAATCAAATATCAAATAATCAAAATACTGACCAGATATTGAGAATCTTCACTTATATCTATATCCACAGTCAGAGCAAAATTCTATTCCTCTGTCCCCATCACATTCTCTTCCTCCTTTGTTCCCATTACAACCATCTTAGGATAAGACCTCATGTTGTCTTTTATAATAGCCTCCTAGTCACCAGTTCCTTATGTTATTTCTTCCCTAGTGTTATCTGTTTGAGTTTATGATGAATCTCTTGTCACCGGCCCCTAAACTTGACACCTGCTCCAGTCTTCAAGTTCTACTTTATAACTCCAGCCTAGCTTTTTATATTAGAAGACAAATATGAGTGTGCAGGCAAAAAGGAAGCAGCTGTGAGCTTGCAACTTCCAGGGGCATACTGCTGTTCATAGTAGTCAATTATGCTTTGGATCTATTTTTAAAATTTTTATGTAACAACTTTTCTTTTTAGATCAATTATGTTTTTTCTTTTAAATAGTATTTTATTTTTCCAATTATGCACAAATACAATTTTAATGTTCACTTTTTAATAAAATTTTGAATTCCAAATTTTCTCCCTTCTTTCCTTCCTCTGCACCCTGTTCCGTAAGACAGTAAGCCATTTGATATAGGTTGTGTGTGTGTAATCATGCAAAACATATTTCCATTAAAAAAACTACAAAAAAAAAAAAAAGGAAAACAGTCTATCATATTATACAATGTTGCTGTTACTGTATACAATATTCTTCTGATTGTATTAATTTCTTTATGATCTCTTTGGAACACTAACCTAATAGTGGTATTACTGGATCAAAAAGTATGCACAGATTTATGATTCTTTGGGTATAATTCCAAATTGCTCTCCAGAATGGTTGGATCCATTCACAATTCCACCAACAGTGCATCAGTGTTCCAATTTTCCCACATCCACTAGCTAATATTTATCATTTTCCTTTTTCTTTCATATTAAACAGTCTGATAGATGTGAGATTGTAACTCAAGAGTTGTTTTAATTTGTCTTTCTATAATTTTGATTGTGAACATTTTTTTTCATATGGCTATAGATAGATTTGATTTCTTCAACTAAAAATTTCCTTTTCATATCCTTTGACTATGTTTTAATTGGAAACAATTACATTCTTATCAGTTTGAGTCTATTCTCCATATATTTAAAAAATGAGGCCTTTATCAGAGACACTTGCTTTAAAAAGATTGTTTCCTAGTTTTCTGCTTTCTTTCTAATCTTGGTTGCATTGGTTTTGTTCATGTAAAAATTTAATATAATCAGAATTATTCATTTTTACATCTCATAATGCTCTCTTTCTCCTCTAAGGTCATAAATTCTTCCCTTTTTTCCATAAATGGAACAGATAAATTATCCCTTGCTCTTTTAAGTTGTATATGACACCACCCTTTTTGTGTAAATCATGTACCCAATTTAACCTTTATTTATTTATTTTTTTGGTAAGTGGTATAAGATATTCCTCTGCTCTATACCTAGATTCTATCATACTGGTTTGCAGTTTTCCCAGTAGTTTTTGTTGAAAGGTATTATCTGCATTTCTTAACTTATCCTGACAGCTTTTTCCTCCCAGGAAGCTATCCCTTGTTTGTAAAAAAAAAAAAAAGGGAAAAAATTAATCAAATATAACATTATATGCCACTGCATGACCTCCTATTCATAATTCTCAACTTCTACTAATGAGAAGAAAGATAGGAAAAAAGAAAAAGAGAGAAAAGGAAAAAAGGAAGGAAGGAAAAAAAGAAGAAAGGAAAAAAGTTTAGTTGTCATATCTCTTTTTTCATATCACATTCAATCCTTATAATTTGGCCATATTTATTTTCAATAGTTTTGTTGTTCATTCCATTCACATTGCTATAGTCATTGTGTATATACTAAGGATAATCAAGGGAATTCTTTTAGGCAAGTGTGGAACCTATAATGGCAACCTCATTGAGCATGTGTGGGAATGTGCTTGCCCTTTGTCAATGGGCCCTTTGCTAAAGCAACTACCTCTTCATCCAGAGGTTCCTGGTTGAGTACCTCTGCTCCCAGTTACTAGAAGCCATATTGAAAATGCTTGGTAACTCAAGAAGAAAGAATCACCCACTAAGTAAGCTTAAGAGGAAAAATGATTTCCATTCATTCTCTTATTCTGACAGCTTTTTCTTCAATTTCTACTGAATATGGAGAAATTTTTTCTCTCCTCCTTTCTAGAAGCAGTGTGAATAGACATTGCTTCGTACAAACTGAGAGTTGAGAAAGACCTTAGCTTAAAAAGCCAAATTTCCCCACTGCATTCTGGGCCATCATCTTGACATTCTGTCTTACCACTGGACTCCAATAATTCTGGAGGAGAGAGTGAGGCTAATTACTTTGCACAGCACTACCTCACTTAGATCAAATTCACTTGCAAGTCAAGACATCACACTTGTAATATCACTGGTCTTGTTCAAGAACAAAGGACAAACAACAATATATTTTGCTAACTACTTCAATATAATTAATTCTCTTTGCAATCCTATTTATTTTATTTATTTAAAAACATTAATCTTAGAAGGGATCCAAAGGCTTCACCAGATTGCCAAAGAGTTCTATGACACACACACACAAAAAAAGGAAGCAAGAGAAAACAAACATCAAGACAAAGAAATGAAGCCTGCGTTCACAGGACATATGTTAGCCTAGAACAGGGTGGCCTAAAGCCTCTTCCCCTTAAGGAATTTTGCTCTATTTTTACCAAAATTTAATCAGAAGAAATTAGGCTGACTAGTCTCAATTCCAAATGTCTAGGAAATAAAAAGGCTTTTCTTCAATGTATAGCTAGTAGACTAAAACCAGTTACAGAATGTCTGTCTGCATATGCTCCCAGTCTCTCCATGGTATTTCCATTATACATCATTATTCCTGTTTAGAAGCAGGCTTCCCTGTTTCTTCCCCAAGAGAGGTTGCATCAGCTAACAAGTCTGATGCCTATTCATTAGCTCCCTGTTTTAGTCATTCAATGATTGATTAAATGGAGAAGCCAAAGTTTCTGCCCTTCTCTTCCTTTCTCTTGTGGCTTGGAACTCTGACAGATCTCCACTGGAATTTCCAACAAGGGTGTAGAAAGAGGAATCTTTTTTTCCTTTCCCTTTTCTCCAGCATAATTTGGGACTGCTTGCTTAAAAGTGCATCTTGAATATCTACCTGTATCTTTGGGTTTTTTCTCCCTGAGTTCAAATGACCAAATAGTGATCCTGAGGTAGATGCTCTTAGTTTTGCTTTTGGGTACAAATAGTTACTTCATAAGAGCTAGAGGTCTGTAGTCATTAAGAGCAGGCAACAGAAGGTACTTCTTGAAATTCTGTTCCTTCTCAAAGAGAAAATTGACACTGCCCAGAGGATGAGCCACACATGCCTGCATGTCCAGAACTTCTACTTGCATTAAATAGATTAAAATAAAATAAAATGTCTTCTATAGTCCCACAAGTCTTCCGGACTCTTTCCTACCTTCCAGGAGAGAATAATGGGAGAGTTGAGTTATTATTTCATATTTTAAGTATTTGTCAATGTCTGTTTACGAGTCTTTTGTGATGGAAGAAATAAATAGATGTTCTACACTTACTATTATTGGACACATTGAGTAATTTTCTAAAAGAAACTTCTTAATCCATTTTGTAGAGCTCCTAAATGTCAATCAGATTTTAGCATTAAGAATATTTGCCTGGAATCACTCCAGGTAGTAGAATAATGAGCCAAAGATTGTGATAAGAACTTGATCCTGTTGCTTAATGGAATAGACTCCCTAGGAGTGAATTTAGGTTCTGCTTCAATCACAGAGTTTAGAATTTGAATTCTAAGGATGCTCAGCAACAATCTGACTCAATCCATACATGAAACAATACCTACTTTAATATGCCTAACAAATGGACATTCAGACTTCCAATTAGCATCTTTGCAACTTCAGCCCATTGAAACTTGTTCTCTTTTGTGGGACCAGTCTTCACCACATGACAGCTCTACAAATACTTGAGGATAGGTATCATGGTCAACATGAGTCTTCTTTTTTCCAGACTAAACATGTCCAGATTTTTTCTTTAAAAAAATAATTTTCTTTTCTTTTCAGTTTTAAATTCTCTCCCTTTCTCCTCTTTTGTACCCCACCTGTTAAGGAGGAGGAGAAAGAGGAGGAGGAGGAGGAGGAGGAGGAGGAGGAGGAGGAGGAGTAAGAGGAAGAGGAAGGAAGGAAGGAAGGAAGGAAGGAAGGAAGGAAGGAAGGAAGGAAGGAAGGAAGGAAGGAAGGAAGGAAGGAAGGAAGGAAGGAAGGAAGGAAGGAAGAGAGGGAGGGAGGGAGGGAGGGAAGGAAGAAAAAAAGGGAAAAATAGGAAAAGAAAAGAAATGAAAAAGTATGCTTCAGTCAGCACTCTGAGTCCATTACTTCTCTTTCTAAAAGAGGATAACATATTTCATCATGAGTTATTTTCATCTGTGGTTGGTCATTGTATTGATCAGAGTTTTTATGTCTTCTAAAACTAATTATCTTTATATATTGTTATTGTGTAAATTGTTCTCCTGGTTCTGCTCACTCCACTTTTCCTCAGTTCATACAAGTCTTACCAGGTTTTTTTGAAACCATTACCTACATCATTTCTTTTAGCACAATAGTATTCAATCACAACCATATATCATAACTTGTTCAGCCATTCCTTCAGTTTCTAATTCTTTGCCAACAAAAAGAAATCTGATATAGATATTTTTATATAAATTCCCTCTTTCTTTGATTTCTTGGAGGCATAGATCTAATAATAATAGACTAGGTAGATGGGTATTTAAAGTTTTATAGTTTTTTGGAATGCTCAGTTCTTTCAAACAATTTTCTAATGATATAAACTTCCTAGTTGTCTTCCTAGAAACTCTCCACCTGATTAATGTCTTTCTTAAACTGTAGCATCCAGAATTAGACACAAATAACAGAGGAAGTATAATGAGAGAAGAATAGAATGAAATCATTGCCTCCTTTACTCCTAAAAGTTATGCCCTTCTTAATATAGCACAAAATCATATTTGTTATTTTGACTGCAGTTTTCACACTGCTGACTCATATTGATTTACATTCCCTAAAACAGCCACAATTATTTCAGAATAATTGCCATCTAACCAGGTTTACCTATATCTGGAAGTGTTTGGGGTTTTTTAATCCAAGCCACAAGACATTTTATTTATTTCTAATAAATATAATCTTATTAGATTGAGTTCAACATTCTAGTATGTCAAGATTCTTTTGAACTCTGATTGTAATGCAGTGTTAATTAACCCCTCCTAGCTTTATGTCATCAGCAAATTTGATGAGGATACCATCTAAAATGTATTGATAAAAATATTAAATTAATACAAGATCAAGTGTAGATCTTTAGAGGCACATTGGTGATGATCTTTTGACACATGACTCAGGAAAATTAATAATTTTTAGAGTCTGACCTTCCAACCAATTCTAAATCTCTACATGATTGCATGATTATCTTATGCACATCTCTCTACCTTCTCCACAATAATAATATAAAACTTCATTAAAAGCTTTGCTGAACAGCCTTTTTTGTAATGGCAAGAAACTAGAATCTGAATGGATGCTCATCAGTTGGGGAATGGATGAATAAGTTATGGAATATGAATATAATGGAATATTATTGTTCTATAAGAAACCATCAGAAGAATGATTTCTGAAAGGCCTAGAGAGATTTTCATGAACTAATGCTAAGTGAAGTGAGTAAAACCAAAAGAACATTATACACAGCAACAAGATTATGTGATGATCAGCTGTGATGGATGTGACTTTTCAACAATGAGGTGATTCAGGGCAATTTCAATAGACTTGTGATGGAGAGAGTCATCTGCATCCAGAGAGAGAACTATGGGGACTGAATGTAGATCACAACATAGTATTTTCACCTTTTTGTTGTTGTTTGCTTGCTATTTTTTTCTTTCTCATTTTGTTTCCTTTTTGATCTGATTTTTCTTGTGCAGCATGATAAATGTGGAAATATCCTTGGAAGAATAGCACATGTTTAATCTATATTGGATTGCTTTCTGTCTAGAGGGGAGGGAGAAGGGAGGAGGAGGAGAAGGGAAAGGGAGAAAAATTTGGAACACAAGGTTTTGCAAGGATGAATGTTGAAAATTATTTTTGCATGTATTTTGAAAAAGGAAAACCTATTAGTTTAAAAAAAAAAAGCTTTGCTAAAAGGCAGGTAAGCTATTATCCTTAGCATCTTCCTCATCTTAGTACTCAAAGGGAAAAAATATAAAAATACAGTGAATCTAACATGACCTGTATTTACAAAGCCATGCTGCCTCTTTTGCCTTTGCTTGATATTCACCAAGCATCTCTTTAGTGATCTATACAATTATTTTCCCAAGAACTGAAGTCAATCTTACTGGTCTATAACATAACTAACATAACTGTTTCTCTGTCTTTATTTCTCAATTTCTGTGTCTCTGTGTGTGTGTTTTTGTTTCTCTCTGTGTGTCTCTGTCTCTTTCTTACACACACACACACACACACACACACACACACACACACACACATACACACACACAAACAATAAGAACAACATTTATCCTTCTTTAATCTTGTAGTACCCCTTCTATTTTCCATGATCAAGGTCTAAGTTCAGAAGTTCCTCTTTGGAAACAGATGACTATGGGCCATAGATAATTTTTCTTTCGTTTTCCTAATTCTATTTATTTCACTTTTTGTGTCTCCTCATACTTCTCTGTATATTCCTATTTCTTCTTGTACAATATTGGTATGCATGGGAGACCTTTCCATCATTGGAATCATTGTAGGATATGTCTAGTGTATTTCTGAGTCAAAGGATATTGACACTTAATCACTCTCCTAGCTCAATTCCAGGTCACTTTCCATTGTGGTTAAACCTATTTACACATCCAATAACAATGTATTAATTAATTTATCAGTACCCAAATTATCCAGGTAACTTCCTGGCTTTTGTTCCTGGGCTATAATTGCTTACCTCAGACCCGATATTACAAGATCCTACCTTGGGACTCTGGTGTTCTGATTGGTAAATAGTCACTATATTTAGTCCCAAGACATATTGACGCATTGTTGATGAAGCTATAAACTGGTCCATCTGTTATGAAAGGTAATTTAGAACTGTGAACATAGAGTTATTTTAAAAAAAAAGCTGCATATCTTTGACTCAGCTATATCCCTTCTAGTGCTATAACTCCAAAGAGATAAAAAAAAGAGGAAAAAATTTCATATGTACAAATAAATATATTTACAGCAGTTTTGTGGTGGCAAGAAACTGGAAACTAACTGGAAGGATCCATCATTTGGAAAATGAATGAACAAATGATGGAATATAGATGTAATAGAATATCATTGTGCTGTAACAAATGATGAAGGAGAAAATTTTGGAGAAACTTGGGAAGAATTGTATGAACTGATGTGAAGTACCATAACCTGGAAAAGATTTATATATTAACAACATTTTTAAGACTTTGAAAGAGTTAAGAGCTCTGATCAATGCAATGACTAATTATATCTCTAAATAACTAACAATGATGCATCCTAGCACCTCCTGAGAGAAGTGGTAGACTCAAGATTCAGAATTAGACATATATTTTTGGACATGGCCAATGTGGGAATTTGTCTTGTCTGACTATGCATATCTTTATAAGAGGTTTTTTTCTTTTTCCCCCCAATTGGTTTAGTTTAAAACACAGAACTATCATTTTAGACTGGACTCAGATCTACCTTGCTACTCCCTGACCTTCTTCTATGATCTTTTCTCCATATCTAACCTAGTACAGTTATCCCTCCCATATTACAGGGTTTAGGAGTGTGGAGCCCCTGTGATCTGGAAAATTTGTATATGATTTTTGACCTTCCCTTCATGCCAAAAAAAAAGTCTGAATTATTATGGTTTTAATAGTAATGGCATGGTATTAACTGGTAATGGAATGGAATTATTATGGTGTGACATTATACTGTGCTATTAATATATTTTAGAGCATTTCCGAGTTTCTAAAGCTTTTCTGTGTCATCTAATGGCCTTCACATGTCATCTGTGACTTCTGCAAAACTCCTCCCAAAATTCTCATTCAATGTCTTATGCTGACTTGCAATCTATTAAAACCACAATGGGAAAAGTCATGGTATAGAAGGGATAATGTTACCACATCTAACTAGGAGATATCTCTATCAGACTACTTCTTGACCATATTCTTGCACTTCAACCTCCATGTCAAACTATTGTCATTCCTTAGATGCTGAGAATGTTATTGGAGAGCTCCCCCTGCTTTTTCCCTACTTGTCTTCACATCATACTGCTGCAGATGTATTCTTATTCTATCTTACTTCCTATCTGAACCACTTCTGCCCCATGATTTCCAGCTCTGACTCTGAAGACAGCAATCAAATCAACACTACCCAACAGCCATCCCTGGCCAGCATGCAGGTAAAGTCTTACCCTATCAGAAGGTAAAATCTTCCTTGCTCTTCTTTATATCCCTAACACTTAGCACCTTTTTAGTGCAGAATCAGCACTTAAACGAATGTTTTTCATGTATTTATTCATTTATTTCATTGTATATTTACTTTTTTTTTCTTTTCCTAAGAAAGAGCTTTTTAAAAAATTTAACATAGAAAAATCAGACAATTTAAGGCAACTTTATGTTTTCTTGGAATACATGCTTCTTTCCAACCTAAAATGTAGCTTGGGTTAGACTCTTGACATTCCTGTACTGTATGAGTACAAAATGACAACATTGTGAAATGACCAGCTATTTGATAGGGAGCCAAGATAAGTTTGGATCTGTTCCCATGGGTCCATGGGACTAGACAAATATACAACTCACAAATCTACATGTCTAACAGGAATAGACCTCCTTTGCTTTGGTCTCTTCTCCAAGGAGCACCATAGAATCATTTCAGCCATCCTTTCTGAAACACATGCCCCATATTCTATTTTGTGAGTCATGTGCCCAATGCAATATATTTTAGTGAGGATGTGGTTTGCCTTGTGATACATATATGTTTCCTATCTTTATAATCAACTGTACAAAAGAGTATTTGACTATACAGCACAAACATGAATATTTTGGAGTATTTCATGACAATATTTTTTCCCTCATCTATTAATATGAATTGAACTTATGCTCTATCAGAGTCCTTCTTGGATACATCAGCATGATGTGGAGATGATCCTAAGTGTTTTTCAGAAAAGTATAAGCTCTGGCAGGTCACTTGAACCAACTGAGAAAGGGTTTGTATGCAGACCTAGAAATAGCCTATATCCCCTATCTGGAAACATAGGGCTGGAAAATAGTCTAGGTTATTTGAAATCTAGAGTGGTATGAAATAAGGCTTCAAAATCTAGAGACAGATTATGGGGGAATCTAATCATTATACTATGATCAGGAGTTTTAAATTCCTGAACCACTGAAAATGTTTACATACAGAAAGGATATATATATATATTATAGTAATAGCTAATAATATCTAGAATTTAATGGCACTTTAAAATTTGCAAAAACTTTTATAAATATCTCACTTTATCATCATAACTAAGATTTAGATTTATATAAAATTATATTATGTTAATATGTAATCATTAATATGAGATTAGATTATATAATTATATAGATATATAGATCATATTATCTTCATTGAGACAGACAAATGACTTGGCTAGCTATTAGAGCATAGCACATTAGAAAAAATTCTAAAGCAGTGGAGTGAAGGATTAATTGGGTAGGAGATACTGCTGGAATAAAAATCATTTGGGAAATTATTATTGTGGGATAACTTAGATGAGAACCTGAATGAGGTGATAGAAGTGAGAATAGAAAAAAGATATCAAAATACTATCAGAAATAATATTAAGGTAGAATTGATCAGAATTAGCAACTGGTGAGATGTAGGGAGCAAGAGAGACTAAGAATTAAAGTTGGCTCTATGGTTTATATTCAGGGTCACAGAAAACATGATGGTCATAGTCACAAAAGTCAAAGAGTCAAGGGCTAGATGTGGGCTTTGGAGGAAAGTTGAGGATTTTTTTGGATGTGCTGAATTTGTGGTGCTGATTATGTCACATAGCTGAAGGTATTTAGGGGCAGCTAGAAATATGAAACTTCTACTATGGGGAGAAGTTTATGGGTGGAGATATCAATTTGTAAGCCTTCTTCATAGAGGTGATATGTTAGCAGAAAAGATCTCTGAGAAAAGGGTAGTATAGAAAATTTTTAAAAGAATTAAAGATATCCTTGAGAAAGATCTACATTAAAGGATAAAGGATAAGGAAGAAAAAAGGAGAGAAAAGTAATTGGAAAGGTCAGAGAAGAGACATGAGAATATATTGTATAATGAGAGAGAAAAGAAGGGAGGGTAATATGGAAAGGTGATTTACACTTGCAAATGCCCCTGAGATAAAGGAGGATAAGGACAAAAAAAATCCAGTTATATTAAGCAATAAAAAAAGTTATTAGAACATGTGTGAGGAACTTTTTCAACAGAGTTATGGGAACAAGAAGAAATACATTTTCATCTATAATTGTGAGTAATATAAGAATATGTTTACAATAAAATATCTTTGATTCATTCAAACAACCCCAGCAATTTAGTATGAACATTTCCTTCACTCTACACATGTATAACTGATTATAATTTTTACTTAGCTACTTTTTACAAGGAATGAGAGGGTATCAAGAAAATAAAATTGGTAAAAAGAAATTATTTCTCCTAGATGTTTAGCAGTGAAAGAGAAAAGGAGAAATCACAGAATAGTTTGAAAGGGTAGGTGATAGAGCCAAAATAGGCAAAGGACATTAACTAAACTATCCCCAGTTTTTCTCAGAATCAATGCTAGATCAAGCTTCTCAACAGATTTTAGAGTGACAGAACCCATAAACATTCAGAATGAAACAGTTTTCCAGATTAAGTATTGCAGAAGGACTTCAGGAAAGATCTGTCTTACTTGGGCAGGGGTGCAACACCGCCCAGCACACATGAAACAAGGAGTAGAGAATCTAATGGAAGGCTCTTAGCCAAAATATAGTAGCATTGGCCACTCTGTCCCAATTCAGAGGACCAGTGATTCAGCAGACCAGCTTGAAATCTCCAACCCAATCACAGAAAGCATTATGAGCCTCCAAAACTCAGCATAACAGGCAGAACTAGACTTGGTCAACCAGCACAGTGAAAAAATCTATATCAGAGAGGCCCTGTTCCTTTGCCAAACAAAAAACAAACAAACAAACAAACAAAAACAGCTTGGGCAAATCTTCCCTGTGCACTAAGAGCAGAGCTCAAGTTTTTAAAATAAGAAAGAAAAAAAACAAAAACAAAAACAAAAAGAGCCCTTATAACAGAAAGCTACTATGGAGACGGGAGATCAGAACACAAACCCAGAAGAGAACATCAATGGCAAAATGCTTACATGTGAAGCCTCTAAGGGAGATGTGAACAGCTCTCAAGCTCAAAAGGTACTTTTGGAAAAACTCAAAAAGAATTTTAAAAGAGAGAGAAAAAAAAAATGGGGAAAAGAAGTGAGAGCTATGAGGGGGAATTATGAAAGCTTGCAGGGGTGGGGAAGAGCCTACAACTTGGAAAAGGAATTACAGAAATTGATTAAAAAAAATTCTTAAAAATAGATTTGGCAGAATGGGGGAAATATATATACTGAAGAAAACAAGGCCTTTAAAAACAGAATTGGAGAAATGGGGGGATAATCAGAGAACAAAACAAGTCCTTTAAAAGTACAATAGGCTAAGTGAAAAAGGAGATTTAAAAAGCTAACTGAAGAAAATAATTCATTAAAATCTAGTATTGGATAAATGGAAGTGAATGACTCAATGAGACATGAAAAGTAAGTCAAACTAAATTTTCAAAAATGAAAAAAATAGAAGGAAAGGTAAAATAAACTCTTGGAGAAAACAATTGACCCAGAACATAGATCCAGAACAAATAGTCTAAGAATTATTGGATCACCTG
This sequence comes from Sminthopsis crassicaudata, assembly GCF_048593235.1. NCBI lineage: Eukaryota > Metazoa > Chordata > Mammalia > Dasyuromorphia > Dasyuridae > Sminthopsis > Sminthopsis crassicaudata. The sequence continues at coordinate 268,622,754 of NC_133619.1, read as the reverse complement.
AAATTCATGATCAAAAAGAGCCTGGGCACCATCTTTCAAAAAATTATCAAGAAAAACTTTTCTGACATTCTAGAACCAGAAGGTAAAATAGTCACTAAAAGAATCTACTTATCACCTCCTGAATGAGACCCTAAAAATGAAAACTTCTAGGAATATTGTAGCTAAATTCCAGAATTATCAAATCAACGAGAAGATACTGCAAACAGCCAGAAAGAAACAATTCATATTATGAGGAGCCACAATCAAGATTACCCAGGACCTAGCAGCTTCCACATTAAAGGATCAGAGAACCTGGAGTAGGGAGGGCAAAGGAGATTGGATTGCAACTAAAATCAACTACCTAGCAAAAGTGACAACTTTTTTTTTTGGGGGGGGTAAAGATGGATATTTAATGAAATTGGTGGTTTTCAATCATTTCAAATGAAAAGAACAGAGCAGAAGAGAAAATTCAAGAGGTAAATAAGGCATAAAAAGTAAACATGAAGTGAAAAATGTTTTTAAAGGGTAAACTTTTAGTTAAAGGTTCTGATAAAGGCCTCATCTCCAAAATATACAGAGAATTGACTTTAATTTATAAGAAATCAAGCCATTCTCCAATTGATAAATGGTCAAAGGATATGAACAGACAATTTTCAGATGATGAAATTGAAACTATTTCCACTCATATGAAAGAGTGTTCCAAATCACTACTGATCAGAGAAATGCAAATTAAGACAACTCTGAGATACCATTACACACCTGTCAGATTGGCTAAGATGACAGGAACAAATAACAATGAATGTTGGAGGGGCTGTGGGAAAACTAGGACACTGATGCATTGTTGGTGGAGTTGTGAAAGAATCCAACCATTCTGGAGAGCAATCTGGAATTATGCCCAAAAAGTTATCAAAATGTACATACCCTTTGATCCAGCAGTGCTACTACTGGGCTTATATCCCAAGGAAATACTAAAGAAGGGAAAGGGACCTGTATGTGCCAAAATGTTTGTGGCAGCCCTTTTCATAGTGGCTAGAAACTGGAAAATGAATGGATGTCCATCAATTGGAGAATGGTTGGGTAAATTATGGTATATGAATGTTATGGAATATTATTGTTCTGTAAGAAATGACCAACAGGAGGAATACAGAGAGGCTTGGAGAGACTTACATCAACTGATGCTAAGTGAAACGAGCAGAACTAGGAGATCATTATACACTTCAACAATGATACTATATGAGGATGTATTCTGATGGAAGTGGATATCTTCAATATAGAGAAGAGCTAATCGAATTCCAATTAATCAATGATGGACAGAATCAGCTACATCCAGAAAAGGAACATTGGGAAATGAGTATAAACTATGAGTACTGTTTTGTTTTGTTTTGTTTTGTTTTGTTTTGTTTTGTTTTGTTTTGTTTTTCTTCCCAGATTATTTTTAGCTTAAGAATACAATCCTTCCTTTGCAACAACAACAACAACAACAAAATTCAGTTCTGCACATATATATTGTACCTAGGATATACTATAAGATATTTAATATGTATGGGAATGCCCGCCATCTAGGGGAGGGGGGTAGAGGGAAGGAGGGGAAAAATTCAGAATAGAAGGAAATACAAGGCATAATGTTGTAAAAAAAAAAAAATTAACTATGAATATGTACTGTCAAAGAAAATGTTATAATTATAAAAATTAATAAAAAAAGGGGTAAACTTTTTATATCTTTACATGGGAAGATGATACTTGTAACTTTTGAGAATTCTATCTTTGTCAGGGCAGTTAGAGGGAGTAGGGATAAGGTGACTTCAATATGATGCTATAAAAAAGAAATTAAGAGGTGCCACTTCACACCTCTCAGTTTGGCTAAGATGACAGGAAAAGATAATGGTGAACGTTGGAGGGGGGGATGGGAAAACTGGGACACTAGTACATTTGTAGGTAGAGTTGTATACTGATCCCATTCTGAAGAGCAATTTTGAACTTTTTTCAAGGGGCTGTAAAATTGTGCGTACCCTTTGATCCAGCAGTGTCACTACTAGATCTGTATCCCAAAGAGATCATAAAAGAAGTAAAATGCAAAATAAAGTGCAAAAAAGTCTGTAGCAGTTCTTTCTGTAATGACAAGGAAATGGAAATTGAGTGGATACTCATCAGCTGGAGAATGGGTAAATAAGTTATACGATGTGAGTGGAATGGAATGTAACTATTCTATAAGAAATGATGAGCAGGCTGATTTCAGAAAAACCTGGAAAGATTTATAGAACTAATGCTGAGTGAAGTAAGCAAAACCAAGAGAACATTGTACACAGTAACAGCAATTTTATGTGGTGTTCAACTGATAGACTTGAGTCTTCTCAGCAATGCAGTGATTCTTAGAATAGACTTAGAATGGAAAATGTCATCCACATTCAGAGAGAAAACTATGACTATTGGATATAGATCAAAGCCCAATATTTTCACTTTTTGTTTGTTCATTTCCTTTTTCTTACTCCTAGGTTTTTTTTTTCCCTCTTTGGTCTGATTTTTCTTGCATAACATGACAAATATGGAAATATGTTTAAAAGGATAAAAATATGTTTAATCAATATCAGACTGTTTGCTCTCTTGGGGAGGTAGGAGGTAAATATGGGAGTGAGAAAAATTTGAAACACAAAATTTTACAAAATTAATCTTGGAAATTATCTTTATGTGTATTTGGGAAGATTAAGTACTAGTGACGGGGAAAAAAGAAAGGGTAAGTGATAAAGGAAGGAATTTTGTGTATTTAGGATACACAAATATTCTAAATTTTAATTTTGGATAGAGGAAGTATGAACAAGTTAGTTGGTGAAGAAAATAAAACTCTCCCTCATAGAAAGGGAAAGACTAAAAATGAAGAATAGAAAGAAAAATAGATGGAATGATTGAAGGTAGAAGACAAGAAAATGGAAACAAGCCTTCAGATGGAGGTATCGCTTCTGGCAATGAGGAGGGTCATTTTTTTCCTTTAACAATGGAGGAAAATATGGATAATGACATTGAGAGAAATAGAGGAATTGAAAGAACTAGAATTAGATCAACTATATTAAGGAAAGTCATTGCTATTAAAGTAAATGTTAAATCCCAGAACTGCCAATGACTGGGGGTTGAGTCATTTACCAGTAAAACTATCTACTCACTTTTAGATGGTTCTTCCCATGTGTGCAGAGTTATTCTATACCCTACTGTTCCCCTCATGTGTAATCTTTCTATTCACCATCCTTGGCTCCCTCAGAGGAATAAGAAAGAAAGGAAGAAAGAAAGAAAGAAAGAAAGAAAGGAAGAAAGAAAGAAAGAAAGGAAGAAAGAAAGAAAGAAAGAAAGAAAGAAAGAAAGAAAGAAAGAAAGAAAGAAAGAAAGAAAGAAAGAAAGAAAGAAAGAAAGAAAGAAAGAAAGAAAGAAAGAAAGAAAGAAAGAAAGAAAGAAAGAAAGAAAGAAAGAAAGAAAGAAAGAAAGGAAGAAAGAAAGAAAAAAAGGAAGGAAGGAAGGAAGGAAGGAAGGAAGGAAGGAAGGAAGGAAGGAAGGAAGGAAGGAAGGAAGGAAGGAAGGAAGGAAGGAAGGAAGGAAGGAAGGAAGGAAAGAAGGAAGGATAGAGGGAAGGAAGGAAGGAAGGAAGGAAGGATGGATAGAGGGAAGGAGGAAAGGATAGAGGAAGGAAGGAAGGAAGGAAGGAAAGTAGGGAGGGAGGGAGGAAGGAAGGAAAGAGGGAAAGAGACAGAAAAAGAGACAGAGAGACAGAAACGGGAGAGAGAGAGAGAGAGAGAGAGAGAGAGAGAGAGAGAGAGAGAGAGAGAGAGAGAGAGAGAGAGATGGGGCAGGCATGAAAGAGTCTTCATGGAATGATTCTACTAATCAATTCTTATAGTAATAAAATGATGGTTTTCATTACCTATTCTGTGCATTGAGGGGGGCGGTATAAAGGGATGACTTCTCAATTAAAAAAATTAATAATCTTTGAAATAGAAAAGCTTTTGTATTCCATGACAACTCATCCTTTCTTGGTGAGAAGGGATTCAGTCAGCTGGCTAGTAAAGAAAAAAGTGGACTTAAAGTCACAGGATGATGCTGGTTTGCTTCATGAAGATCACATGGATTTGAAGTTTTTTTATATACCGAGTTTCTTTCTTAAATCATTTGTTTTGGTGGGGGGGAGTTGTTTTGTAATAAGTTGCTTCAACAAGACATTGTACAGAATATTCTCTTCCATAAGAAGTGGCACAGTGGATGTAGCATTGGAATCAGGAAGTTCTGAGTTCAAATCTAGTCTCATTTACTAAATGTATGGACCTGTAAAATAAAGACAATAACAGGATTGTTATGAGAATTGAATAAGATATAATTTACTTAGCATACTCATAGTAAGTGTTATGTAAATGTCAGCTATTATTAACAAAATCAGGCTACAAATTTTTGTCTTTGGTATTTAGCCATTTCAGTGTGTAGCCATTTCATTCTAAATGGAGAAGTCATTTTGAAAGGAAGTACTGCCCAATACAGCTGAACAGACCATATCTTCTGGTATTTAAAGTCATTATAAAAGGGTGAGTACCACAGAATAGATCATAGCTATCTCCATATATCCATAAAACATCCCCCATTAAATATTTGCCTCTTTTTCCAAACTAGGCAAAGGGAATGGGAAAGAATGGTGTCTGAGATATTTTCTTGCTTCAGGAGCAGCTGTGTACTCTGATAGCCCCCAGAGACTAAGCTTTGAAAATAACCACTAAACTTCCTCATATCTATCTCCTAAGTTCCCCAGCTTCCTTCAAATCCCAGCTAAAATCCTACCCTTTTTTGAGAGGGAAGCTTTTTCCTCTACTCTTTCAAAGCTAATGCTATCCCTCTAAGATCATCTCCAATTTATCCTGCCTCACCTCCACACTATTGGTTGCATATTGCTTCTGTAAACAGTTTGTTAGTTCCTTGAGAGCAGGTTGACTGAACCCATAATGAGGTTATTCTCTCTACTTTCTCATAGTGCCTTCCCTCTGATGAGATTAGATTCAGGGAATCAAAATGATGAGATTAGGGTTCCTGGTGGTCAGGGAGTTAAATGATGAGATGATGGCAGGTTTGGGGTTCAGGGAATCAAATGAAGAGGTTTGGCTCCCCTAAATCCCCTTTAGGATTTGGCATATGGGTAGGGAGTTGCAGGAGCCCCCTTCTGGAAGCACAGAGGAATTGACTGTCCCAAAAAGCTAGACTGATAAAAAGAAGTTTATTATTGGCATTGGGAAATCAGCCTTTGCTATGCATGAATAGAAAAACTGAATTTCTTGGTGGCAAGGTCCTGACAGAGAAGTAAAGTTTCTAGTAGAGAAATTCTGACAGAGAAGTACAAAATCTTGTTAGGGAAATGGGTGAGGATAAAGAGAATATCATTCCAGCAGGCAGAGGTTGCTGCTATGCATTGCATGGCATGTTAGGTCCTCTGCAAGGACTGAACCCCAAGTTGCCATTTTTATAAAGTAATCTGAGACAGAAATTTCAATCGAAGGAGATTTTCTCAATGCTGTCACTGCCCTAGGCCTAGAAGAGACCATTTACTGGGAGTGCTTTTGAGCCAACAATAGGAGTCAATAGAAATCTAGATATCTAGCTAAATGAGATTACTTCAACTAGTCCCACCAAGAAAAACCACTTTATCTTGGTTCCTGGGGCAGGTCTCACAGAGAGAAAGGGTTCAAGGACAACTTCTCCTTGAAGGACTTTTCAGAGAGTTTTGGGGTCCCCTCATCACCTCTAATAGCACTTTCCTCCTTACTCTGGCTAATTCTGTGGTCAGTCTAACCTGCCAATCAATAGTATGCTTAAGTCTCATGACATATTCTTTTATTGGATTCTTCCAAATTCTTTTCCTCTCTAACGAGACACTCTCCAAACTCTATTGCATATTTATCATTTCTAGTGTCTATTGTATTCCTTCATTTTATCTGTAACCTATTCCCCTAAATAAATCTATCTTTTGTCAAAGAGAATGGCTATTGTGAGTTTGTCATATGTTTATTTTGAATAAGGTATTGCTATCCCAACCACATCAAAACAATTTGTGTCTATGTCCAGTTCTCCTTTTCCTACTGTAGATAAGACTAACATTCTAGAGATGATTCCCCTCCTCATCCACCTTTGTATATTCTTATGAATGGCAATTATGAAAAAAGTTCCTACCCTTTCTTCCTCATTTCATCCCTGGTATATAAGATTTTTCTGTCTCCTTTCTTACCTCTCTTACAACCAAGTGATGAATTTTCTTAGTAGGCAAAGAATCCTGGCAGGATGGTTTTGCTAAGAAGACAGTTTTCTTAGTGGGCAAGGTTCTGTCAGGACTATTGCAGAGATGGGTTTGCACTGAGAAGAAAATATCTTAACCTCAGGGTGGGGGCCAACTCAAGATGAATCTAAGAGACTGATTTTCAATTCAATTCAATTCAAAATTGAATGAGATTATTTATCTGGGTGTTACCCCTATGGACAGAATGGTATGTTCCTTCTAAAGGAATGTTTCAGACCCCAAATCACCCTTCTCCCTTCTCCCACATATTAAAGAGGACACAGTTTTAGGGCCCCCCACCAAAGGTTAAAGGGGACACAATTTACATCACAGCAGTATGGAAACAAGCCACTTCTAAGTCCATGATTATTTTTGTTTGGCTGTTTTTTGGCCAGGCAAGATTTGCTCAGGAAAACACAGCTTGTAATTGTCAAGTATCTGAAGGAGAAATTTCATCTTTCTTTATTGCTAAACTATATTTACCTTTCCTACTTTTCTCTTTATTGTGTTTGCATTTCAAGAATTCTGACTTGTTCTTATACTGGTATTAGCAATATTTGAAAGTTCTCTGTTCTGTTAAAGATCCTTTTTTTTTTTTTTTTTTTTTTTTTTTACCCTGTGGATTTATATCCAGATTTTTCAGGTCAATATTTTTATAGTTATAAGCCTTTGTTTCTTGCCTTTTAGAATATTGAATAACCAAGATTTTCTCTATAAAATAGTCTTGTGTAATCTTGATTGTCATTTGTTGATATTTGAAGTCTATCTTTCTCACTGTGTTCTCACAAAGTCTTTTGATCTTTTTTTTCTTATTGATTCAGGGAGTCATTTGGTTCTAATTGCTCTGTTCTTTTTTTTAAATTGTTACTTTTATAAGATTTTCTACCCTTTTTTCCTGTTATTTCTTCTTTAAATTTTTAAATGTCTTTTCCCCCCTCTTGTTAGTTTTTCAATTATGTCTGATTTTTTCATGATTCCATTTAGGGTTTTCTTGGCAAGAATGCTGGAGTAGTTTTGTTGAGGCAAAAAAATACCCCAATAATATCAGGGTCACCTCGTTGGTGTTATGAGTATGGTAAAAGAATTCACACACTCAGTTAATCTCCAAGTTAAGGGGCAAAGATTTATTATGATTGCAACAAAACAGACTAAAGTTCCAAGGGAATCTAGCAAAGAGATAGAAATAAGAACTTAATTTTATAGGATAGAGGAACAAAGATTAGATTGTTATGCTAATTCTATGGCTTAGAGGTGTTGTTGAGAAATGGTAGGAGTGAGGTAATTCCCATTATTGGATTCCATGGCTTACTGACCAATAAGTTGTTCTCTTATAGCCAGCATTAGTTGGGGGTACTCCCAAGGACTGGTAGCCTTAGGATTTCTCAGGAATTACTACGTATTCTCCAGCTCAACAAAGTTAAGTGATTAAGTGACTTGCCCAAGATCACACAGCTTGTGTCTTAAGCCAAACTCAGAAATATGTCATCCTTATTCCTAGCCCAGGGCTTTATCAACTATTCCACTTAGATGTACAATTTTAAATAGAGCTCATACATAATTTTTTTTTAAAAGTTTCTTCTACATATTCTAAGATTCTTTATGACCCATATCTAGAATCTTCTTGAATTTATGTGGTTACTTTTTTCTTCTGGGTATGTATTTTGGACTTCTTTTCAACTCCTAGTATTTTTTTTTAAATCATGTTCAGTGTTTTGTTGTTGTTTCTGTTTACTCATATCTCCAGGATTAGTTTCTAGTTGAGATTTTGTGCCCAGTTCAGACTATATTCTCTCTGTTTCTTTCTCTCAGTGTCTTAGTTTGGATGATAAAGTCCTGCTTGGTTGTGTCTCTTCTGAAGTCTGAATGCTATTGCCTCTGACATTCTATATGGAGGATTTAGGTCTCACAGAATCCACCTTCTATGGAAATTCTTGCCTTCTGCCTCCATCTCCTGAAGCTCAACAAGGGTTTTAGCCCTTTCCTCTTGTCCATGTCTTTCTTGTAGTCCCCAACTTAGAGTTGGTTCCATTCCTTGCTATGACCCTGACAAAGCTGGATGTTATCAAGTGCATCAGTAGCAAGTCTCCTGCAAGCCCTGTCTCCTGATACAGTCCTGGCACAGAATGCCTAATTACCTTCCCTGTATCCTACTATGGTACTTGTGTCCTACTAAGCAAACTGCCAGAATAGCCCATTACTGACCTTGCCTTTTGCTATAACTTTTCTGTGGGCTGCCTGGAGGACTATTTTCTACATACAGACCCTATTTTCCATTGTGTCTCCTGCAGAGGCTGCCTGGGTATTTGTTTTACATCCTTTCTTCAAGATCAGTCTGTTTTGTTTATATTGAGGACATTTAATATTACTTCTTTGTACCACTATTGGGTCTTTATCCCAAGGGAATCATAAAGGAGGGACCAACATGTGCAAAAACATTAGTAGCAGCTCTTTTTATTGTAGCAAAGTATCCAAAAACAAAATATATTCCTAAATGTATTTAAGCCAACAGAGAGATTGTGATTGACATATGCCATCATTTTGTTGTTTAGTCATTTCAATTGTGTTCCACACTTTGTGACTCCTTTTAGGGATTTTCTTAACAAAGATACTGGTATGATTTGCCACTTCCTTGTCTAGTTCATTTTACAGAAAATAGAACTGAAGCAACAATATTAAGTAATCTACCCAGGCTCAAACAATTAAGTGTCTAAGAGTAGATTTGAACTCAGATATTTTTAACTTCAATCATAGCACTCCATCCACTGTGCCATCTAACCACCTTAAATGTACCAAACCCTACTGTAATGTATGGTGTATAGCCATAGGTATATGTCACTCTCCACAGGAGTGACTTCTTTTATATTAGTAGTTGTGTCAAATGTAATGTTTATGTGAGCCTCGAGATGATGCTCAAATTTTGAGCTATTGTAGCTCCTTCCCTTTGCACAGATTAGACCAGACCATTCTGGGTCCCCATCTCCCACCTTAGAAATCAATGCTATTTCTATCTCATTTTGTTTGCTTTGGAGAGAATAATTATATAGATTATCATAACTTACTTGGACTGCCTGCTCCCATCACCATTAAGATTCTAATGTCTTTCCCAGCTTCTAGGGATCCACAAAGAACTAAATACCCATATTAGGTTAGAGTACACTTACTAAATGGATTTGAAATTAAAAGACAGAATCAAAACTGCTGAGCAGTTGAGCCCACCTACTCCAACAAAGGTCTAAAATCTCAGTTTCTTAACAGCTGCATCAAAAAATGAAGCTCTAAATCATTTGTAACTGTACTATTCCTGGGAACAGATTTATCCAGGCTTCTTTTGCAAAGGAGAACTATTTAGCATTCCTCTAAAATAAAAATCACAAAAAGGGAGAAAAAAATTGTTCTTATCAAATGGCAGCTCTGCTCTAACTCTTAACTGTTATTCATTTACTTCCTGGTCAATCACCAAATGAAACCTGGAGTCTGAAGATAATTTTGATGTCTTTATAATGGTTCAAATGTGACCCTGTGCTGCCCCTGGGCCTTAGGGCTACCTATGTCTCAGGAAGGTTTTCTGCATATCACCCCAGATGAAGACAAACTTATATATCATTGGAGACAGAGTCAGTATGATACCAATGGGAGACTGTCCTGTTATCTGTAGTTCCAATAAAATGATATTTTAAAAATTACCCTTTATCAAATTACAAAAAAATTAAATTTTTTTTTAAATTGAAATTTTCTACTAAAGAGTAGGGAATGAGGAGTAGGGAAGTAGGAGGCTTAAATCTTATAATAGCATTCCAACAAAAGACTGATGAGGCTGTAGGGGTAACAACAGAGGTGGGCCATGCTGGTCAAACAGATTTTCCTTGACTCAAACCCAAGAAACTCTCTAAGGCCTCAAAATCAGCAGTTATCAGCCTACATGGATGGATTTTCCTTTATCACATTAATTCAAAAGTCCTGTTTCCTGCCTGAACACCCCAAAAAAAGGGGGGCAAGAAAGATCTCAAGATTCCATTTTGCCTGTAATTTCTTAGTGTTATCATTCTGCCTTAGACATTGTGTTAAAATGTTTAGATGACTAGATACCTCTAGTGTATACCAGGTTGTTGTGCTAGTTCCAGGAATCAGAAATAGCTGAATTAGAAACTAGCCTCAGACACTCACTGTGTCCCTGAACAGTCACTCAATTTCCTTTGGTCCTTAGTTTCCTCATCTGTAAAATGGAAATAATATCAACTAGTTCATCGACTTATTTAATATATACAAAGTTTTTTTGCAAATCTTAAAGAGCTATGCAAATACTAAATATTATTTTTCTTAAAATATTTTCTGTATTTATTCTTGTCTATTTCATCATTTTACTTGATAAAGAAACTAAAGTGCAAAGAAGTCTGCTAACCCAAGATTGTATACTTCCTAGAGTATTATTTATACATTGTACCATGCATCTAACAAACAATATGATATTAAGTGACAGAGTCTACATTAGATCCTAAGTGTTCTCTTCCTAGAATATTGTTCTTTGTGCATTGTGCCATGCATCTAACAAACAATATGACTTTATAAATTAGATAACAAAGATTATCTGATCACTTTTCAAGTAAATTGAACTAAATGATTTATGATCATTAAGTTTCACTGATAGAATGATTTAGATCTCTTTTTTCATCATCTGGACCTTAAGTTTGAGCTTCATAGGTATAACTGATGTCCCAAAGCCCATTGGTATCATTGCTACTGAATGGTGAAGATGAAGGCCCTGGCCTGCATGATAGGAGAATTGGAGTTGCTGAGAGATGAGAGAGTTCAAGCTTCAGCCATTCTCCTTTTAGTCTCCTTTGGGGAGTCTTCTTCCTGATACTAAGTAACTTTGGGCACATAATTTTAAGTTATGGAAAAAAAAAAAAAAAACAACTCTGGGAAGACCTGGGAGGAGCTGACAATATCCATCATGTCACTATCCCCAGCTCACTACACTAGAACTTTGGGTGAATTTCTCCTTAAGTGAGATCTAGAAATCTCTCTCTTAGATGCATCAGATTATTTTGATCCCAGTAGGAAAATTCCTTTACTATGTATTGTCTGATTTATATTCTCCTATGGATATCTTCTCTGATTTCTAGTTTTCTGTGATTTGGATAAATGGGTTACTTTGCTATATTCTAGGTATGTTCATTGTAGAACTTGTATTAAATAGGAAAGGAGTCAATACCTGGATATAAAGCTTAGTGTCTTCCTTTCCCACCTTCCAAATGACAAAACTATCAGAAGTTAGAACGAACTTGATCATAACCCCTAGATGAATAATACTTAAGAGAAGGATAAAATTCCAGCTCTCCTTAAGAAGAGCAGACTGGACTCTGGCCCCAACTTCCTTTTCCGGTCCTGGAAGGAATGAAAATCTCCCTCCAAAAAGGGTGGGAAGAAGAGGCTAAAAATATCTATTCTGTCTCCTTTGGAACCCCACATGATAATCTCTCACTAAGGGAAGGCCTCTTTCTTTACATGGGCATTACTCTCATGGACTACTTCATTAATTTCTAGTTTACATATGCACATTCAATACACATTTTACCATTTCAATACAAAAAATAGTGGTGGAAGAAGGTGAGTTAGCCAGTAGAGTAAGAAATCCTCCCCTTCCATTGAAGAAATCCTCCCCTTCCATTGATTACCTCAAATAGTGGAGTTAACTACCCTAGCCAAGTTTCATGCTACCCTTTTGTAATTTTTTTTTTCCATTTGAAGATGCCCATTTAATGTTTTCTTTAGTCTGATTTTACTTGTTTCAAAATTCTAGAGGCAGGGAATATATGATGTGTTTTTTTCTGATCTCTCTGCATGTCTTCAAGTAGCTCCAGAAGGGGTATCTCAATCAACAATCTCCAGCTTCTCTACTGTGGAAAATGTTTTATTATATTGTTTAAAAAATTTGTTATGCTGTTTAAATCTAACTAGATCTTGTTTGAATCTAGAATATCACTCGGATTTCTTGAGAGAAATAATTCATTTGGAACCTACTCTATTCCAATTAGTTTTAATCAATTTGATAGAAACCATATCAAATAAAAGCTGCAGATTCTAAGTTTACTTGTTTAACTATAGGAAGTTAACTAAAGATCCTCCACCCTTGTTTTGCCTTTTGTAGTAGAAATCATAATTATGTGGAAAATCTTCCCCAAATGTTTATGTACTCCCAAACCATAGGAACAGATGACTATCTTATGACCATTTAGGTCACTGATGTGATAGCTGGTGCCATTTCCTCCTGCCCAAATTAAGGAGAAGCCTGTCCATCTTATATGGAGATATTTGTCGCTTCACCCCAATTTGTGTTCTTGATGACATTATTTTGCTTATTCAGTGGAATTATTCTGTATTTGTTATAGCTATTCCACTATGACTGGACATCAAACTCTATAAAAATAGGACCCTGGAAGGAAGAGGCATTTCAGGTCATGAAGAATATCTGAGGTCTACTTCACTAGAGAAAACCATGGACCCTTCAACAAAGTGCCATTGGCTCAGAACTCTATCTTACTCTCTTTTATTGTAGAGGGAATAATTTTAATCCCCACATTCTGAAATTTACAGGAATGCTGCAAAGGTCACAAGGAATTTTGGGTTCCCACAAATCCTGAAATAACCCAAAACTTTTGGTCTTCACATCTATGTCTTATTTTGAATGCACCCAAGCTTATGTTTTGGGTTTCCCTTGTGTTTCAGCTTTGCCCATATTTTATTGGAATGTTTATATTTACTCATATCCTTCTCAGTCTATCAGGATGTCAAATTGTTCTCTCAAATCAGAATTTCTTAATTGTGTTCATGTGATTTGTGTGCAGGTATCCTTGTCTAAGGGAAACTGAGGAGTGCAGTAATTAGAGGGCCAGATCTGGAGTCAGGAAGGTTATCTTCTTGAATTCAAATCTGGCCTCAGATACTAGTAAGTCACTTAACTCTATTTGCTTCAGTTTCTTTATCTGTCAAAATGAGTAGAAGGAAAATGAACATTACAACAAACCATTCCACTCCAGTTTTACATACATACACACACACACACACACACACACACACACACACACACACACACAAACCCAGATGGGGACATGAAGAGTCACATATACCTGAAATGACTGTAAAATACCTGTAGTCTTAATCATATATAATGTAAACTTTCCAAGGCTGGATGAGAGCTTATTATATCCCTTCCAGCTTATTCTCCTCTACAATAGGAACTAATTCTTTCTAAAGCTATTTTAGATTTTGGAACTTTTTCTTGGAACAACACCCCATACATGGGACTGTGGGAGCTGAGGAATTTAACATCTTCCCTCCCTATACCCAATTGTGCAGGATCACCTAATTTTAGAGAAAGAAGAGATATTAGAAATCATTTTATTTAATTTATGCTTATAAAGGCACAATTATTTAATGCAGAACTGCTATGAGAATCCAGGTCTTTGGGCCTCAAATTCAGTGGTGTGTGTGTGTGGTTGGTTGATTGATTAGACAACTTTGTTGTCTAAAAAGACCAAAATGGCATCATGATGTTGTAGTCATCAAGGAACAGCGTGTCTGACTATTGCTGATAAGACTAATATGAACTCAGAAGACTCTACCACAGGTTGAGCACAAATAGTCTATATAAACATTTGGAATAGAGAAGTCTCGAAATTTGTGCATTTCACATTTCTTTTGAACTGCTGTCATGGTAAGCAGACCAGGATTAAGTGAAACAGATATTTTTCAGGGTACCTTTTCTAGTCCTTTCCTCTTGCTAGCAAGTGAGCAGCAAGAGCCTTACTTAAAAAGGCAGCTCAAACACTCAGAGAGCTGCTGAATTCTATTACTGTTTCAGTTCAATGACAGACCCTGGGCTGCCTGTTGTGACAATAGTTCCCATTGTATCCATACTTGCTACTTTGTCACTTGCTGCTTGTCGCAGGATTTTGAGGTAGGCAAAAATGGTAAAATGGTAAATGATAACTTTTGTTTCAAACACAAATTGGATTGAAGTAAGGCACAAAGTTGCCAGCCTCACTCTCTCTTCTAGTCATCAAAATCCAGTGGCAAAACAAAAGTCAAGATTATACAATGATCAATTCTGATGACTGACTCTTCAACAATGAGATGATTCAGACCAGTTCCAATGATATTGTGATGAAGAGATACATCTACACCCACAGTCTTCTGACTATGGGAAATGACTGTGGTTCACATTTTCACTTTTTGTTGTTGTTTCCTTGCATTTTATTTTCTTTCTCATTTTTTCCCTGTTTGACTTGATTTGTCTTGTGCAACATGAAAATTATATAAATATGTATTCATATATTGGATTAACATATATTTGTACCATTTTAAACATATATTAGATTACTTGTGATCTAAGGGAGGGGGTGAGGAAAGGGGAGGGAGAATTGGAACACAAGGTTTTGCAAGGGTTAATGTTGAAAAATTATACATGCTTATGTTTTGAATATAAAAAAAAAACTTTTAATAAAAAAAAAGTCAAGATGACTAACAATGACCTGGGATACAGTGAATGATTTTGGCATCCTTGATGTTTGATCAAGCTCTAAGTGTTCCACAGGACCTGCTTCAGCCACCTTCATGGCCATTTGTTAGGTTCTTACTAAGTGCTAATGAGATAATGAGATATTAGGTTTTTACTAAGTGCTAAGTCGGGACTTAACAATTTTCTAGTTCTGGCCTTTCCTGGGAGTTTGACTTGTGAATTCCTGGGGAGGAGCTTGCATGCTTAGGAGGAGCAAGTTCATTGGTTGAAGTAACTCTTCCCAGAAGCCCTTGCATTACCCCAGGCCCATTCTCTGGGAGGATAAAAGAGGGCAGCTCTGGAGGAAAAGGGAGTCTCTGCTCTAAACCAGACTTGAAGCAGCTCTCTGCAGGAAGGGAAATCACTTCTCTGGACCAGAGTTAACGGCAACTGTCTGGAGACAACAGTTCTCTACAGGAAGAAGAATCTGTCCAAGAGATTTGAGTTGACACAGCAGATCTCCTCCCAGAGAGCGATCAGCAGCTTCTGGAGACAACAGCACATTACAGCCATTGGAACAAATTGTTCTCTTTTGCCCTTTCTGCTGGGGAATTCTACTAATTCACCAAAGGGTTTGAGCCCCTTTAGTTATCTTCAACTTGGTTTTTAATCTGTGAAAACAATTTACCAGGGTGGGGCCAATGTTTGGGTTATAGATTCTTGGAACCACAGATGAGAGTTAATGAAGGTGGGCCCTAAGATGAGTGAGCAGCCCTGAAGAGGGTCATCAGCTGGCACACCAGAGTTAATGGTCTTCCCTGAATATACCTTACACCCCTGTACTCTACATATTACACAACATTGTCTCCTTCAATTTATCAGGTATTAAGGGTCTTTGTCATTGTTCAGAATGCAATAAATGTTCCTCTTCTGTTACTTTCCTTCCTTTATAGAGGTTGCACAATCAGAATAGAAACATTGCAGCATTTATTCCTACCTTTTTTCTTTTCTTCATTGTTATTCACTTTCATGATCTTGACCCAGCTCTTCAGATCCATCATTCCTTATCATTTATATAGAGGCTCATAGAGTGCTTTTAGAAAGAATAATCAATGAAAATCAATGTAAATATATCACAAACCAAATATGTTGTCAACAGTGGAGTATGGAAGACAGCCTTTGTCAATGAAATTAAATTAAGGAAAATTGCCTGAACTCATTAAAAGACAAAACTGATTTTGCAGATTGTCACTAAAGAAATGTTGTCATTTTTCAATCATTTTTGCTGTGTTGGGGTTTTCTTGGTAAAGTTTGCCATTTTCTTCTCCAGCTCATTTTACAGATAAGGAAACTGAAGCAAACAGAGTGAAGTGATTTGCCCAGGGTCACATCGTTAGTGTCTGAGGCAAGATTTTAACTCAGTAAGACTTCAGGCCCAGCACTCTACCATCCAGTTGACCTGAAAGAAGTCTGTTATTAAATATTATTCTTCTTGTCCACCCCTCCCAGAAATATCAGGCAAAAGGATCAAATATGAGGTAAATGGAGTCTGCTTCTAGGTGGTTTGTGGTTGTACTTTTAAAAAGATCTTTTCCCAAAATAGTTTGTGATGCTTGATATGGTTTAGACACAGAATATAAGGTTGATTTCAAAATGTATTCACTTAATGGTGATGGCAAGTTTCCTAGTTCTAAAGATATTTTTAAAGTAGGTAAAGGGAGTTATTAAACTTGTAGCTTCACAGGTGTAAGCAACCCACAATTTAGAAAATCTTTTCATTGATACATAGCTAGAATCACATTCTCTCTTTCCACCTCTCTAATCAGTTGTCAGATTTTACCATTTCTATTTTCACAGCATTTTTTTCATCTAATTGTTTCACCACATACCTTAGTTCAGGCCCTCATCACCTCTTTTGTAAGATTATTACAATATAATTTTACTATTTATAATTTATGAGTACTCATCTGAAACTTTTCTCTTCAAACCAATGAGCTGGAAAATGGTAATGGGTAGAATGAGGAATGGAAAGGGAGGTACAGCTAAATTGCCTATCCCTTAATGTGATAATGCATAGATACAATTTGTAGCAACTAAAATTTTAGTTTAAATTTAGAGGATTTTGGGGAACTATTAATATGCCATGCTGATGTATTTACAAAAGGAGAGATGACAAAAATTTGACGTGAAAGATTAAGAAATGTGACCTCTTGGTTATTAAGTAAGCATTTGTAGCTTGTATACGTGACAAAATTATAGACCTAAGAGAACCCTATCATTTTATGAATAAGGAAAGTGAGATTCAGAAGTTAAATGATTTCTCCAAGGTCACACAGGCAATGAGTGGTGAAGTCAGGATTAATTTTAGTGCTGTATATACTATTTTAAAATAAATGTATCTTGAAATAATTATTTCAATTAGAAATTCTTATATCATTATCCAATATGGTTTTGAATCTGCCATTTTAGATAAGCATAAACATATATAATTTGAATTGTCTGTTTAAATTAGAATTCCAACAAAAGATGTTGAGTGGAATAGTACATATATATTTTTAAACACCTAATATATTGTAAACTTCAATGTTATATTTTCTGTTTTTTAACACTTCCTCTTTTATGTCTAATGTAAAAGATATCATTATGAATTCAGGTTAATAACTTCTGGAGGTAATAACTTAGAAGCAAGTCTCTGATGTGGAAAAAAAGACTAAGACAAGATCAAATTAAATATTTCCACTATTAAATATTTAAAAGATTTTAAAAATTTTTTTCATTGTTTCTCCTCATTTTCCTTTTTTTCCCCTTTTATTATTCTTCCCTCAGAAGTTCCATAAAATACATGAAAAATAGATTTTTTTTCTCTCTCTGACTTTACATTAAATATTTGTGTTTGGTGTTTGTTGCACTTAAAAAAATCCTATTTCCATTTTCTTCCAAGGTAATTATTCCATTTTTGACTTAACGGTTTCCAAAATCTTTTATATTCAGCATATCTTTTTAAATTTTCCTTCAAATATTTCACATTTTTTCTACTCTCACATTACCATAACTTTAGTCAAGATCTTAATCACATAATGCATGGATTCACTTCAATAAAATAGTAAGCATTTTTCTACATGCAGAACACTGCACTAATTATTAAGGGAGATATAAAAAATATGAAATATTAAAAATGCCTTCCTAACTGACATTTAAAATCTAGAATAAATATGCAACATATTTTAAACTATAATATTAAGTATGAGATGTAGATTATACTAAATAAAATTAATGAAGCGACTTTATAGTTGTCTTTTATGATTAGTCTTTCCTGTTTCTTCTCAATTTTTTGGTTGCTTTTAAATTTATTGAGTTTTAGATATTTAGAAACATTTTCCATACATAATTCTATATGCAACTATAATTTTTCCCAGTTGCAATTTTTTATGGGGAAGGTGTATTCCAAGGAGAGAAAAAAGGACTATTAATTTTAAACAGACTGAAATAAATCATCATACATCTTTTTGCTTTGATTCAAAACTATCTAGTCAGGTGAGTAAAAATGATCACTTACTTGAAAAAGTAAGTAAACAATTATACTAAGCACTAAATAGATAACATATAGTTTAGGACCATCTTTCTGATCACTTACAGTGACCATATAATTATTTGGCAATGCCACATGTGAAAGCACAAGATCTAGCTTCCCCTATTATGACTAAAGCTAAAGATATTATGAGTTTAACTTAATATCTGATATCTTAATATCATAATATCTTTATTGGTAATAACTAGGAAGGAATTTTCTGTTAAAATAACAATTAAGACCAAGATATAATCAATTGAGCATAAAATACCATTAGTTTATGCATTGCAATTCTCTAAAATAACAATTGGTGTATAATTTAAGCTAGCAAGTTATTAAGCTATTTCTCTGACTTCCTTTCTTGGCACCTATCTTTTACAGATTCACTTTGAACTTTTTCCTTTGCAACTCCAAAAGATACACAATTTCCATAATTTGAATGCTTTCTTCACTGCCTGGTGCAGTCTTAAGATGACCATCTTTAATTACTTTCCAGATTGAATTGAAAATCTGACACATTTTACATATTTGAAGCCTTTCCAGGTTGGTAGGACAACCTTGTGCTTCATTGGTATAGCTCTACAGAACCAAAGCTCCCCTTGACACCACATTGAAACATCCATCTTACAGAACTTGAGTGAAAACTTTCCTAGAGTATGAGACAAAATAAGAAAAAAAAAATCCATAATAATAACACTACTACTAATAATAAGCACTTTAAAGTTTACAGGATGTTTTACCATAGTTAGGCAAGTCTAATAATAATCCTGTCAGCTAGGCTTATTAGAGAAAGGATTATTCCTGTTTTGCAAATGAAATGCATTTCAGAACAGTTAAATGATTTGCTCAGTCTAATGGTCAAAACCAGTAATAAAGGACACCAGAGATAAATGCTCTGAAGGGGTAGAAAGAATTTCTTATTCTCTCTTCCCTTTCCTACTTATGAGGAAAGATAGCAATGTTCTTATGACCTTGGAAAGTTACCTCTGTACCAGGAATAGCAGTGGCTGATGATTGTATCTGTGTTAAGAGGTAAGGCTTCCATTAAGAGCCAACTAGACACACTGGGTGACTAAGGGGCAGCTCAATCTAAAGAGTTCTGAGACTAGAGTCAAGAAGACCAGTATTCATATCTGATTGACTCTGGGCAAGTGACTTAACCCATTTACTTTCATCCCCTGAAGAAAAAAAATGAGAAATCACTCCAATATCTTTGCCAAGATGGACAGTACTGATACACAATGATCCTTGGGGTCACAAAGAATTGGCATTAGGGAACAACTCAACAACAGACACAAGGATGAAAATCACTTCAGGAAATGTGACCTTAATGAGTAGAAAAGTATAGATTTCTACGAAGGAACCAAACCTTGGAGTCCATCAGGGAGCTAAACATGAGGGAAATTTTTCTTCATGAAGATTCTGCAAAAAGTGAAAAGGACTTCCAGTTAGCAAGATCAGAGTTACCTTTTTCTTTTTTTTTTTTTTCTTTTTTTTTTTTTTTTGAAGCAATTAGGGTTAAGTGCCTTGCCCAGCTGAGGTCAAATTTGAATTCAGATCCTCCTAACTTTAGGACCAGTATTCTATCCACTGCCCACTATCCGTTGGGTTACCTCTTTACAGGGAAGTGGGGAAGTCAGCTTATATTAGTTCAAAAAAATCAATTAAATTTTCAATGTGATCATTTTGTCTTGTAAACTTGCAAACCTTACAAATCAGTATTGGAAAAAAAAAATCTGTATTTGAACTATTGTTTTGTTAATTATCTAGACTCAAAAGTGTTGGAGAAAATGTCAATAATGAAAATTTAATAGTATGTCATGTATACATTTTTCCCAATTATCAACCATTTTGTAGCACACTTCTGCCCCTTTATCACATTTATATAGCATTTTAAAATTTTCAAAGTACTTCACAAATATCTCAACTTATTCTCACAATAATTCTGGACGATAAATTTTATTGTTATCACCCCTATTTTATAGATGTAGAAACTAAGGCAGATAGAAGTAAGTGACTTGTTTGGGATCATACAGCTCCTCAGATTTATGGAAGGATTTGAAATCAGGTCTTCCTGACTTTGGGCTCAGTATTCTATTACTATATTACACTGCATTTTTGTCTTACTACTTTTCTGTTTTAAATTTGAACCCATCTTCTTCAGGGATCTTGTGTGTACAAAGATAGTGTTCTCCCAGGTCAGAGGAAGAATTGTTTCTGTAACTGTTCTTGATATACCTACTTAGTAAATACCTTTAATAAAAGCTAATTAATTCTGCTATAAGCAATGGGAAACACACAAAAACTCCTGAATGCCAGTACTAGAAAAGCTCAGAATCTCAGGGTTCTCTTTTAAATGGCAGAAGACCTGATCTGTATATACAAGTGAGGGTCAACCAAAAAGCCCCAGAGAACAGATTGTATTGTGGGTGGCAGGGAGAGGATTTAACATCATGTCTTCTGATTCCAAGTTGGCTCCTATCATCATAATAGGCTGCCTGTAAAAATCAATTCAAGACATTTCAGCTTAAAGAATGTGCAAAAAAAAAAAAAAAGATTTCAAAAACAACTGATCATTAATCATTAAACTGTTTATTAGACTATTTAAACCAATTTTACAAACTAGATAAAATTCAATTGCTATATAGGTCCAATATATGCTTTCTTTTTCTGTTGGTCTGTTATTTTAATCTGATGATGCTGATCATCTTCCTTCCTCTTCTTCCTCCTCATTTATTACTGGAAAATAAATAAAGTGAGACACAGTTTAATTTTAAACTGTTTCAAATTCTTAAATTATTTAGCAAGACATTGGTGATTACTTACCAAGACTATATAAAAGGAACAAGGTATAAAGTTCATAAAATAGTATGCTGTTTTAAAAGACAGAAAAGAACACACATATATACAGATGCAGACATGTATACACATATATGTATACATGTATGTGTATATGTAAATATGAACGTTAGTTATGTTCTCACAGCCATCTAGTAAGGACAGTTTGAATTTCAATTCAATTAAAAAAATATTGCACTACCAAGCACTAAGTGCTGGAGACATGAAGATAAAATGAACATCTCCTACCCATTAAACTAAAGAACTCAAATTTGCCAAAAGAAAAAGTTGAAGGCAGATAAATACACATACACAAAATCTGTTTCTAAATATACATCACCGTAGCAACAGCAATAATTTCAAGGGTACCTACTATGTAAACTAGTATAATTTTTCCTTAAGAAGCAGGGAAATTGTCCCTGAGAATTTCTCATTGGTCTAGGAGACTAGTACACAAACCACTGACAAGGCTTTTTGATTACTAGTGAGTATATAAAGACGATAGTACATGATATTGGGGGGTTAGGTTACAAGTCATTGGTATGATCCTTCAATCACCCAGAGCAGGACAGAATCAAGATAAAGTGGGAGGCAGCATTTTTTTTTTTTTTTTTTTTGCCTTAGTTCCTCTACTATAACCCTAGAAAGGATGCCAGACCAAATTCTGATTAGGAAAGCTAAGAAAAGCCACAGTGAGTCA
This sequence comes from Sminthopsis crassicaudata, assembly GCF_048593235.1. Classification (NCBI taxonomy): domain Eukaryota; kingdom Metazoa; phylum Chordata; class Mammalia; order Dasyuromorphia; family Dasyuridae; genus Sminthopsis; species Sminthopsis crassicaudata. The sequence goes on along the minus strand of NC_133619.1, from coordinate 268,600,883 downwards.
TTTTTCCCATCCAAGGTATCTTAGACAGACAGAAAAGTCTACAGATAATGGGGTAAGGGCTGGTTAAAAGAGCATCCCAGCTCTGTCACCCATTACCCAGTTCCAGGGCAGAATCAGTTATAGTCTTGGTCACAAAGAACTGGGTAAAGAATAAGATAAATTCAAAGAGCTTAGCTGTGTGGCTCTGAGCCCAAGGGGATGAAGAGTGAGGTCAGTTCTAACTTTTAATGGTTCACATAAACCTACAGTAGACTAAGGGCAGGCTAAGAGGATGCCAGCAGTTCAGTCACTATAAACCTGCAGAACCTCCCAGCAATCTGTGACTGAATCCAGTAGCAGTTTATGGAAATTCAATCACACACAAACCAATAGATCCCAATATAATTCAGGAATTTGAAGGTCACAGACCAAAAAAGTGAATGGATTTCTTCCTCAATCACACCACTTTGAAAACATCTAAAACCTATAGGCTTCAGCAGAAGGACATAAAAGACATAAACACAGAACATCATACAAAAAAAAAAAAATCAAGAGTATGACAGGAAAATTCTTTCAGATCTATAGATAGCAGCAGAAATCATGACCAAACAAACAATAGAGAAGATCATAGAAGGTAAAATAAACAGTTTGGATTATCTAAAATCAAAAATTTGTACATAAATAAAATCAGTGAAGAAAAAAAACTTAGAAAAGAAACAGGCAGAGAAAAGATTCTGAGAAGATGGTGGAGTAAGACAGGAAAAACCAGGTTCTCCAAAATTCTCCCACAAACACAATAAAAATATTGCCACAAAATTTTAAGCTACAGAAATAATTAAAAGTCAGAGTAAAGCATTTGTCCTCTTAAGACAACTGGGAAGGATCTTAAGGTCCAACCTATAAGGGCAGAAGTTTGACCTGATTAAAGATAAACTCTGCTGAATAAACAGAAAACAAGGGGGAGGGGGGAGGTGGTAGGGAACAGGGGATAGGCAACAATCTCCTCAGTAGAAATTTTCACTCTAGGAACAGTTTGAGGGTAGACAGCTGAGCTGGGGAAGTCTGAAGGATCCTCTCCAGTCACTGCATGCCAGGGCCAGAAGTGCTAACCAGGTGCAGTCCAGGCTGCAGCTATACAGGAGAAGGAGTGAGCAAATATCTGATAAGTATAATAGCAGAACTTCTGGGATCCTGCTGGCAGTGGGCCCTCAGAGGAGGATCAAATTCTTGAATTTGTTTTCCATTCCAGGGCAGAGTAATAGGCTTAAATATGCAGCCTTGAGAAGGACCAGTTAAGGACTTTATCACTACAATGACAATTAGAAAGAGTATATATAGACATAGGGTGTGATAAAGAGTATTGCACTGGGAGAAGAGTGCAGGGGGAGAAAGAATGGGATAAATTTTTACACATGAAATTACAATTACAATGGAGAAAAAAGTGTGAAGGTGACAGGCAATACTTGAAGCTTACTGTAATCAGAATTGGCTCAAAAAGGGAATAATATGTATAGTCAGTTGGACATAGAAATCTTACCCTATAGGGAAGTAAAAAGGGATGGGAATAAGAATAGGAGGTGGAGATTACTGATAGAAGGGAGGGCAAATTGGGGGAAGTAGTGATCATAAATAAAACACTTGTGAGAAAGAATGGGGTAAAAGGTAAGAGAGAGAAGGAAGAAAGGGAAAATAGGATGGAGGGAAATAGATTGTTATGATAGCTATAAATGTGAATAGGTTGAACTTACCCAAAAAATAGAAGCAGGGAGCAAAATCCTACAATATGCTGTTTACAAGAAACACATTTGAAAGGTAGATACATACAGAGTAAAAGTAAGGGGTTGGAATAGTATTAATTATGGTTCAGTTGAAGATTAAAAAAAAAAAAAAAACAGGTAGTAACCATGATCTTTGATAAAGCAAAAGCAAAAAATAGTTCATTAAAGGAGATAAAGAGGAGGGGAAAAGAGATAAGGTAAGATTATCTTGCTAAAAATAAAAGCACATATAAAAGGTACATGAAGTCATATCAGTACTAAGTCTATATCCAGCAAATAGTATAGTATCTACATTTTAAAAGATAATGTTACATGAGTTATAGGAAGAAACAGATAATAAAGCTATATTAGTGGGGCCACTCAACTTTCCTCCTGGCAGAACTAGACAAATCTAACAACAACAACAACAACAAAAGATGAATAGAATTTTTTTTTAAGTTAGATATGCTAGAAAAAAATTGAATGGGAAAAGAAATAAATATACCTTTATCTCAGCAGTACATGGCACCTATGCAAAAACTGACCACGTATTAGGACACAAAAACCTCATAATCAAGTGCAGAAAAGCAGAAATACTAAATGCATTCTTTTCATATCATAATTCAATAAAATTATATTTAATAAAGGGAAGTGGAAATATAGATTAAGAATTCTTTGGAAACTAAATACTCTAATCCTAAAAAATAGTTAGGTCAAAGAATAAATCATAGAAACAACCAGTAATTTAATTAAAGAGAATGACAACAATGAGACAACATATCAAAATTTATGAGACACAGTCAAAGTAGGACACAGGATAAAAAAATGTTATAGGATTGTAAAACTAGGGCAACTAGATGGTATAGTGGATAAAGCTCTGGCCCTGAGTCAGATATTTAACACTTATTAGCTATATGACCCTGGGCAAGTCATTTAACCCCAATTGCCTTTAAAAAAAAAAAAAAAAAAAAAACACTAGTACTAGTTCTATATTCCAAAGAGATTTTTTTCAAATGGCTGGGGGTGGGGAAGGGAAGAGAAAACATTTATAACAGCAATTTTTATGGTGGCAAAAAATTGGAAAATGAAGCAATGTCCACATTGGGATATGGCTAAACAAACTGTGGTATATGAGTATAATGGAATATTATTGTACCATAAGAAACACAGGATGGTTCCAGAAAAAACTAGAATCAGACATATGTGAAAATATACAAAGTAAAAAGAGCAGAACTAGGAGAACATTGTACATAGTAGCACCAATATTGTATACTTGTTATGCCACAATTTCCTTTAATTGTTCTGCCTCAGTTTCCCTAAATTGTTCTACTTCAGTTTACCTGAATTGTTCTGCCTCAGTCCCCCTGATTGCAACTTCCCCTTCCTGACTATTGGACTGATATAATTTAGGGCTGGCTACTCTAGGGCCATAAACTGTAAATGTTTAATCTCAGTTAAGGGGGAAATCTTCTATTTCAGATAACCTGGCTCCTAAGTTATCAAGTTTTCAAGAATTTATGGTCCTCACTTGTCAGAACCTAATTTATGATCTGCTCCCTCTCCCCCCCCCCAGGCTTTGTCTCTCTTGATCATTTTTATATTACCTATATCAAATTGTTTATCTTCTCAGTGTGGGGAGGAAGGGAGAGAGGGAAGGATGAAATTTAGAAGTTGAGATTTTTTTTAATGTTAAAAAATGATTTACATATAATTGGTGGAAAATAAGGTATTTTAAAAATAGAAAATGCAGGAATTTATCTTGCTTGAATATACATATAACAAGATTTTATTTCTCTTGAGATTTCTTAATAGGAAGATAGAGGTAAGAGAGGAAAAAAGCATATCCTAATTTGAAAAAAAATTATACAAATAACTTTGACTTAACTTTGATCAATGCAATGTCTAACCACAATTCCAGAGGATTCAAGACCAAATACTTACCCATATCCTGATATATAATGAATTTAGAGTATAGAGTGAAATATTTATTTTTAGACATAGACAATGTAGAATTTTGCTTTATTTGACTATGCAAGTTTGTAACAAAGATTTTGCTTTTCTTTCTTTCTAAATTTAGGGGTGAAGGTAAGAAGAAAAAGAGGTGGATTTCTTTTCATTAAAAAATTATAAAAAGAAATTGAATGGTTTTGATAATACAAAATAAAAAGTTTTGGTTTTGTTTTTATAACAAAAATAATGCCTTTAAAATTTAAATAAAAGTAATGTAGTTCTACAAAGCTCCTTTCACTCCAATGTCCAATCTCTTTGAACAGAAATACATTCAGCCCTGCAATATGTCTCCAGGTAAATGCTCTCTATTAACACAACTCTATGTCTACAATTAGGCACCCTTTTTCTCTCATATACTCAACTTTTCTAATTCTATCCTCCCAGTAATCTGGATTAACCTATGGGCAGCCTCAAATATTTTCTTTCTTTCACAATGTGATTGCCAAGTTTTGTCAATGTGATCTTAAAACATTTCCTAGGAGCAGCTAGATGATGCAGTGATTAGAGCACTGGTCTTGGAGTCAAGAGGAACTGAGTTTAAATCCAACCTCAATCCCCTAATCCTTATTAGCTATGTGATTTTGGGCAAGTCATTTAAGCCCAATTACCTTTCAAAAAAATTTTCTTACACTTATCTTTTCTCTCTACTTTCACAGGTATAATCCTAGTAAGGCTTCATTACTTTTCTCCTGGACTACTTAATGGCCTTCTAATTGATATCTCTGTCAATCACTAACCATTTATTATTTATTCTATGCCAGGTACCATGCTAAGTACTAACAGACCAAAAAAAAAAAAATCCCTTTTCCTCAAGGAATTTAAAGCTGAGTGAGGAGGCAATATGCAAACAACTATATATAAGCAAAATTGTTGTTGGTGAATTAGATTTATGTGAGAGGAGGGCTAGAGAAGCCATCTGGATTTAGTGGGAAATATATAGATTAGCAATCCTGGAGAGGGCCCTCTATACACAAATTGGAAATAATTTCAAAGAGAAGGCACTTGCATTAAAGAAAACCAGGACAGGCTTTGGTGAAAGGTGATTTTTTTTTTAACTAAGGCTTGAAGGAAGCCAGAGAGAAGAAGAGGGAGTACATTCCAGCCATGGGAAACAAGAATATGATGTATCTCTTCTTTAAGACTTTCTCCTCTCTAATCCAACTTTCACATCATTAAAAAAAAAAAAAAAAAATTCCTGGTCAAGCCTCTCCCTTATCTAAAAACTTTTGATAGCTCTCTCCCACTAAAGAATGAAGTTCATATTCCTTAGCCTAGCATTAATCATAATCTGGTTCTAGCCTACTCTACCAATTTTTAAAAAAATTATTGAAGTTTTTTATTTTCAAAACATATGCAAAGATAATTTTGTCAATACTGACCCTTGAAAAACCTTGTGTTCCAATTTTTCCTTCTCACCTCCTACCCTATATGGCATGTAATCCAATATATGTTAAACATGGTAAAAATATATGTTAAATTCAATATATGCATACATATTTATACAATTATCTTGCTGCATAAGAAAAATCATATCAAAAAGTAAAAGAAAAAATGAGAAAAAATACAATTCAAACAAATCACAACAAAAAGAGTGAAATTCCTATGTTGTGATCCACACTCAGTCCCCACAATCCTCTCTCTGGGTGCAGATGGTTCTCTTTGTCACAAGATTATTGGAATTGGTCTGAATTATCTCATTGTTGGAAAGAGCCATGTCCATCAGAATTGATCATTGTATATAGTCTTGTTGTTGCTGTGTATAATGATCTCCTGGTTCTACTTATTTCACAAAGCATCATTTATGTAAGTCTCTCCAGGCCTCTCTGAAATCATCCTGCTGATTATTCTTGTAGAACAATAATATTTCTTAATATTCATATGCCATAATTTATTCAGCCATCCTCTCAGTTTCCAGTTTCTGGCCACTACAAAAAGGACTGGCACAAACATTTTTGCACATGTGGGTCCCCTTCCCTCAAAGATCTCTTTAGGATATAAGCCCAGTAGAGACACTGCCAGATCAAAGGGTATGCAGAGTTTGATAACTCTTTGGGCATAGTTCCAAATTGCTCTCCAGAATGGTTGAATCAGTTCACAATTCCACCAACAATGTATTAGTCCAACTTTATTTCTTATCACTTCCCTTTAAACATGATTTATGTTCCCACAGAATCATACAATAGCTGTAGCTCAGTTTGCTTCCTCCAACTATCTCCTTGCTTTTTGTGCAATTTTCCCAATATGCTTCCCATTGTTTCTGCTAAGAGCCTAATGGCACATCATTTTTTTAATCTTCCTGAAGGGATGCTTTTTCTCTGCTTTAAGCTCTCACTGAAGAAGGCACCATATTTGAGAGAATATATATTTCAATTTAAATTAGGGAGAATTGGAAACAGTAAGTCTGGGTAAAGATGAACATTCTCAGAAGATATCACCTATTAGTAAGAGAGACTAAAGCTGTTTTCAGACCACAGCTAGCATTCAACAGACAAATGGAGTCCCTGGTGGACACAAGGAAAGGGAAGTCATACAAGTAGATGGAACTAAAGAAACAACTATATGTAATATCTGTCAATGATAGTATGCTTAAAAGAATTTCTTTTCATTTTAAGATCATAATATTAATAATCATAATTAGGATCATAATATTAGTGATTAAGATCATAATGTAAGTGATAATAGCTAGCCTTTAATAACTAGTGATAACTAACTGCTTTTTTTATTTCTAGGATCTATAAGAATTTCTTATTTCAACTCTTACTTTCTTCTCTGCTTTCATCCCTTGTTTCTTCAATTTCTTCTCCCTGTTTTATTAGTGTTTCAAGGTCATCTGTTTCCGAATAATCAGTAAGAGGTTGCATATCTTCAACTGTTTCACCTACTGTAATATAATGACAGAAAAAATATAATTGATATAAAACCAGATTATGCTGCTTTTCAGAGCAGGCTACAGGATTTTGATGGATTTCTGAAGAGTTTGAAAACTGTTTCCCTAACTTTACTAATTTGGGCACATTAATTACCTTCTGACAAAGTATGTGCCTCTTCTGGTAGTGGTGGCACATCAAGTTGTGGGGGTTCTTCAACAGGTGTTGGCTTCCAGAGTTCTAATGGGGTAATGCTTTTAGCTTTCCATTTTGGAACAGCAATTGAAGCTTCCTCTTCTTCTTCCTCTTCTACTCTTTCCTAATTTAAATTGAAATATATATATTATTTTAACTACAAAAGAATAAGATCTAGAAAAAGATACTAGTTCTCTCCTCCCCACTGCTCAACAAAGTAATGGCAACAAGTACTTATTGAAATAAAGTCTTTGGGCAGTTATAAAGTCTTAAAAAGGAAACAAAAATGGTTAACTTTTAGATAGTTTACTTCATGGGATTTTATGGCATTACTGAGTTATGAAGTCACATTATTTAGATAATTCTAAGGAAAAGGGTAGAAGAAAGAGAAGGAAGATTATAAGGGAAATGTAAAAAAAAAATCTCAATTTTTATAAATGCTTATTTTTTTAATTCTAGAAAATTCTATTTAACCGTGGCAGAAAAATATTTATGAAAGTAAATATATGCAACCATAAAAGCTTATTATTTTTCTTTAGTTGTGGAATATATAATAAAATTTTTGAGGCAATAAATTTGTCTTACTTAACTTGATCTTAGTCCAAATATGCTGAGAACCTGAAATCTCTAAGTTCCCTATTTTATACTCATCATTTAAGCAAAGGAAAATAGAAATTGTTGGAGAACATGTGCTAATGCATAGTTGGTGGAGCTATGAAATAGCACATTTGTTCTGAAAGCAATTTAGAATGATACTCAAAAAATTATACATTGTATATATCCTTTGACTTAACTATTATTGTCAGGTTCATACCCCCCCCAAAAAAAAGGGTTTAAAGATGGAAAAAGGACCCATATGCACAAAAATATCCATAGCAGCACTTTTTAAAAATAAGGAAAAATAAAGGGATACCTGTTATTTGGATAATTATTAAATAAATTATGGCAGATAAATGTAGAGAAATTTTCAGTAAGAAAAGATAAAAAGAATGGAATTCAGGGAAATAGAAATACTAGTGTGAACGGATTCAGAGTGAAATGAGGAAAACCAGGAGAATAAAATTACAATGGAAAAAGAAAAACAACTCTGAAACTCTTAAGAATTATTAAAAATACAGTAACTACAACTTCAGAGAACAAGACATGTTGCTCACCTTCTAACAAAAAAGGCAATGGAACCATATGTTGAAAGACAGATAACTTTTTTGGACATGGCTAATGTAAGGATCTGTATTGCTTTTGGCTGGGGGGTGGGACAAGGGAGGGTTTTTTCTTTTGTAAAAAATTTTGGGAAAGAATCTTGCCTTTTCATATTCTTTGGCCATTACTCAATTTTACAGTAATAATAAATATCTAGCATTAATATAGTGCTTCAAAGTTTTCAAAGCACTTATAAATATTGATTTTATCCTCACAACAATCTATGAAGTAGATGTCATTAGCTGCATATTACAAATGAAAAAGGGAATATAAAATATGGTAGACACAAGTTAAATATCTTGTCCATGGTCACAAAGCTAATATGTGTCTGGGGTTGGATTCTAACATGTTTTTCTGACTCCAAAATGGCTCTTAAAATTTTTGAATAAATGTTTCTTGGAAATGAAACCTTTATCAGAAAATCCTGCTCCAAATGTTATTTCACAGTTTCTTTATAATTTTAGTTGTATGGTTCTGTTTGAAGAAAACCTGCTAATTTTATGTAATTAATATTGTCCATTTAATCTCCTATGATTTTCTCTTATGCCTTTTTTTGCTCATGAATTCTTCAAGTCATAGAGAAGAAAGGTATTTTTTCTTTTGCTTATTTAATTTTTATGCTGTTTAGATTATATATGCATTTATAATTTAATTTGATGTCCAGAAGTAGCTATTGGTCTAGACCTAATTTCTGTCAGGCCAGTTTTTCTAATAGTTTTTAATCAAATGAATAACTATTGCAGTAGCTGAGGTATGTGGAATGATCAAACAGTATGCCACTATATTTGTTTGTATATTTTTTAAACAGCACATCATCTTGATGATTATCACTTTGTAGTATTATTTGAGACTAAGTATTCTAAGATCTCTTCCTACAAACTTTTTTTTTCATTATTTTCTTTGAGATACTTTATCTTTTGTTTCTACATACTACTTTTGTTATTATTTCTTATTATTTCAAAGTAGTCCTTTGGCAGTTTGATTGACATGATATTGGATAAACAAATTAATTTATGTGACATTGTCATGATTTTTATATTCTCTTCTATCCACAAGCAATTAATGTTTCTTCAATTAGATAAGTCTGTCCTTATTTGGGTAAAGAGTATCCTGTTGTTGTATTTATAGTTTTTCTATGTCAGTTGGAAAATATATTATACATTCTATAATTACTTAGAATAGAATTTCTCTTCATATTTCTTCCTACTGGATTTTATGGAATATAATAGACAGAAATGCTAATGACTCAAAAGATCTGTATGCTAAGATTGTTTCAACAAATTTCAGTTGATTTGCTAGGGTTCTCTAAGTAGACTATCATCTGAAAAAAGCAACTCTTCCATTGTTTAATGGATTAGTCAGGTCTGACTCTTCATAACCCCATTTGGGTTTTCTTGGCAAAGATACATTTTCTTTTCCAATTCATTTTATAGGTAAGGAGACTAAGATAAACTGGATTAAATGATTTGCCAAGGTCACATGGCTAGTGTCTGAGACAAGATTTGAACTCAAGTTCTCCTGACTCTAGGGCTAGCATTCTATCCATTGAGCCATGTGGCTGCCTGTTTTCTCTGTTTCTATATTTATTCTTTCAATTATCTCATTGCTACATCCAACATTTCTAGTTACATATATCGTAATGGTGTGAATCAGTATTCCCCCACAACATGAGGTAAGCCCAGACTCTTCCTCCTTTGTTTTGACAGGTATTCACTTTTCCTAAAAGATAACAAAGTTGCTTCAAGGACCTGATTGGCCAAGTTTCCCTGATAGTTTCTAGTCACCTAAGAGCATAAGGAGACTTAGTGCTCTTGGACTTCATGGATGCTCAAGATTACGGAAGTAACTTTGTCCTATTGTCCCAGACATTTTTCCATAAGAAAAAAAGAGGCTAAATGTACCAAATTGCTCCTGTATTTTTGCTTCAAATTCTTATTGTATTATGACAGAGTAAATCTCTTTTTCAATTACTGTTCAATGATCCAAAATGAGTGCCTCATTTTGTCAAAAAAAAAAAAAAACCTCTAACCAGAACTATAAGAAATTACTTGAATTAGATCTGCCTCTAAAAATGTGTCAATAATAGATATATTGCTTTACCCTTCATCTTACTGAAAGGATTTCTGGTTTATCTTCCCTGTAAATACTACCTTCTCTATACAAGGAGTTGTTGATTGAATAATTTAGTGACATTGGTTAAATAAAAAAAGTTAACAGGCTGGGAAAATGATCAATATGGTACCAAGATATGATAGATATTAACTACATAGATATGAATTATATTAAATATAGTATGCATGCAATACATACACAAGACAAATTTAACTCTGAAATATAGTAGCTGGATAATTTTAATTATTGGCTGCATCAGTCTGACTAATTCTTACTATTTATGAAAAATAAATGGATGTTTTGATATGTCATCACTTAGAGTCTTGAAATGATTAGTACCAATTAACAGAGCAATAATGGTGAAATAAATAATTGAAAATTTCATTTGAATCTTCAAAGACTTAATACTCAAACTTTTTCTGATAAATATTGATTGCTTAATTTTGACATGCAAGACAGATTGGATTTTAACAACAAACTATAGGTGTTTGTTAATATCATAAATATCTTAATTTTCTATTTCTAAATTAAAATAAACTAAAAGGTGGGCTGTTTCCCAAAGTTGTCTTAAGGTTTTTAGTCTTACCACTTCTGATTTTATGGAAGCACTATACCTAGGCATTCTGTGTTACCTAAAAATGTATTAATTAATTACATTCTGCTATATAACTTACCATATCTGAAAGTTTATATTCACCATGCTGTTCACATCCAATATCAAAAATATACTTTCCAGGGCCTAGTGGCTATGCAGAAAAGATAAAAAAAAATTAGCTACAATTATGATGGTTCAATTTACAACGTAAATAATGTATACTTTATAATTGTTTTTGCCCAGACTTGTAATTTCTTCAATGTAGAAATTTCTTATCTATATGGTCTTAGAGAGTTGCCGGGGACACCAATAGATTAAGTGACTTAACCATGTTCATATAGTCATTTGGTGTGAAAGGCAGAACTTGAGCCCTAGACATTATAACTACAAGGCTGACCCTTTCTATTCCCTGTATCACACTGCCTCTCCTAGAACATACCATAGCACAATTTTAACAATCTGGAACAATTAGGAGAGGTAAGATCTTAAATATTGGTTACTTTTATTAATTAATGTTTGTCACAAAATTGAATTCTTTACTAAGTAAATGGATAGGACTAATGTACATCTTTTTCTTTTCTTTTCTTTTCTTTTCTTTTCTTTTTTTTTTTTTTTTTTTTTTTTTTTTTTTTTTTTTTTTTTTTTTTTTTGCTGAGGCAATTGGGGTTAAGTGACTTGCCCAGGGTCACACAGCAACTACATTAAATGTCTGAGGTCAGATTTGAATTCAGGTCCTCCTGACTCCAGGGCTGGTATACCTAGACACCCCTTTTTAAAAATGTGTATATATATATATATATATATATATATATATATATATTTAAGAAGATTTCAAAACACAGTTTTATCAAATAAATAAGATGTGTCCTAAATAATCTTGACACCATTGATTTTCTAAGCAAATATTTTCTGCAACTAACTGATTGTAAAGTTCAATTTTATCACATGATTAAAAGATCATGATTTTCAGACTAAGAGGTTCAGAATTACTAAGGATTTCTATATTTTATATTAAAGTTCAAAATCTAGAGAAAAAGGAAAAAAATGTGCAAAATGCCAAATCTGTATTTGAGACACTTGAAGAACAATCATGCAATAAATGATACAATATAATATTTCTTTATGAAACATTTTGAAAATAATAATAGAACCTGTCTTCCAAAGTCTTTCTGAAAATACAATATAAATATAATATAACCTTTAAGTGACATAAATGCTAACTCTCATCATTACTACTTTGTAACCATTAAATAGACTTAATGTTTTTATATTTATTTTGCAATCAGCAAAGGAATTTGACAAATTATCTGTAAAGAATTTTATCCAAATTTTCATGAGATCTAGACAGTAAAGATCATACAAAGAACATCTAATTATAAAACTAATTGGAAAAATAAACCTGCCAAAAGGTATAAAAGACCTGTCAATATGTCTGCCAATATTTTCTTTATCTATACAATGGAAGACATATACTGTAAGGGTCCTTTAAATGGACAGCCACAGTGCAACAGGAGATTTGAATGGCCCAGAAGTAATCTCTGTGGATATAGGACTGCCCTGTGGGTGGGATCCTGGCCATATTAAGATAGCTTCATTATGGGCAATGGCTCTCTCGCTGGTTGGCTGTGTGTGTGACCTCACAAGTCCTTTAAAGCCCACTGCTTGCAGCCAGTCGCTCTCTTTAACCTGGCTCCCTACCCTGGGGTAGCTGAGCCAAGCTGATGGATAGCCAGAGAGGTAAGGAGTTTGGTAGTGAACACGTGGCTCTTCAGACCACGTGTTCACTAGGGAGCTCACAAGTCAGGGCATTATGTGAGTAGGTATAATAAAGGCTTTTAAGATTACACATGGCTGTTCTTGAGAGTACTACCAGTTATTAAACTATAGGTTCAAGAAATAGTGGCCAGAGACCTTTGAAGGCCTCAGATGAGGTGAGCCAGGTAGAGTTGACACTGCAAAGGTCAGTGGTCAAAGGTACTCTGTTGGTCATAGGATAGACTAGTAATTGTAACTGCTAGGAGGGCATGTTACAATATACAATCTTTAAATTCTAATATCACAGCTCAATATGATCAAATGAGATAATATGTATAAAGTATTTTGGATACCTTAAAGTATTATATAAATATTAGCTATTATTAGTATTATATGAAATAATATCAGTGGCATTAAATAAAACAAAGATGGCATTCTAGTAGCTGGAACAAACCAAATATACAGGGGAAATCTATGCTTGAGGTGACTAAATGTTAAAGAAGCTGAGGAGTAAAAGAGAAAAAAATAGCAAATGAGGGTGAGGGGTTGCAGGTGATTTTGCAATTTTAAGAAAGGAACAAAATAGAAATCAATTACTAATTCATACCTGCTTTCTCATTTCTAAAAAAATCTTGATGAGAATAATCTACTCACATAGATATATATGTTCATATGCGTTTGTATAGACACACATACATATATACACACACACACACACACACACACACACACACACACATATATATATATATATATATATATATATACCTCATGACAAATAATAATATAAGAAGAAAACAGACAGTCTTTCACAATGAAATTCTATGAGGTGATTATATTTTTAGAGCCACAAATCACTGAAAGGTACATAGAACACAAGTTCAAGTTGTATTTACTGTCTGTTGACTATTAAAAACTGATTCAGTGTTTGATTGGAACAAAATGCTCACTTCAAAACTCTCTAACACGGAGCTTCCCAAGTAAATGTCAGAATTATGCATTCAATGACAAAAGTAGCTTTAGATTTAGATTCCAATGGGACACAAAATAAGGGAGGAAAGTCCTGGTGATGTAGGAGAGCTTACATGAGATCCAAAAGGAAGAGGAATTATCTTTAAATAGTAAAGCATTGTAGTAACTTTGACTTGATTAACTGAGACCCAAAAAATGAAATTTTCTAACTGAAAATTCACAATTATTTAAACATTGAAATTCTAACATTTAATTAACACAATCCTTATACAAATTTGTGTTTCCCTCTTTTAGTGAACTAGAGATTCTTTTTATCTATACTTCTGCCCCATTTCTAACACTTTTGAGCAATTTTCTTTTATTATTTCCTGCAGGGTGATATTCAGTATATTCATTGTATTGTTCCAGGCAATCTATGGTTACCTTATACATTCTACCTTCAAAGTCAGTTTTTCTGGATAGTTAAGGAGATCACATTTTCCCCTATTATCTTTTGATTCTGTTCAAATTATCTTCCATTCCTGGATTTTTGAATTTCAAACCTACCCATTTTCTTTTTCAAAGCCTTTATGCTTTTGAAGAGATTCTCCTTGCTGTGTTTCAAATTTTCTTTCTTTTTTGATAGCTTTGTTCTCTGTATTAATTTCATCTTTATTTCTTCTTTGGAATATTAATTTTTCCGGTTATTGCTCCATTATTTCAGGACATTCCAAAAGTATTATGTTCTCACTTTTTTTTCGTTGAAGATTTTCCTCTTTCATTGCATATTGATTGTATCCAGATTGCTAATTTTTCCCTCTTTGTGAATTGTATTAGTAGTTTAACTGTATACAACTAAATTTATTATCTACCCTTACTCTTTTTTCTTTGAGCCTATTCTGTTTCATGCACCAGTGAGCCTGGCTCTTTTGCTCTTTGATGCCTTTCAGATCTACTATCATTGATTTTTTCCTGCTCATATCATAGAGGGTAGACATCTGCAATGACCTCATTATGAAGTAGGTACAGATTCTATCTGGATGCATACTACAGAAAAACTTCAAATGAGAAAGATGATCACATCTCTACATATACATTCCCTTCTTCTCTATTTGGCGTTGTACTGTTCAGTCTCTTTTATATCCCTAATTGGTTTCTTTCTTTATTTCAAAGCTGGGCAGATTTATTCTACTTCCTCCATTAAGGAATGGGCATGAAAGGATCAGACTGAGTTACTGTCAAGAGGAATGAGGTTGAAGATACTTTCAGCCAAAACTTAAAAGAATCAGATGCACTGAGTGCAATAAGGGGAGTGAAATCATTGAGTCTTCTGCTGCTATTTCAGAAGACTTTTTGAGTTTATGTGAATGTTTTTTCCATAGCTTTTTTATTGTGATTATTTTATTTGTTTTATTTTGCTGTGGTCACTCAGTCTGTCACAAAATTGGGAACATCCCTGAGAGATGCTGATTTTCAAAGAATATAAGGGAAATAAAAAAGTTTATTTTCAGGCAATTCCAATAGACCTGGAATGGAAAGTGCTATCCTCATCCAAAGAGAAAACTATAAAGACTGAATATAGATCAAAGCATAGTATTTTCACCTTTTATGCTGTTGTTTGTTTTTTTCTTTCTCTTTTTTCTCCTTTTGTTCTGATTTTTCTTGCAAAGCATGATGAATAGGGAAATATGTTGAGAAGAATTACCCATGTTTAACCTATTATCAGATTGCTTGCTGTGTTGCGAAAAGAGAGGATAGAGAGGGAAAAAAAAATTGGAACACAAGGTTTTGCAAAAATGAAAGTTGAAAACTATCTTTGCATGTATTAGGAAAAATAAAATAACTACTTAAAAAGTTTACTTATAATTATTTATGTGTAAGAATCTTTTATGAAAAATAAAGATTTGACTTCCCAATTTTTTAGAAGAAAACATTTATTTAAAGTAAAATACTTGACTAATGTCTTTGAAGTGGTATAATGAAGTAGAAAGAAAAGGAAAGTAAGAAAAATGTTATTGAGATGTTATAAAGTCTCACTCCACATCTTGTTTCTCTATCAATAATATAGAAATGGCAAGATAATGATCCACAAAATGAGGCAGAAAGTCTTAATGTTTCATACATCATATCATACTGTCATTTCACAGGGTGGTTCCATATTTTTAAAAATTCTTAAGTTTACTGGATCTGTATTCCAAAGAGATCATAAAAAAGAGAAAAGAAACACATGTGCAAGGAACTAGAAATTGAGTGGATGCCCATTAATTGGAGAATGGCTGAATAAGTTATAGCATAATGAAATATTATTGTTCTAAAAGAAATGATGAGCAAGCTGATTTGAAAAAAGCCTGGAAAAAATTACATGAACTGATGCTAAGTAATGTGAGTACACTGTACACAGCAACAACAAAATGATGTGATGGTCAACTGTGATGACTTGGCTGTTTTCAAAATGAGGTGATTCAAGGCAATTCCAATAGGCTTGTGATGGAAAGACCCATCTGCATTCAAAGAAAATACTAGAGACTGAATGTCAAAGTATAATATTTTCACTTTTGCTATTGTTGTTTATTTGTTTGCTTTTATCTTTCTAATTTTTTCCTTCTTGGTCTCATTTTTCTTATGCAGCATGGCAAATATGGAAATATATTTAGAAGAATTGCACATGTTTAACCTATATTGATTATTTGCTGTGGGGTGGAGGAAGGAAGGAAAGAAAGAAAAATTTGGAACACAAGGTTTTGCAAGGGTGAATGTTGAAAACTATCTTTGTATGTATTTTGAAAACTAAAAAAAACTATTTTGAAAAAAAATAGTTTAAAATTTTTTCAGTTTTTAGTATTTTTATTTTATAATTTAAATATATTAAAGAATACTTAATGAGAGTATTTTAATGTACTTATTAGTACTTTTAAAAAATTACTTACAATTTTATTTACGAACTTGCCCTGGTATCTGTGGTTGAGATGAATGAATTCTCCTGCTCCCTCCTGTTGTCCATTTAACCAACTACCAACATATTTAGTGCCAGTCTCAGCATAGAGATATGTGCCTTGCCCTTGCCTGTGTTAAGATTGAAAAGGTTTTAACTTGGTATAAGTTAATTTTTTAAAATTTAAAACCTGATTAGGAAATAAAGATATACAGGTTAAAAGAAAAAAGAAAAAAAAAGCAAGATAAAGCTAAATTCCAAGGTTTAGAGAAAAGGAGCATGGGAATAGAAGTCAAATGATTTGGGTTAATTTTGTGACTCTATTACCTATTGTTTGACCTTGGGCAAATCACTGTAAATTTAAAGGTCAAAGGGACCTTGTTGATCACCTAGTTCAACCTCTTCATTTTGTATTTGAGCAAGTAGATATGTGAGCAATAGACTATGGACCCCAGTTTCCTAATCTGTAAAGGGCAGAAACTTTGGAGAAGTATACTTGAAACAAGGATACTTACAACAAGGTGTTAACTCAGTGGAATTGATAAGATGATGGTTCTTTAGTATACATATAATTAGTACTTAGCATGGTTATGTAATGGTTTTCTAGTTCGCACTTACGTAGTATGCTGTAATGATGTAATCATACCAGGGTATTTAAGGGTTGAGAAGGACGGGAAATGAGACATTCCATTTTTGACCATCCTCCTGGTGGCTCTCCTGCCTCCTGCACTCCTCCACTAAGCTCAAGACTGGGCCAGAATAAAGACTAGACTGTATTCCTGACCATTCTCATAATGTCTATCCCGCTGAGACCAAGGCCTGTCCAAAGGACTTCCAGAAAGCTAGCCTGAATATTATACAAATCTACAAAGTAAGTTGATTGGACTGTATCAAAGGTATCAAAATCTGGATATGACCAGAAAAAGTCCAATGTAGGGTGAGAATCAGATTAAAACATAATTGGGAATTGTTTAATAAAAATAAAAATATAATTCAACATAGATGATGCTAATTGATCATTTTCTAAGTCAATATAGGACATAGATGGATCCATTTCTACTTTACTTTTATATAGCAGAACCAAGTAATATCTAAAGTCTTTTCTAACTTTAAATAAAAACAAATCTATGAAATAGCTAAAAGTCTTTTGTTGGAGGCTTAGAAACATCTTTGAATCTCAAGAGTTGAAGAGAATTCTAAGATGGCATCTAAACCAACCAAGAACTGAACAAGAGTATCTTCAACAAAATATCCACTATACTATTAGGAAGCCTTTCCTTTTATCAAGATTTTAATCTGCCTTTGAAACATCTACTTCTGATACAGAATTATGCCTTCTAGGACTAAGAAAACAAGTCTAATATCTCTTGCAAATACTTAATACTTCAAGACATTACTACTATGCTCTGCTAGATAAATATCCCTCATTCCTTTCAGTGATCCTCATAAAACATGATCTCAAGGCACTAATAGCCACATTGCTATGGTCATTCTCTAGCTTATCAATATTCTTCCTAAAATGTGGGAACCCAGAATTAATGCTATAATCTAAATATGGTCTGACCAAGGAAGAATGCAATAGGATTATCATTTCTGTAGTGTTAGCTTAATCCTATGACTCTCTTAAAAATAGCCTCATACTAAATTGGCTTGTTTGTACATTCAGTACTATCCAGTATGTACTCTAGCTTTAAATCCAAGTAAAACTTTGACTTGTCTGATGATCTTCCCCTTTGATGGATACTTATAAACTTAAGTTTATAATCCACTAAAACTGTCAGAGATTTTTCAGATGAATTATTATCTAGTCATATTTCTCTCATCTTTTACTTCTCAAATTGTTGGGGGGGGGTTTAAATCAAGTGTAAAATGCTATATTTAATCCTATTTTAAAATTTCATCTTGTAAGAAATAGAATATATAATGGATAATATCCTGATGCTTATTTATTTACATTATTTACATTGGTGCAAATTCTGACCTATTTATTAATTGTATGAAAATAGAAAAGTCCATTAACCTCTCAGTCTGAGAAATTTTTTTAAAATGTCAGTTATAGATAAGGTTGCATCTGCATCAGTAGAGGAAATTCTATACTAAAGAAATTATAAATCCTTGACATTTTATTAAATTAGACCCAACATTTTAGTCTTTCAAATTTATCTTGAATTTTTCAGTCATTAGTTAACTTTTCCTTACAGCTTTGTGGTTCCTGAAAGTTTAACAATGAGACTATGTATTTATCTATTCAAGTCATTGACAAAAATGTTAAATAAATTTGAGCCCTCCTAGCTTCTATCAAACCTCAGATAAATTTTCTTATTCTATATGAAGTCTTTCCTGAAACCTCTTATTTTAGCACCTTCATTCAAATGATAATCTCTAATTGATTCAGCATTATTTTCTTTGGACACAGTTGTTTGAATACCGTTCCCCTTATTAAACTATGAGTGCCTTCAAAGTAGGGCCAGTCATTTGCTTTTTTTCATATCCCTAGGACTTAGCATAGTAACTAGCACAAAGTATGTGCTTAATAAAGACAATGTCAGATCCCTAGAATACTGTAATAGAAACATTCATTCAACTTAATATTAAGTTTTTCTTCGTTGTTTCTTGATGTCTCAGAATTATTAACTTCCACTTGATAAGTCTAATATTTAAGGAGTTATTTTCTTCAGTAAGGTTTTATACCTCTTTTTAACTGTTCTCTTTTCATAGTTTTCTTGATTGTTTTCATTTCTTTCCCCAATTTCCCCTCTACTATTTTGATTTGCTCTTTAAAATTTGTGTCTTAAACTTCCCTGTCACTATAGAAGATTTTTATGGCCAGGATTTTTATTGTTTATTCATTTGTCCAGACTATTTTTTTTAACTTTATGTTTGAGTTGAGCTCTGATCACTTGTGAGGTGGATAGCTGGCCTGAGTTTCTGTAGAGCAGCCTATGGGTTTTCAGTGCTTCCAGGTAGTGTGATCTATGGAGAGATCTAGTCACTGCCCTCCCTCTCTGTATGTTGATAACCCAGGTAGGAATCCTGCTTCCTTGTGATTGGGACCACTCCTTTTAGCCCCAAAATTGGTACTCAGAACTGGGTGATGGGCTTTTTAGCTGCTAAATGTTGCAAGTTCTATGCCCAGGGATAGCACAAGGGTCTCCTAGAATCTCTTTCTGACCAGCTAATCAGTCACCTTACCATTCCTGTGCATTGGGTATACCAGTAATTCTGCTTCTGATGCTGCAGCTTCTACCTGCAAAGCCCCCAGCTGGTGGAACTTACATGCCCACCCTAGTATCTGCAGACTTCCTTCTCTGTCTATCTAAACTGTTTTGGACCAGAACAGAGATTTATTCTAATTTTTTGTTGACTTTTCTGCTCAGAATTTGATTCGGTGTTTTCTGTGCTCATTTCATAAGAGAGTTTTTGGGGGAAGTGTGACAGTTGTGACACTTCACTCTCCCATCTTGGCTCTACCCCAATTTGACATTAGCTTTTAACAGTTTTTGAATATAGTCATTCAAGTAGTTCAAAATCCAGCAAATAGATTAATTTCTAGCCTAAATCCACAATAAAAATACAAGAGTTTTTGTCAAATATTTTGCTAAAATATAGATAACTTGCACCATATCTATTAAAAAAAATCTGGATGTATCAGTCTAGAGTTTTTCTTTGTTTTGTTTTGTTTTGTTTTTTGGGTTTTTTTGTTCAGAAAGAGAATGGGAAAAACTCTTGCTACATCTAAGTAAGGATCTCTTCTCTTTCTGGTTTTGTTTTTTGTTGTTCTTCATGGAGTCACAGATTTCTTTTTGACTCATTCTTCTAACTATCAAGGAAGCTGTGCATTTGGCTAGGTTTTAGTACCTCCTATACTAAGTTATTCATTATACTTTCTATTCTTTCCTCTAAAGCTTTCATTTCATTTTAAATTATTTTCCCTAGAGCTTTCATTTAATTTGTAATATTATTTTTAAGCTCTTGCATCATTTCTTTCAGGGATTTCATTAATGCTTGTAGTAAAGCAATCTTTTTGTTTGAGATTTTGCTTATAGATGTTGTGGATTTTCTCCTGGATTTTTATTTCATACATCTCTGGATGACCTCTTTATGGTCATTACCTTCTTCTGCTCACTATTTTTCTAACCTTACTTCATTAATGAGGACTTTGCGTCAAGGCCGGATTCTAATTTCTTCTGGAAGACTAGTGGTGCTTTATTTGGTCTCAAACTATTTATATGGGGATTTTACAATTGCCTCCTATGGGTGTGGAGTTCTGTGTTCAGAAATTTCAGCTAGTGCAAGTAAAATGAAAATTTTCAGTTCCTTATCTAGAATATGGTTTGAATGTTGCCCTCTTGATACAAATCATGCCAGTCAAAGGTCAGAGTAAGACAGCCAAAAGCTCTAGGTATCCTTCATCCAATCTCTAATAACAATGCTACTAAGCACACAACTTTGATCTGCATGCTGGAAGTATTTTGTATCACTTACTCCTAGGCTGGACATTTCTGACTGAAACCTTTTGCTACTCTTTTTAAACATACAATTTTCATTCTTTCTGTCTTTCTGTCTCTGTCTCTGTCTCTTGTCTGCCTGTTTGTGTGTCTGTCTGCCCCTCTCTTCTCTGTGGATCGGTGTCTCTCTTCCTCTCCTCCTTTAACTTAATGCAGTTTCTTTCCATGAATTTTATTCAATCTGATATTCTTTTTTTCATCCTTGCTGCTATTCTGCTCTCAGTCACTCTCCTTAGCTAATTGAAAGTCATTCTCTGCAGTTTCTGAAAATACTTATTTGCAGCTGGTTTGAAGCTGTAGGTTATTCTGCCATCAAAGAACAAGCCCAAGAAGTCCAATTTTTTGATCCATCCATGCCCTGTAAGATGGAAAGCTAAGCAACCTTTCACAAAAAGAGTAATTTTCTATGACTCATCTTGAAAATACCTGGAGTCCATAATGTGGATTTTGTGAGTTCTTCATTGGACACATATCATATTCTACTTTTGCAGCCAAAATACCTCATCCTTCTATAATTTTTTTTAAATTGCTCAACCAATTTTGCCATTTTTTCATGCAACAGAGAGCCACCAAAATTAAATTTCTCTCTATCTTTTACTATTGTATATTTCTAAAATTCCATGAGTCAATATATCATTTTCCCAATATCAATCTCTCAAAATCCCCATGATCCTGTTGAAATCACATAAATTTATCAAGGATTTGAGAACACTACCCATTCTCTGGTGATTTGCAGACAGTGTATAATGTCTATGCTGAATAGGTCTATCTGCTCTGCTTGCTGCTCATTGACAGTTGTAGCCTTCACCAACCCTTCTGGTTCCAGCTCCCTATGATGTTTGCCCTCTCCCAGGAAGAACTTGAAAAAACAATGGTTCAGTCTTAGTTTCTAACAAACTCTTTGGTTTAGGCTGGGTCCCCTATTACCATGGTTTCCTAAATCTTCTGTTATAACCAAGAAATCAATGGTCGTTTACCCAATAATAATCAAAAAGTTCTGGGGTTTCTCCAGTCAGCCTACCAAAATAGGTGGTATGAAAAGATGAGGAGGCAATCTATAAAATAACATTATTTCCTATACCAATGGGTTACTGAAAATCTCTGATTCATGATAAATTACAGATTCACACCCTTATATCTCGTTCTTTCTATCCTTACCCTTTGTGGCCTTAATCTGAGATCTGAAAGGGATACATTCTTATGGAGGCAATTTCCGCAACAATACAGTTTCTTGAGGAATAGGAGCACATGCCCAGATCAGTGAGTTAAAATTACAAAAAAATGAGACTGAAGAGAAAGTGTACATTAAGAAAAAAGTGTCCATTGCAAGGTCCTTTTCTCTGGGGTATATGGAAAGAATTTAAAAGTAGAGGACCTGATCCTGCTAACTTATGAGCTACAAAGTCATTAAAGAGAGCAAGCTATACGGAAGAAAACAATTTGAATTTGTTTAAGAAATCAAAACTTTTTATAAAAGTAAATGATGTTATAATACAGTGATATTGCAAATAAATAGTATTTTTATAGACCCTACTACAAGAAAAACAGAACTCAGTTTAGAGCAAAACAAGACACAGACCCAAATGGAGACATAAAAATAAAATCTTAAACAATGAGTAATCAAAATTACAAACAATTTGTAATTTTCTAAAAGAAAATTACATGCCAAAATGTCTGGGATGCAGCTAAAGAAGTCCTTGAGGCAAAAATATATCACCAAAACATATAATGACAATATGGAAAAGAATATTAATTAACTGAACTACATAATTCTTAAAATTAGAAAGTCAACAAATAAGCAGAGGAGATAATCAAAATTAGAGGGGAAAAATAGAAAAACTGGAAACTAAAAATACTATAGAAATGACAAACAAAACTAAAAACTGGATCTTTGAAAAGATTAATAAAAATGTATATCTTTAACCAATCACATATGAAAAAGGAAGAAAATCAAATCAACAAAATAGCAAAGGACCAGGTGAAATCACAACAAAGCCAGAATTGTCAGAATCTATTATGTAGCTTCATGCTTATAAAAATTCATATGTTTGTACATAAAACTGAGGATACATAAGAAATATAAGGATATTTTCTAAAATATCCAAACTAACTGAAAAACAAATAGAGATCTTTTTCAGAAAAGGAAATAGAATTACCAAAGGGGAAAAAGTGCTGGAGAGGAACCTCCTGATTCTGGTGGATTCACACGAATTCTATCAAAATTTTAAAGAAAAAATAGGACCAGTTCTGCCCAAATTATTTTCAAAAATTGAGGCAGGAAAAGGAACTCTATCAGACTTTTGCCATTCAAAAATAGACTTGATAGTTAAACTAGGGAAGCATAAAGCTCAGAAGAACTAGAAACTGATATTAATGAATACTGATTTTTTAAAATTTAATGAATTCTTGTTAAACTATAATACTTCCATGAAATCATACATTATGACCAAGTATGCAAGGATGTTTCAACATTAGGAAAATAATAAATATAATTAATCATACTAAAAACAAAAACATATAAAGCCATATATTATCTCAATAGATGCATTAAAATTTTTTTTGAAAAGTACAACATATAAAATACCAATCTGTCAGTGAGTTGTGTAGATACATCAGATGGTAAACTACATATTTGTAAACCAAGAAATATTTTGCCCAATTCTATCATATACATAGATCAGGTACATGGCTCAATGGTAGAGCTCTGGGAATGGAGTCAGGAAAATATGAGTTCAATCCAGACTCAGTTGTGTGTCCTTAAACAAGTCAGTTTGCCTTAATCTACTGGAGAAGTTAACCACTTGGTATCCTTGCCAAGAAAACTTCATGAACATACTCTTCATGTGATCCCTGGGATCACAAAGAGTGTGATGTGACAAAATAGCAATAGCAAAAATCATGTATGCTGGCCAACGAGGAGGAAAAACCCTGGGTTTAATCTTAAACAGAAGCATCAAACATGGAATCACACCTGGCTATGTATATGTGATGGTTAGTTATAGTCATTTTGCATACTACTCCAAAAGGTACACAAAGAAGTTATATATTCCCCAGAGCAAAGGACTACAATTTTTCTCTGAGGTTTCTGCACAACCTTTTCCATAACAATAGTTATGCTTTGTAGCATGCTAAGATTTACAGAGTTATTTATATGCCTTATTTAGGGCTTAAAACAACACTGTGAGAAAGTTATTACATATATGCATGTATGCATATATTATATATATATATTTATATGTTGTTTATTTCTATTTTACAGATGATGAATTTAAAATTCATTCCTGAACCAGCTTCTAAGTACAGTTTTTCCTACATTGCTGATGTATATAAGGGTTATAAATACCCTCCCAATTCTAGCATATGAAGCACTGATCACACTGACCTAATTTATGTTCATTTAATCCAAGTCTAGCATTCTATATATGCCATGATACATCTATATTCTTCTTTCCTCAGACAACTCATTTCCCACTCCATTCATTTTAGATTTGATCTCTAAGTATACTCATTTTGAATTTCTTTTACTTCTCCATCATGTCCTCATGCCAGATACCTACCCTTTTATCTCTCATTTTTATGGAATATTTCCTCAATAGATTGTAAACTCCTTAATCTCAGGGCCTACATTTTTTTATTCCAGAACCTAGCAGTGGCTTGCACATGGTGCTTAATATGTATTTCTTAACTAACTGACTGATTCTTCTGTGCCTGGTGGATAATGAGAGTAGTATACACATGCTTTTTTCTCCAGCTGTATGATGAAAACTTCTCCCACATAAATCTATGGAAGGATGTTTTAATAAATTATCAAGAACATGGTTTTCTAACACAGATGCCATAGATTCATACTGAATTGAGTATTTTCCACAATGCTTTATTTTTAATTCAAATATACTTGAAATGAATTTTGTAGATTTTATTATTCAAAATTTTCTTTCTTAATAAGAGCAATAAGTCTAAAGATATCTCAGGGTTTTTGCTTGCCTAAATAAAATAAAAAGACGAAAGAAACAGTAAAATAAATAAATACATAAAAATAAACAACAACAAACCTTTGGTGAGCAAACCATTCTCCAGTATATGTATCATTATTTGGGTAGTAATAAACCCCATGGCCATGCCTTTGGTCATCCACCCAGCTTCCTGAAATTAACAATTCAAAAGATATGCCAACATAAGCAATCCAATGTAGACTGTCTTTGGATGTTTATAATTTATTATGGTATTCTCACACACACACACACACACACACACACACACACAGAGGAACAGAGGAATTATCCTCAGAAAGTAAAATAATGGCATCTTTTAAGTATTTTGTTGATGCTTTTTATTTTTACAACATGGTCTATCCTTAAAGCCTTCATCCGAAAAACTCTTTTTTTTAAATTGTAATTTGACTCTCTAGAAAAAACAAAATAAACAAAAAACACACTATATTTCTATATTTCACTACCCTTCAAGACATAGAATACTATGATGTACCATTTACCATCTCAGATGGCATTTATGGCTCAACATTCTTTGTAGCAACAGGCTTCCCTGGCCTTCACATAGTCATCAGATCACTTTCCCTAATCATGTCTACTCCGACAACTCTTTTATCACTTCACATCTAGTCACCATTTTGGCTTTGAAGCCGCTGCCTGGTACTGACACTTTGTAGACATAGTCTGACTATTCCTATATGTATCCATTTACTGATGAGGCTCATATTTTTCTAGTATAATTAGTACTACTGATTTCCAATCATTAAGTTCTGAGTAAAACCAGATTCTAGCTCTCCTGATCAACTCTGCCCTAGCAATAATCAGTTCTCATCGCCTTTTGATTACCTCAACTCTACCTATACCTAGAAAAATCTAGCCTCTACGAATGCAGGTTCGACCCCCTAAGCCCTGCCAGACTTCCATTCTCAATAAAATTCTTCCTAATTGCTATTACATTTCTCCTATTCCACCTAGAAATTGTCCTCTTTTTACCACTACCCTGAGCCACCCAATTACCAACAACCAACACTATGCTTGCCTTATCATACTCCCTCATCATCCTACTCACAGCATACGAATGGTTCCAAAAAAGTCTTGAATGAACCAAATAGGTTTTTAATCTGATTAAGATAATTGCTTTCAACTCAATAAATCATGGTTCTACCCCATGAATATCTTATGCTTCCTATTAACCTAAACCTAATCATGGCTTTCCTGTTGGCCCTTATAGGAGTCCTAATTTATCAGTTCCATCTAATATCTGAAACTGATAAATTATGTCTAGCGGATATAATGTTGTCTCTGTTCATCCTTATAACCCTCCTAATTACCCACTACCACATATTCTCAATATCCACAACCCCTCTAATCCTATTGGTTTTCTCAGCTTGTGAGGCAGGCGTTGGCCTTGCACTACTGGTCAAAATCTCTGGCACTCACGGTAATGACTATATTCAAAACCTCAACCTGCTACAATGCTTAAAATCCTTGTATCAACCTCTATACTTATCCTATTACCCTGACACTCCAAAAACCCTGAGTATGAATCAACACTACAACCCACATCTTCCTAATTAACATCTGAAGCCTAACTCTTTCTTTACCATAGCTCTGACCTAGGCTACAATTATAACAACTCCTTCTCACTAGACTCTCTATGGGGACCACTCCTAGTCCTATCGTGTTGGCTTCTTCCACTGATAATAACTGCAAGCAAGAATCACCTGGCCCATGAAAAAAAATCTATCTTACCATATTTATTCTTCAACTATTCCTAATCATAGCCTTCACCTCATCAGAGCTAATTATATTCTATATCCTGTTTGAAACTACCCTAATCCCCACCCTAATCATCATCACAAGATGAGGAAGCAAAAACTAATGACTTAAAGCAGGCCTATATTTCCTATTCTATACACTAATTGGATCTTTCCCACTTCTAGTAGCCTTATTATACCTACATAACAGTCTAGGCTCCCTCCGCATACTGACCATGTCACTAATCTCACCAACCCTAGACTCCTCTATATCAATTACCCTACCCTGATATGCATGCATAGCAGTATTCAGAGTAAAAATACTACTATTTGGCCTCCACCTCTGACTGCCCAAGGCACACGTGGAGGCCCCTATTGTGGGCTGTTATTGGTTTTAGCTGCCATTCTACTAAAACTAGGGGGCTATCACATTACACAAATCACAATCTTTACCGAACCAGTAACAATAAACCTATGTTATCCATTTATAATCCTCTCACTATGAGGCATAATTATGACAAGCTCTATTTGCCTGTGACAAACAGGCCTTAAATCTATCACCTACTCCTCTGTAAGCCACATAGGTTTAGTAATTATTGCTGCCCTCATGCAATCTCCATTTAGCTTTATAGGAGCAACAGTACTAATAATTGTTCAGGGACTCACTTCCTCAATACTATTCTACTTAGCCAATACTAACTAGGAACGCATCCACAGCCGAACCTTAATCCTAGCCCTAGGCCTCCAAATTGTACTTATACGCACCTGTGGGCCTAACCAATGTATATGCATCTGATGGCCTAACCAATGTATAAATAATGACCTTAACTACTAAGTCTACCCTTTCACTTTTAGGAAAATAATGTATAGGGAGAAGATGAAAGAAACTGAAGGCAGAAGAGTTAAACAAGGAAGAAAGAAGAAATGTGAGCACAGACACATAGAGAAATTTAGTTTTTCCAGAGATGTTAGCCATAAAAGTTTGTTAGAGTGATAAGGTCTAGATTTAGGGAACCAAAATGAGATTAGGGTTTCTGGTGGTCAGGGAGTTAAATGATAAGGTCTAGTGGCAGGTTTGGGGTTCAGGGAACCAAATTGGGATTCAGCACAAGGATAGGGAGTTTTGGGAAATTTCCTTCTGGCAGCACAGAGATTCTCTGTAAAGGAATTTACAGACCCAAAAACCTAGATTGATAAAAGAGATTTAATTATAGGGATTGGGAAGTAAGGTTAGAAATCCTGACAGAGAGGTATAAAGTCTCATTAGGGAAATAGGTGAGAGTAAAAAGAGGTTAACACTGGAAAAGAATATTATTCCAGTGGGCAGATCTATGGAAAACGGAGTTTTGCACTGAGAATGCAGTTCTCAGTGGACAAAAAGTCCTGGCAGCAAAGGGAGCTGCCAAAGTCCATCTGCAAAGACTTTAGTTGATGGAAGCAATTCTATTGAGTGTCTTGATGGAGGTTGACACAACATGTACAGGTTAGACCCAGTGGGGGTTGGGATAGCCCAAGTTGACTCAGCACAAGCTGGGTTTCAGCTTGAACTGGAATTCAATGAGTTTCTTCAAAATCAAGGAGATTTTCTTCTTCAAGGATTTTTAGAGTTTTGGGGTCCCCTCTTCAAGAAGACCTGAGGAACCTACACTGAAGCATGAAGACAACAGAAACTCTCAGCTCCTGGGCATGAGAGCCAACCAAGGAACAGGGTAGATCTAGTGATCCCTTTCACACAGTGAAGTCTCTTTTCCAACTAACTGGGAATGCAAGGTTGCTTATGTCTTGTATGCTTTTTAATAAATTTTTATTTGATATCTTTTTTCTACATCATTTGGATTTACTCATATGTCACATCTTCTCCCCAACTTCCTCTTGCACTCCTTTATGGATTGCTTTATGGAGGGAAGGAGAGAGGGAAGGAAGGAAAGAAGAAAGGAAAAGAGGGTGGGAGGGAGGGAGGGAGAGAGGGGGGAAGGAAGGGAGAGAAGGAGGAAAGGGAAATAGTATAGAAGGGAGAGAGAGAGGGAGAAAAGAAGGGAAGGAAGAAATAAGGGAGGAAAGGAGGGAGGGATGAAAAGGGCTGGAACTCTGAAAACGGTGTGCTTAAATCAGACAACGGAGCAGGTAAGGCTAATTACCTCTTTTTTGTGAGACAATGATTTTATTAGCATATGTTTTGAATAAATGGCTCTTCTCACTGTTTTGTGCTTACTGAATGGTGTTAAGATAATTGTAGACAAGGATTTGAGGGCAGGGTGAGAGAAGGGTGAGAGAGGGACTTTGCTTTGCGGCAGGACAGGAGCAGAGAAGTTGGTGACTTTGGACTCGAGAATCCAGGATACATCTTTGGTGAGCCTTGTGGCAGTTTGCCTGATTCTTTCAATTCTCCTCCTAAAGACCAAGGACTTTTACTTATCCTGACTCTGGCTGATCCTGAGGCCTCCAGGGAGCTAGCCTGGACTTCACAGAGGTATAATAATTATATTAGAAAAATTGGTATTACACAAAATGTTCTACCCTTATACGTCTCCCACCCCTGCAAAGAGATACAGTTCAGAGAGGAGGTATCTTCTTATATCTCTTGAGACCAAGATAATATTTTAAAATTGTGCAACATTATTTTTTGCTTCTTTGTGACTATTTTTATTTCCATTTACATTGTTGTAGTAACTGTGTACATTGTTTTCCTTGCTCTGCTTACTTCACTTTGTATCAATTCATGTAAGTTTTTCCATGCTTCTCTGTATTGATCATATTCTTCAATTTTCACAGCAGAGTACTATTTCATTACATTCATATAATTTATTTAACCTTTCCTTAATCAATGGGATCCTATTTTTCTTAATTCAAAAAGAAAGAAATGAGAGTGCTATGAAAATAGAAGATGCAAATTAAAATTTTAAAGGGAAAAACATGCATTTATATAAGTATAAACTATGCACACAAACACACAAAGTAAATACAAGGCAGAAATGAGAGCTATTAGGAAACTGAGTTCCAAGAAAAAGCTCATCTAAGAGGTGCAGCTTGAGCTGAATTTTGAAGACAAACCTTGGATTGAAAGAAGTGGAGATCAATAGGACATGCATCCTAGGCATAAAAGGGGCAGAGAGGATAGGTTGAACAGTCTCTAAGAAATAGCCAAAAGACCACTTTAGCTAGAACATTGATCTCTTAAAGGGAATGACATATAAGGAGACTGCAAAGGCAGACTGGATATAGCTTGTGAACTTGTGACCTTGAATTTGATTGTAAGAGAAAACCTGCACCTTCATAAGGTTGAGGGTCAAGATAATGAGTTATATTTTGATCATGTTGAGTTTTAAAATAGCACAGTTATTTCCTTGATTCTTGATATTTCTTCTTCACCAACTACTCTTTTGAGGTTATAATTAGATTTACAATGTAATTTCCCTTATAACTTTCTCTACCTTCTGCAACAAAAAAGGAAATTATCATGAAGTTAAGAATTTACCAAGAGAACTGTTCAATTCTGCACACATATATTGTATCTGGGATATACTATAACATAATTAACATGTATAAGACTGCTTGCCTTCTAGGGGAGAGGGTGGAAGGAGGAAAGGGAAAAGTCAGAACAGAAGTGAGTGCAAGTGATAATGTTGTAAAAAATTACCCAAACATATATTCTGTCAATAAAAAGTTATAATTAAAAAAATTAATAAAATAAAAATTTTTAAAAAGAAGTTAAGAATTTACCAGATGCTTTTCTTATAGGAGAAAGAGAATGTTAGCATACGTAGCTTGTAATGTTCTCAGACTGTCCTCACAACTGTATTTTGCCCCAGTACCAGCTTCTGACATGTTAAAAATTCATAATTCAATCCTCTATTAGCCTAGAATCAGCCTAAAACTCTTCCTCCATTATATCAACTGCTCAAAATCCTTTATCTATTCCTCTCTGCCTACTACAGAAAGTGCCAGACCTGCAATCAAGGACCCATTCTAGGCCATTTCTAACTTTCAAACTTTTCTTCTGACTATTTCAAAACAATCAAACTGATAAGAGTCAGACTGATATTGCTTTCCAAATATAATTTAAATATTTCCAACTAACTTTTTGCTCATGCCATTCCCTTTACTTGAGACACAAGTTTTTCCCTTTATTTCTCTGGTCACACAAATGCAAAATCAATTTTTAAAGCAATTTTTTGGCATTTTATTAAATGTTACCCTTTGCTCCTAGCTATCTTTTTATATTTAAAAGTTTTGTCTATTGATTAGCTTGCAAAGTTCTTGAGGGTAGGAATTATATTTTTATTTACCTACTATCTCCAACAGTGGATATTATATATAGCAGGCACTCACTAAATTATTTTTGGCTGAATGAAATAAGAATGTGTAGCTTCCCATCTACTTCAATATTCACAGATAAGTTCAGTCATAGAAGAAAAATGAAGCTGATTTTCTTATGTTGAAACAATAATATATAACAATACAATTTTACCTTCATATTTTGATCCATCTGGATAGATAAACAAGCCTTGACCATGTTTTTTATTTTGTTGATATTCTCCAATGTATCGAGCACCACTCTTAAATCTGTAGGTTCCCTGAAATATATTGTTCTTGTCATTTCTGAATCTAATTTAAAGAACATTCTTTAAAAAAGAAAAAGTTGTATAACAAAGTTAATCTTACCTGACCATGTCTTTTACCAAATTCATATAGTCCATCATATACATCCCCATTGGGCAACATTGCTTTCCCTTTTCCATGTCGTTCACCTGCTTCATTGCGATCTCCTTCATATTCCTAAAGAAATAAGATAAGGAAAGTGAATTGATTTATTAAATAGATGAGTTAGAGAAAAGTATGTTATTTAAAAGCACTTTTAAAATATTGACTGTATAAAATATTAGCAAGGCTGGTAGAAGTAGCTTATGGGGTATAATTTCAGGGATCTTCAGAAGACTCTCCTATTCCTCAAAATATCTTTTTTACATGCTAATTGATACCTGAAATTTCTTTTAATTAATACAAGGTTTATTTTATTCCATAATCAGAAATAAAGGAGGTGGATCCAAGATGGTGAGGTAAAGATTAGAACTTACCCAACCTCTCCCCAAACTGATCCAAATTCCTTTAAATAATGACTCTAAATAAATTTTTGATTATCACAACACTCCAAGAGTTGAAAATTTTCAAACCAAAGGCAACTTAGAAGGATAGCAGAAAAAGTCTGTGACACCAGAGTGGGAGCATTGTAGGAGAAAGAGAACTTTGACACAAATAGCTTGTAGTATTCTCAAACAGACTCTCCTCAAAACTGTATTTTGCCTCAGTCCTGGTATGCAGTCCTTGTGTAGATCATACCATCCCAGCCTCAGCCCTGGTCCTGATCTCTGAATCAACAGCAGGATGGTGGCTTCCAGACCTCTCATCCCAGGTCCTCACACCAAAGAGGAATTGGAAGGTTAACAGAAAAGGTCTGTGCCAGCACAACCCCAGCCCCATAACTAGACTTGTCCTGGCCCCAGACCCAGCTGGGATATGGTCCTAGCCCCACCTCTAAGCCCAGGGACACTAGGAAGGCCTTGGAAAGTCAATAGAGAAAATCTGTGGCAATGGGGTAGAAGTCAGGGGTGCAATCACAGTGCAAGCCATACCAACATAGCCCAGGCCCCAGCCTCAGCTCAGCAGAGTAGGATTCTGTTGCTTTAGGACACTAGATATTTTTGTTTATTTATCTGTTTTTATTTTTTAATTTATTTAATATTTTTCCACAGTTACATTCAAAACAACTTTTTTACATTTATTTTTAAGATTTTTGAGTTATTCCCACCCATAGTTAAGAAACCACATGTGAAGTTATTCAAAACATATTCATAAAAGTAAAGTTCTGAACAAAAACATTGATCTCTCACCCTAATGAAAA
Organism: Sminthopsis crassicaudata; assembly: GCF_048593235.1. Taxonomy (NCBI): domain Eukaryota; kingdom Metazoa; phylum Chordata; class Mammalia; order Dasyuromorphia; family Dasyuridae; genus Sminthopsis; species Sminthopsis crassicaudata. Next base: position 268,568,377 of record NC_133619.1, on the reverse strand, counting down.
TACTCTCAAGAAAAAAATAAGTCAAAAATAAAGAGAGAGAAAGTAATAGAGAATGCTTAGATCTGTTTTCAGACTTGATCTCTAGTTGTGGAGAGGATTTTCCCTCCTAAGTCCTTCTGAGGAGAGTGGATGATTGTACTATTGAGAATAACAAAGTCATTCACAGCTGATCATCCCAGAACACTGCTATTCCTTTGTATATAGTATATTTAACTTCGTTCATGGAGGACTTTCCAGGTTTGTCTGTTTTGTTTTGTTTTTTTTCTAAGAGCATCCTGCTCATCATTTTCCAGAGAACAATAATATTCCATGAGACAAACTTAGCACTAGATCTTACAGCTACAGTGCTCTGATTTTTTTCTCCCAATTCATAAAGCAATGTGTGTTAAAAATAAATTAATTAATTAAAAAAAAAAGAATTTGGAATCACAGAACCTGGATTTAATTCCCAGATCTACTACTTACTCTATGACCAATTAAAAAAAAAGGGATAAAATAAGTCACATTAAAAGATAAAATTGTACAAACTAATAACTGGAACATTACAAAACATGTTCTGTGGAATCCACTGAAATGTGAAAGGGAATAGGTTACCATTGACATATAAACAAAAGAACTCCCCCCAAAAGTGTTAAAAAAAAAAAAAAAAAAAAAACAGTTTAATGTAACAGACTATGTGCTGAACTTGGAGTTAGGAACATCTGGGCTCTAATCTTGACACTTACTTACTGATTGTTAAGGGTATATGTGATGGTTAGGAATGCCTTTGATGTGAGTCTGGCCTGCTCATCCATCTTTGGTGTTTACCAGACATTCAACTCTCATCTATGGCTCCAAGAAGCTATAGCATGTATAGCAGTTATACCCCAGTAAGCTATTTTTTCAAACAAGCTAAAACCAGATTAAGGAAAACTGACCCTCAAACCCTTCAGTGAATTAAAGGGAATGTCTACTCTAAGCATGTGAAGACTGTCTCAAATGGAATGAGTGGATGAAAATTTGTTCCAAAAGCCAGGAAGATGACTAAAGCAGGTGCTATGGAGTGCTGAGAGCTATTTCAAAACACTGAAATCACCAAAGTCTTCCATTGCATTCTAGGTCATCACCAGCCATCTTGACTTTTATCTTGCCCCTGCACTGTGATGACTCAAGTGAGCCTGATGATTTTGTATTACTCTGTCTCACTGAAATCCAATTTATAATGTGATTAGTTCTCTTTGAAAAAGAACAACAGCAATCTAGTTTTTTAAATATTTAAGTCTCTGAGTTTACAAAATATGAACTTTTTCAATATTCACAATAAAAATTAACATTTATAAAAAGCACCAGAACCGAATCTTTAAGTTGTACTTATTTCTCTTCCAATGGTCTAGCTTGTCCAAAAGTCTTTCAAGCTATTAGATAGAAATGAAAGTCATCTTTTATATTCTTTCTAGAGTTAGGCAAAAACAGACAGAAATATCAATTCCCAGCTAAAAAAGTCCCTGGAACTCCCAACAGTGGGCTCTAGATTGCAAACAACAACAACTAGTAAAGGACCATCTCCTCTTTACAATGATCAAAACTTACTTTCAACCTAAAATTCTCATGACTTAGAAAATACTATCAATTTAGGGACATTTGAGGGAAGAAATGTGGAAACTTGAATTTTGACATATAGGAATTCATATTTTTTAGGAAATCTTTATTTTAGCTTATACTTGACATTTGAACCTATCAACATTTGATTTAGCACCTTTTGAATGCTATGAACATCTCTATTTAAAGATTATTCTAGAACCATGGTTTACTCTCTACAATTGCATCATTCTCTGGAAGCAAGTCCTATCTATTCACCCTACTATCAATCCAAGGATTTGCAATATTAGAGGAATCTTCCAAATTGATGGATTCCCATATACATTTAAGGAGAGGACACCAATTCAGGGAGCACCCATAGAACAGCTAACACTTTGGGCTCTTTTTGAGGATGATCATTCAGAGAGACACAAACCTGGCCACTGAGCCCACTATCCATTAAGCATGAGAATTTCTGTAATGTAATTTTAAAAGAGCAGCATGAAAAACCACCTAGTTTTTCTCTCCTCCAATGCATTCTACATACTGCTGAAAGATCACTAAATACTTCTTCCTATGACACGGAGCACAGCATATTCATCCCTGCCCATTTGTTGTTATCCCTGTATGTGAGTGGCCATACATTTGCCAAATGAGATTTGCCTAATGTGCTGAGGTCTTTCACAACTTTCTATTGAAGTAGAATATCAGTTGGATTTGGTTCTATTCAACGATAAGATGATTCAAGGCAATTCCAATAAACTTATGATGGAAAGTACCATCTACATCCAGAGAGAGAACTTTGAAGACTGAATGTGGATCAAAGCATAGCATTTTTACCTTTTTGTTGTTTGTTTGCTTGGGTTTCCCACCCCGCTTTGATCTGATTTTTCTTGTGCAGCATTATGTTGTACAAGAACTGCATATATTTAACCCATATCAGATTGCTTGCTTTCTTGGAGAGGAGAGCAGGGGAAGAGAGAAAAAAATTTGGAGCACAGGTTTTGCAAAGGTGAATGTTGAAAACTATCTTTGCATATATTTGGAAAATAAAATACTACTAAAATAATTTTAAAAAGCATATCAATGGAGTACAAAAGCTATCTATCCTTCAGTCTTACCAATTAACTGAATTTTTTCCTACCATTTATGATTCCATTCTTTATTCTAGTTATTTAGGGTTCCTTGTTACATGTCATAATTTGCCACAATGCTTATCCCTATCACTTTTTGAATGATTTTCTTTGGAGACAGAAGACTTGGCAACATAATCAATTGAATATCAGTATTTTTTAAATGGGCTTTTCTTTCAAGGTTATTAAAATCATTAAAAGAAACAGGGAGAATTACAATGAGCCCCCATCAACAAAATTACTCCAAACAGATCTAGAAAATGTACCAGACTGAATCTTGATGGACAATTTTAAGAAAAAGTCAAAATGAATATTTTTTTAAATCCCAAGTCAAAATGGGAAGACAGACAGAAAAGTTTGTGTTCACTGGAAATAGGGTTTGATCAAAGCATTCCAACAGGAAAGGCTGTGTACTAGGAATGAATATCATTTGGCAATTTTGTCACCCATTAGATAGATCTGGGACAGACTGAGGAAAAAAATCTTACCTAGGGTGGTATTCAGAGATAAGAAATGATAAGAAGGTCCTACCCTAAGTACCAAGAGAGAAGAAAGTTTGGAAACAAACATCAGAAATGTGGCTCAGATCTCTGGAGCCTCTAGAGGGTCTCAATTTCAGCTTCTAGCCTTGTCTGAAGCCTGGAGAAAGATAATCAGGGAAATCCCAGACTACATGTTCCATCATGCTGAACCAACTGATTGACAGGGACTGAGTCTAACAGAAATATCTGACCCAAATCCAGGTCAAGGATTTGAAAAGAACAGATCAGGAGGGGAGTCATTAAACCTGCCCTGGATCACACTATTTGGGGAATACTGAAAGTCTGCAGGTCATCCAACTGAGCTGACCCTGAGACCCTGTAGTAACACAATACTCAGAATCCCAGGAAAGCATTTACATGACCAGGCCAGACCTTCCCTCCAGAAGTGTTCAAAACCTAGTCCTAATCTCAAATCTAAAGTAATAAAGTAGTTTGAAAGAATTCAGAAAGAAAAAAAAAAAGAAACACATAGTAAAGAGCTATCATGGTGACAGGGACACTCAAGATATAAACCTGGGGGAGAATAACTCCTGAATATCTACAAAGTCTCCAGTAACAGAGAATTCCTGGAAGAGCTGAAGCAAGAGATTTGTTTGTTTGTCTTTTAAGTTTACATTTTTTTAATAAATGAAATGAGAGTGCCAGAGGGGAAAAATTAAAATGAGAGATATAGAGGAAAGAAATGGAAAAGGAATCAATAGTTTGGCACAAGAGATACAAAATTTTGACCAAGCAACAATTCCCCTAAACATGAGAATGAACCTAACAAGTCAATAATTCCAAAAAGACAACAAAAAATAAAAAATAAAAAAAAAACCCAAAGTCAAAAGACTTTTTAAAAAGCACCAAAAACAACTGTCTTGAAAGACAAATCAAGGAGAAAAAAAAATTAAGAATGCTACCTAGACATCATATTTCAAAAAATCTTAAAAGAAAACTGCCCAGATTTCTTTAAATCAAAAAACACAGTAGAAATTGAAAGAATCCATCAGTTACCTCCTGAAAGAATACTCCCAGAAACTTTACAGACAAAATACACAGTTAGACTCCCACATGATTTAGCAGTCAACATTATGAAGGAATGGACAGTAGGGTTGGCTTAGCACCAATAGTAATTTAGCCAGTAAAGCTGAGTATAATTCTACAAGGCAAAAAAAAAAAAAAAAAGGATTTTTGATTAAATAGATGACTTCCAAGCATTCCTGATAAAAAGATCAGAAGTTTGGAGAAAGTGAAATTCAAACACAAAAGTCAAGAGAAATGTACAAAGGTAAACAATAATGGACAATGAAAAGGGACAAAACAAGGATAATTGTTTAATTTAAATATGTAGAGATGATATTTGTATCTCTTTTGCACTCCATCATCATCAGAGATCAGGGGGAAGTCCAAATAATTAGAAGGTTTGGGATAGTTTAATAAGTTTCAACTAAAAATCACATCTTCTACAAGCAATCTTTTTATGATGCTCCTTAATATTAGTGCCTTCTCTCTGTAGATCATTGCTAAGTTATCCTGCTATATATCTCATTTGTACATGGTTGTTTGAATGTTGTCTCCACAATGGATTGTGAGTTCCTGAAAGGCAGCTACTCTTTTGCTTTTCTTTTTATTCTCATGTTTAATACCATACCTGGAACATAGTAAGCATTTAATAAATGCATGTTGACTAACTATACTAAATTCTCCTACATGGTCTCTGCTTTTCAGTAAAAGAGGTAAGATACATACAAATAATAATAGCTCAAAATAATGATTCACATTTATACAGTGCTTTAATTTTTGAGGAAAATGTTAAGATAATCATTCCCATTTGAGGAAATGAGGAAAATCAGACTGAGATTAACCTTGTCTTCTGTGTCCATGTTAAACAGTCTTAAAATTTTATAATATTGTCTAGATTACAACAGGAAGATTTTGCATTTGATCTTAGTCTTGAAGAATAGATAAGTTGTAGGCATGAAGAACATTTTAAACCTAAGGAATATTGTGAACTAAGGCACACAGGTAACAGGAAATATTCTTTTTTTTTTTTTTTTAACAGGAAATATTCTTAGAGAAAAGTAATCTAATTTGTTCAAGCATAAAGATGGGGGAAGGGGAATAGCAAAAAACAATGATACCAACATGGGATTCAAGAAATGTGTGCTTAAGTCCCAGCTCTGACAGGTCAAAGCATTGGGAAGTCATCAAGCATTTATTAAGTGTCTACAATGTACCAGGCAGTATGAATCAGCTTTGCAGCTCTGATATGCAACTTGATCATAGTAAATTATTTTTTGGATAAATTGCTATAGTCTTTTTGCCAAGATTTTATTTAAAATTCATAAAATGACTATTAACAATATTGGTGTAAAGTTCTCTTTTCTTTACTCTTTGTGCTTTAGATATTGATTAGATATAGAAATATTGACTCAGCAGTTCCAGTACTGGGTCTGTATAGAGATTAAAAACAGAGAGGGACATTCTGGAGAGCAATTTAGAACTATTCCCAAAGGGTTATCAAACTGTGTATCCTTTGATCCAACAGTGTTTCTACTAGGCATGTACCCCAAAGAGATCATAAAGGAGGGAAAGGGACCCACATGTGCAAAAAATGTTTGTGGCAGTCCTTTTTGTAGTGGCAAGGAACTGGAAACTGAGTGGAAGCCCATCAATTGGAAAATGACAAAATAAGCTATGGCATATGAATGTTATGTGTTAGGTTCTTACTAAGTGCTAAATTGGTACTTAACAATTCTCTAGTTCACACTCTTTTGGTTCCGGCCTTTAAGGGGAGTTTACCCCTTTGAACTTCTGAGGAGGAGTTTACATATGAAAAGGAGTTTATACAACTTTTAAAAGGAGCAAGTTCATTGGTTGAAGTATTTTTCCCACAAGCTCCTGAGTTAACCCACGCCCATTCTCTGGGAGGATAAAAGAGACAACGTTGGGCCTGGAGAAGTGAGTCGAGTCTGGGCCAGAGTTAGGATGGCGGCCTGGAGGAGGAGTCTGGATTGAGGAAGAACAAGACTTCCGGAAGAGAACTTCATGGAAGCTTGAGGAGGTTCAGAGCCAGGATTCAGGAAGAATAGGATTCGAGATTCTACCTTCTCTCTGGCTGGAGGCTGTAGAAGCCTCCCAAGAAACTTGCACACAGAGGAAAAGATTATACGGAAAAGAGATCTCCTCCCAGAGAAGGATTATAATTGGGAGACAACAGAACATTACAATTATGGAATATTATTGTTCTACAAAAATGATCAGCAGGATGATTTCAGAGAGGCCTGGAGAGATTTACAAGAACTGATGCTAAGTGAAATGAGAAGAACCAGGAGGTCATTATACATGGCAACAGCAAGATTATACAATAATCAATTCTGATGGACCTGGCTCTCTTCAACAATGAGTTGATTCAGACCAGTTCCAATGGTCTTGTGACTAGACCCAGATAAAGAGATCCAGAGAGAGGACTATGGGAACTGAGTATGGATCACCTTTTTTGTTGTTATTTGCTTGCATTTGGTTTTCTTTCTCATTTTTCCCTTTTTGATCTTATTTTTCTTGTGCAACGTGATATTTGTGGAAATATGTATAGAAGAATTGTGCATGCTTTACATATATTGTATTATTTGCCATCTAGGAAAGGGTGGGGCAAAGGGAAGGAAAAAAATTTGGAACACAAGGTTTTGCAAGAATGAATGTTGAAAGTTAAAATATGTATATGCTTTAAAAATAAAAGCTTTACTTAAATTTTAAAAGAGGGAGGGAGACAGAGAATGTGAATCTATACATAAAAAGATATTTACAGCAGTTCTTTCAGTGGTAGCAAAGAATTGGAAATTCAGGGTGGGGCCAGATCAATTGTGAATAACTTCTGTTATTCCCAGCAATTCGATGATCCAGGACAATTCTGAAGAAAAACCACATTCATCTCCAGAGAAAGAACTACTGGAGTCGGAATGAAAATTGAAGCATACTTTTCCCTTTCTTCACTTTGGTGAGGTTTTCTTGTCTGTTTTCTTTTACAATTTGATTTACATGGACATATGTTTTGCGTGACCGGATATATATAACCTATGTCAAATTGCTTGCCTTTTCAATGCAGGTGAGAGATAGAAGGGAAGAAGGCAGTGAATTTAGAACTCAAAAATTGGAGGGAAATATTAAAAGTGCTTTTACATGTAATTGGGGGAAAACAAAATATTTATTTTTAAAATGCACTTTATAAGCCTTAAAGTATTAAGGAAATAGAAGGTATTACTGGCAACACATTAGGGAAAACTTTCAATTCAGAATTTAAAAGTTTTGCCTTAAAGTGGGTATTGTTTAGGAAGAAAGGGGAATAGGGATTGGGAGAGAACAAGGGCAAGGTAAAAGAAAGAAGTCAGTGGTAATCACTGGCCTTTTAGATAAATCAAAAGTCAAACTTATACGTTCCAACACACACCACCCTCTCACTCCCCAACTCCTGTCACTAATGATTAAGGGGGGCTTCCAAAGAGTGGGTCTTATACGTTTTCACAGCGAGAACCAAAGAAGTGAAAGAACAAGATCAAGAAAGTCTCAAGTAGCTGATAAAAATTCAGGTTCCCAGATTCCAAGCTTAAGGGGAAAGTACAAGACTATACTTTTTACCTAACTGAAAATTGAATCCCTTTGAGTTAAGATTACTGAGGGAAAAGATACAGATACAAAGAGAGATCCTTTGGGTACGTTCACAAACGAGTGCTGACAAGAACTAACGTTGCAGAAAAGGTGAGGAAGGAAGGAGGGAAAATTGTCAGAAAGGCAGAAAGCAAACCAGAGTTAAAAGCGTTATTATCCCTTTAACAAGCCAAGGGAGTATCCAAGAAAAGAGGAGGTGGTATTGTCCAAAAGTGAGCTGGTACAAATGTCCCCGCCCTTCCCTAGACCTCTTCTCTCATCCTGAGAAGTTTCATCCTCACCCCAAGATAATTCTCCCTTTCTTCCTCTAATTCCTCAGAGCCCAGATCCGACATGATTGCACCACCACCACCACGGTGCTGCCGCTTGAAGGTTTAGTGCCAGCCGACCGACTGACACTTTTCTGTTAACAGTCACCTCGCCGAGAAGACGAGAAGGCTCGCGCCTTCACCCCTTTACTAGTTACCCCCTACAACCTCTGGGTCTCCTTTCCTTGGGGAGGTGGAAGGGGGAGGGGGGGATAAGGAGAGGGAAGGAGTGCAAAGCGAGAAGAGGCGTGGCCAAAACCAAGGTTGTGGAAGAGAACAATGGTACAAAAAGTGGGGGAGAAAAAGGGGTGTGGTTGGCTGGAAGGAGGAAGCAGTGATGAAAGCACAGCGGTTGCCTTAGCAACGGAGACACATCTTGTTTTCTTGATTGCCCCAAAGGAAGCTAAATAGGGAGGGATGTAAGAGCGAGAAGAGAAAGAATCAAAAATGTGTGTAGACTCGGAAATAAAACATATCCTTGAAGGTGGATATCTAGGTTTTTCTTGACTCCCTTCCCCCAAAAGCTATCGTAAACTCCCCCTTCACCCAGAGCAACAGATTGGGTTAGGAAATTGTTCTTACATAGAGCCTAAATCTGTTTCTCTAACTTAGATCCACGGTACCTGGCTCAGCCCTCCAAAGTCAATAAAAACAAATCTAATCTGTCTTCACTTAAGACAACTCTTCAAAATACTTGAAGATAGTTAATTTAGCTCCTCTATCCTCCGGACTAAATAGCCCCAGTCCTTATTTATAAATCCCCAGTGCATACATGGCATAGTCTCCAATTGTAACACCTGGGTGCTCTACCATTGTATTCACTCATTTATTAATATCCATCCTAACACTTAGAATTTAGAATAAAAGACAATAATCTACGTGTAGTCTGATCTAGACAGAATACGGGATTATCACTTTTCTGATTCTGTAAGACATTTTATGTAAATAGTATTTTATTTTTCTAGTTGCATGTGCAATTTTCAATATTAATTTTATAAGATTTTATCTAGTTCCAATTTTTTCTCCCTCCCTCCTTCCATTATCCCCTTCCAGAGAAGATTATTGGTCATACATGTGCAATCATGTAAAGCATATTTGCACGTCTTGAGAAAAAAGAAACAGAACAAAAGTAAAAAATCACGGGGAAAAATGAGAAAACAGTATGCTTCGATCTGCATTCAGGCTCATCAGTTGTTTCTCTGTGTGTGGCTAGCATTTTCCATCACGAGTTTTTTGGAATTATCTTTGATCATGGTATTGCTGAGAAAAGCTAAGTCAGTCATAGTTGATCATCTTACAATGTTGCTGTTACTATGTATAATACAAAACACTATTTATATCTTCTAATTATGACACAAATGAAATCTCCAGATCAGCTACCTGAGTTCAAAATATTCTGTGGGTCCATATCTACTCAGAACAAAACTTGTAATTACCCACTAATGTATTTTCCTTTTTCCTCACTTAGAAAATAAAATAATTTCAAAGAAAAAATATTTAATGAATTTGCCAAGTAAGATCTGCAATAGGACATTACTTTTCATAAACCCAGAGTTTACCACAAATATACATCAGTAGGGAAGTGAACGTGCATTCAGATTATTATATACATGGGGCATGTGGAGGGCAGTTCATACCTCTTGCACTGTAAAATCCCTGATGCCTTTTGATGGGGTCATCACACCGCTATCACAAGGTTAGCTCCTTGCTAAGCATGTGATTTCTATTGGACTCTCTGCTCCTGCTCCTTTCTGGACATAGCACCTTTTCTCTGATGGATTCTTTGGTCTCACAACACCGTCTTTACTTTAAAATCTGTACTGGAGTTCCTCAGTGCCACTGTCCATGCACTCATCTCCTCAGGATGAGCCAAGCCAACTCAGCTTCAGTCAACTGAAATGAGGTCCCTGAGGAATGTCTGCCTAAATACAGGCTGACAGCTCTTACCAGACTAAGATTAAGTCTCTCTGTTGCAACCCCTTTATCTGGTTTAGAAATCAAAGCCTTCCATTACAGATAACAATCTAATTTAGAGTTCTGACAATCTTATATGTTCACAAAATCCTCTCAGGCTTTATGACTGAAGAAATTTAAGCCAGAACAAAAAGGGGGCTAAGGAGACACACACAGTCCAAATTCCTGCCTTTATTATGCAAATCTGTCAGCAGAAAAGCCTAAGTGCTTTGAAGCTCTGAAACCTCAATGTTCCTACTTACATTAGTTTATCCTAAATCACATTAGCTTTTGTTGGTTGCCATAACAAATTGCTGGTTTATATTGGAATTGCAATCTAAGAAAAACCCCATGTCTTTTTCCTGAAGAATTATTCTCTAGTACAATTCTTTCATCTTGTATTAGTGCACTATTTCTCTTGAGATTCTTGAACTTTTGTTCCTCTAGATGAATTTTTTAAAAACATTTTTTCCTGGCTCTATAAAGTAACCTTTTATCTTATGTTCTGAAAAAAAAAATTTAATTTTGATTTTTTTGTTTTGTTTTCTTTTTTTACTATATGTGATGACCCACTAATGAACAATTAATATCTGTCCATTTATTTAGGAATAATTTGTTCAGTTTGGTCAAATTCGACTCTTCATTCTTTCTTGGAAAAAACACTGGGAGTGATTTACCATACCCTTCTCCAGCACATTTTATAGATAAGGAAATTAAGACAAACAGGATAAGTGATTTACTCAGGGCCACACAACTAGTGCCTAACGTCACATTTGAACTCAGGATGGTGAGTCTTATTGACTCCAGGCCTTCTATCCACTGCACCACCAAACTGTCCTGAAATAGTTCAATATTCTTTTATATGTCATAGATTTCTAACTGTTATAGACATTCTGTAGTTTGGGGTTTTTTTGTTTGTTTGTTTTTGTTTTTTAGCTGAGGAATTGGGGATAAGTGACTTGCCCAGGGTCACACAGCTAGGAACTGTTAAGTGTCTGAGATCAAATTTGAACTCAGATCCTTCTGACTTCAAGTCTGGTGTCCTATCCACTGCACCACCTAGCTGCCCTTCTGTAGTTCTTTTGAAAGGAGTTTTTCTCCATGAGTTCCCCTGCTATCTTGAGAACAATATAGTCTAAATAACTCTACCTTGTTTTGAAGTTTTCATTTTGTGATTGAGTTATATAATTTGCTTTTCATTTCTAAAATAAGTACTTGTGTGGTATAACTTGTTAAATAAATACAAATCTGTGATCATCAGTATACGGATCTTCTGAGTAAGGAAGCTACTTCCACGAATGCAAGTTGGCACCTCTTTACAATTTATAGTCTTAGATGATAGCCTTAGCTTAGTCTCCACACTATAAGGTTCTGCACAGTAGACCCTATTCCCAGAGTTTGAGACCTTTGTCTAGCACATTATGCCAATCTGAACTGAAAAAAAAAAAATGACCCACTATGATATTTGGGGGAGGGGGAACAATTCATGATCAGCACTTAGTTTAATGCATTTTACAGGTCTTTTTGGAGTAATTGTGAATGTGTATGTGGGGTGTCAACTTTTTCCAGAGTTTGGTCTAAGAAAGACAGAATTAAGTTGTTGCTGGTCTTTTTTTTCTCCTAAGCAGGCAGAAAGTCATTCATATATGGAAACACTGTTCAAACTGAGCTCAGGATGGTCATAGGCAGCAGAGATTATAAAAATGAAAAACACAAGTTAGGGGGTAAGGGATAATCAATCCATCTTATCAAGTTCAGCCACAAATTTTGGGGTGTTTCTTAGAAGATACTTTATGGCTTTATCTGGTTTGTTCTCCATGCTGTGCTGTTCCTCAAGAATCTGGGCTGGGATTCTCTTCTTGACATAACTCAGCTTAAGGAAGGTTCATTTTGTCTACTGCTGGGCTGATTCTGAATCCCAGATCACTCTGGCCTCTGAATAGTAGGGGAGCTCCAGCAAATCAAGATGGTTAATAAAAATTAACTGCCTTATTTCCACAAGTGGGAGAGAGGAAGCTGCTTTCTTGTACTCCACCTGATCTTGGCTGAAAATATGAACTTCTTGAGGATAGTGTCTTTATATCCCAAGCACCTAGCACACTGCAAAGCACATAATAGATTTTTGATAAATGCTTTTTAATTTGAATTGAATGAATTCTTTTTAGAATTTTGCGAATAAGTTTATTTTGCCTTTGGCTTCTATATTTCTCCAGTGAGCAAAGACATCAAGTGTCTGCAATCCAAGGTAATTTCCAAATTTACTTATGGGAATTGAACTTCAATAGAAGTTTTAAGCATCTATGATGTGTCAATACCTTTAGCCATTTCCTGTTTTTCATTATCAACATCTTATTCACTTAATGCAGGTTGGAACTACTAATTTTATACCTTGTTTTTTTCTTCCGTGAATTTTGTATAGATTTTTTGCCTTTGCTATAATAAATTCATGATCGGATTGAACACAAACAACTAATTTTAAAATAATTCCCAGTCTTTTCCTTTCTATTCATAATATAATCAATTGCATTAGGAGGGTAGTGAGGTAAAATAGAGACAGACAGAGACAGAACTTCTATCTGATGCTTGGGGCTTTCCTACTTCATTCTTAAAAACAGTATTTATGATTCATAGATGTGATGATATAGTGATTTATCTTTTAGTCCATTATCCTTAGGTTTCTCTCATATATAATTCCTGAACCATATTTTTCACAGTCCTCCTCTTTACCTTCCTTTGCACTAGTCATTGACTATTAATTAATTTAATTTGGGCTTTCTGATTGAGTTCTTCAGAGAGTTCCTCTACCACCTCATTTTAAATAGTAGATGTTGGTGTATAAACTATAATTATTCTCATGATAGTCTATTTATAAATGTTTATCATCAGTACTTCAAAATAGGGTGACTAAAAATTCAATTAAGTGTATCTCTTGATAACTTAGAAAGGTGATTTGTTTCCCCAAAGAAGACCTTTGAAGCATCTTTCCATTTAGTTGCAATTTCTGCCTTATAATTTCATTTGTAGGAAAGATATATAAATAATTATAGATCTCAATTCCTCTAAGAGCACCCTCTGTCTCTGCTTTATCCACTTTGCTTCTACCACTGAAGAAGCCCAAAGGGAACATATAGAATTGGGATTCATTTTGTATTTCCCCTTATTTTGTATGTTGCAAAGACCCAAGAATTCATTACTTAATGCTCAGCCTAATGGGGATTTCAGTAAAGGCTTTCAAGCAAAAGCCTTGGTTTACATTCTGGGGTACACACAAACATCTTAACAAGTATTCCCTTTTTTTTTTTTACCTGAGGCAATTGGGGTCAAGTGACTTGCCCAGAGTCACACAGCTAGGAAGTGTTAAGTGTCTGAGGCCAGATTTAAACTCAGCTCTTCCTGACTTCAGGGCTGGTGCTCTATCCACTGGGCCACCTAGCTAGCTCCTTAACAAGTATTCTCTTAACAAACAGTGATTTTGTTTTCTCATGAGAGGCCTACATTGTTGCAACTGCTGAGGTCCTCTTTGCATCTGTATGTTTTATGACATAGAATGCATAATTTCAAATTAAAATTAAATAGAAAAAATTTATTTGGAAACAAACCCTATATTTTGTAGAAATAATGTATATATTTTAATGTATTGTTTTAATTCTAAGAAACAAAGTAGTAATCATCTTGCTTTTTAATTTTTTTAATTCTCTTTTAGAAGAAATTTAATTATGAGAATTTGAAATTCTCTCACCTCTTCAGAGCATATCATAGAATCTTTGATTGAGGGCTATTGGGTGCCTACCTGTTAGGTTAGACACCTTTCTTTTGCAGTATTTGATATCATCATTGCTTTTCTTGAGATGGTATGTTTTCTCTCTCTTACTAAACATGAATTTTATGAAATATGAAATTATAAAAACAAATTATGAAATATGAATATTATGAAATATAAATAAATATAAATGTAAAGGGTAACACTTTGTAAGCCTAATTATTGTTTACTCAATTTCACCATTAAGATTCCTTTTTCTGATTCTTGATCCAATTCATATCTTTTAACCATCAAACTCTCTCTGTCCATTATATGATATTCCCTCCTTGATGATATCATAAACTCCCAAGGGTTAAATTATTATCTCTTTCCTTACCTATAGTAATATTATCACTTTCTTTGTGGATAGCTCTCACATCCCATAAGCATTTGAAACTGGACATGTATAAAACATGTCATTATCTTTTCCAAAAAATTCTTCCTTGGGGGCAGCTAGGTGGTGCAGTAGATAGAGCACTAGCCCTGAAGTCAGGAGGACCTGAGTTCAAATCTGGTCTCAGACACTTAACACTTCACAGCTGTGTGACCCTGGGCAAGTCACTTAACCCCCAATTGCCTCAGCAACAACAACAACAACAACAACAAATTCTTCCTTCTTCTGAACTTCCCTATTATTGTCAAAGGCATCAACATCCTCCCAATCATCTACGCTAATGACCTGGTCAACACCTTACTCTTGATGGATCATAAAGCTGACACCACAAATGTTTGAGAAGAAAATATTAGAATTATATTGAAAATTTCTGCAATAGTAGTCACCAAGAATTTATGTTCACAGCAAGAGATAATTGGAGAGAGAGGAGAAATACAAAAGTAAAGAAGGAAGGACTTTATAGGTGATTTTAGGCTGTCTTATGGTTATCTGAAAGGCATACAAATAAAATATTCCTTGGTTTGGGAAAAGCTGCTCCAACTTTGTAAGAGATTTGGTTATTGAAATATTGGAAGAACTATAGAAGTAAGGAAGACCTTGAAGCAAGAAAGGGACTAGCAACAATATGGAGGAACTTTACAAAATGGAGTTGCTTTGGTTACTTTGCTACCTACAATTATGGAGGGTTTGTTGAATTCACCAGCAAAGAAGCCCTATCTGCCCAGGTAGAGATTCTCCAAAAGAACAAAGACAACCTCAAAAAGATTTCAATTTAGGCGGGAGATTAATCAGATATGGAGTATCTCTGGGTTGGACAGGGCCTACTGCTGGAGTTCTTGTAATTCCCTAATAGATGTCTATCATTGATGTTTCAGCATAAAGAAAGGCCATATACAGGTGGGGGGCTGCAATACAAATAGTGTCAGAAATAAGATAGGGGAACTAACTAAATGGAATTGTTTTAGTTTTCTTGGCTACCCACACCCCATTCACACAGATAGCTACCACCTTGGAAGAGACCCTCATTATCCTATGCTCATATTATTATAATAGTCTTCTGGATTGTCTCCCTCCTCGAATATTGTCCCATTACAATCTATCCTTTACTCAGATGTTAAAGTAATCTTTCTAAAACACAATCTGATCATGTGGCTACACCCCACACCCTACTCAATTAAACTCTAATGACTCCCTGCTGCCTCAAGGATCAAATATGAAATTTTCTGCTTGACTTTCATTAACTTTCTACTTTTTCAGTCTTCTTACCCTTCCATAGACGCTTACACTCATTTTAACTTAAATACAACACTTATCTCCTTATGATATCTGTCAGTTGCCTGGTCTTCCATGCCTGTAATATTCTCTTTCTTCACCTTCACTTCTGGTCTTTTTGGTTTCTTTCAAAACTCAATCCAAATCCCATCTTCTGAAAGAGGTCTTTTCTGTTCCCTCTTTCCTTCCCATCATTGATAATGCCTACATTCTGGAATTCCTATTAAATCTCATTAGTTAAAATAATGAGTGTTCTGAAGTAATTACATCATTCAAATTCATACTATATGTTTCAACTGGGCTAAAATCAATTACTGTATTTTATATAATTATAACTTTTAATATTATAAATCTGAATACATTTTACTTCTTCAGGGAATTCATTATTTGAACTAATTGGGACCCAACTGTACTTCCTATATATATTGTACATATCATATGTGCATGTGTGTAAAATACTTGTTCACATATTGTTTCCTCCATTAAAAGATGAGTTCTTCAAAAGACTAACTAATATTCCTTGATTTACTAAGGTGACCTTTCATCTTTTCCTTCTGGCCCACAAGACCCAGGTCTATAGCATTTCTCACATCCAGTGAACCTCCCATTGCTCTAGTAGTCTTACTACTAAGTAAAAATTATATTATCGACTTGCTTCTTTCTAAGAGGATGTATAGTGGCATGAACTTAAGATTCAGGGAATAACAAATGGTATGATTGTAAACTCTTTGAGGACAGGAATTGTCTGATTATTTTTTATGTTTCCCACAGAAATGGGGAGAAGCTGAGAATCTCCTCATTATATAAACTGTCTACCAACCAGGATTGCTTTATGTTTGACAGAAGAGGTCCAAATGATGCAGTATCTGGCTAATGAAAAGGAAGCCATACCCAAGTTTACAAGGCTTGGGGTCTTTCATCTTTGAGAGAGCCCACTGACTCAATTTGCTGGCTACTGCTAGCTTGGGAATTAGTTTCCTAGTTTCCTAGTTTCCCTAAAATATCCTTGCATCCCTGATATAAACTCAACTGAATATTTCTTTTAATTGTTGGTGCAATCTTTTTGACAGAAATTTATTTTAAAATGTTTAATTGATACTCAGTGATATTTTCTATAGTTTTCATTCTACATTTTATCTTTTTTGATACTAAGTATTAGGACTAATAATTATTTAAGAAGATTTGGTAGGGTGCTTTTTTCTCAATTTTTTAGACTAATTTGTAATGTGTGACCACTAATGATTCTTTAAATATTTCATTAAATTCTCTTATGAATTTGTAAGGAATAGGAGTTTTTTCTTTAGAATTCCTTTAAAACTAATTCTATTACCTTTTCTGAGAATGAACTATTTAATATCTCTGGTCCTCTGTTAGTATCAGATATTGTACATTTTTTAAAGTATTCCTTCATTTTTTCATGTTCTCATTTTTGGATCCACTCTTTGTTTAATATTTAACTGCAAGATTGGCTAAGATAACAGGAAAAGATTATGATAAATGTTGAAGGGGATGTGGGACATTAATACATTGTTGATGGAGTTGTAAACTGATCCAACCATTTTGGAGAGTAATATGGAACTATGCCCAAAGTGCTATCAAACTGTGCCTATCCTTTAATCCAACTGTGTTTCTACTGGCTTATATCTCAAAGAGATCATAAAAAAGGTAAAAGGACCCACATGTGCAAAAATGTTTGGGCAGCAGCCCTTTTTGTAGTGGCAAGGAACTAGAAATTGAGTGGATGCACATCAGTTGGAGAATGGCTGAATAAGTTAAAGTACATAAATGTTATGGAATATTATTGTTTTTTAAGAAATGACCAGCAGGATGATTTCAGAGAGGACTGGAGAGACTAACATGAACTGATGCTGTGAATAGAACCAAGAGAACATTGTACACATCAATAAGAGTATGTGATGAGTAATTGTAATGGACTTGGCTCTTTTCAACAATGGGATGATTCAAGGCAATTTCAATAGACTTGTGATGGAAAGAGAGAGAACTATAGAGACTTTTTTGTAGCTTGGGTTTTTTTCTTGTGTTTTTTTCCCCTTTTGATCTGATTTTTCTTTCCCAGCATGCTGAATGTGGAAATATGTTTAGAAGAATTGCACATGTTTAATCTATATTGGATTGCTTGCTGTCCAGGAGAGGGGAAAGGGGAGAAGGGAGAAGAAAAAATTGGTACACAAGGTTTTGCAAAAGTGAATGTTTTAAATTATCTTTGCATGTATTTAGAAAAATAAAAAGACTATTATAAAAAAATTTAAATTAAAAAAAAAAAAAGAATGGCTTAAGTTTACAGCTCTACCAACAATATGTTAGCGCACCTATTTCCCCATATCCTCTTCAGCATTATCATCTTCTTTTTTTGTCATTTTAGCCAAACTGGAGAGTGTGAGGTGGTAACTCAGAATTGAATTATTTGCATTTCTTTAATTATTAATAATTTAATACATTTTTAAAATGTAGGTATTGATGGCTTTGATTTCTTCTTGAAAACTGCTGATTTGTATCTTTTAACCATTTATCAATTGGAAAGTGACTTTTATTTTTGTAAATTTGATTCAGTACACTGATATTTTAGAAATAAGACCTTTATTAGAGGCATTTGCTACAAGTATTTTCCTCTGTTTCTTGCTTTTATTTTTGGCTATATTGATTTTGTTTATATTTAAAAAAAAACAACTTAATTTTATCTAATCAAAATTACCCATTTTGCTTCCTGTGAGCCTCCTTATTTCTTCTTTAGTCATGAATTCTTCCCTTATCCACAGATTTGAAAGGTAACTTCTTTCCCTAATTTGCTTATAATATCATCCTTTATGACTAAATCATGTATCCATTTTGAGCTTCTCTTGATGTACTGTGGGAAATATTATAGTCTATGCCTTGTTTTTTTTTTTTTTCCAAAATCAGGCTACTTTTCAGTTTTCCCAATACCTATGTCAATAAATAATGTTTGTAGGACTATTCTAAGGCCAATAATACAATTATTGACAGACATTGCCAGAACAATAGCACTGTAAGGTCAGAGGGCTTCAGGATCACTAATATATCTTCCTTAAAATCTAAGGGAAGAAATATTATATTCCTAGGGCACAGGACTTTTACAGTTATTGACAGATGGCCAGAACAATAACAAGGCTAGGATCTCAAAATCATTGCTGTCTCTCCTAGAAGCTATATTATGTCACCTCCACCCTTGTAATTTCATCCCTCCTTCAAATTCTAGAGAAACTTGTTTAACCAAAAGATTAAACTGATTCAATCTAAACTGTTGTAGCAACTCCCCAATTCCCCAATTCACATGTCTTGTTTATAGTTAAGGCAATTTCAAAAGGAGAAATCCAAATATTGTAATATCAATCTAACATGAGAGTTCTTACTTTCTAGACCATCAGAAGAAAACACTCATATGCTGCTCAAAATTTTGCTTTATCAGTCTCTAACCAATTTATATAACAATACTAATAATAATAATAGATATAATAGATAATCAATTCTGTCAGTCCTCATTCAAGATCTTTGGTCACTGAGAGGCCATTGGCCCCATTTATTGGTGATTTTTATTATTTATTAGTCTCGACAATACATGGATCATGCTTAGAATTTTGTCTTTCAGAAGTTCTCTCAGTTAACAATCACAAAAAGCTTCAAGTATGGGACTCCAACCCCCAGGATAGCCCACTCTCACTCCCATTGATTTCCCCAAGGGACTTTTCTTTGGAGCATCACAAATTCAGGCTTGGGAACTCTTCAATAATAATGAAGTAGGTAAGCTCTCTTGCTCAGTGGTCTAAAAGATAGAAGGACCTGGGTTTAAGTTCCAAGAATCTCTACAAGGATTAGAGAATATGTACACTTCCCTCTCTTCCTGTCATGTTGTTGAGACAGATGGTAGGACCCAGGAAAAGACTGGTTTATGAGAGGTTCCTATTAGAAACACACTCTTGACACTGAAAATCAGATATTAAGGAAAATTTATGAAAGAAGAATCTTGGGGTGGCTAGGTGGCACAGTGGATAGAACACCAGCCCTGAAGTCAGGAGGACCTGAGTTCAAATCTGGTCTCAGACACTTAACACTTCCTAGCTGTGTGACCCTGGGCAAGACATTTAACCCCAACTGTCTCAACAACAACAACAAAAAAAAAGAATCTTAAGTAAATGTCCTAAAGTTTCTGACCAGAAGCAGGCCTCACTCTTTTTAGGGAAGAGGGACCCCTGTGCACAGAAGCGGGAGAACCTTTGTAATTGCTCAGTGGTGCAGCCCCTCTTTTCAGAAAGCAGATTGGTCTATTTTATCTGGGTTACAGTCCTCCTGATACGTCTACTACATGTTTTTCCCTAATAACATACTCCCCCCCCCTATCATATATCCCATGTTCAAAAATGGAGGGAAAACTCCTCCTCTGTGATGTGTTAATATTCAATTAACCTATAATGTGGTATGATGTGGTCATGTCAGGTCATTGACCCCAACTAGTTTGTACTGCATTAGCTATTATCTTAAGTTTATGTTTTTCTCAAAACCACAAAACTCTTTCTGATTGGCTGAATCCATCTATGTCTTCTTGGCCCCCCAATTCCTTGTTTGCTCAAGGCTTGTATTGATCACTTAATTGTTCTGTGAATATTAACCTTCCTTAACTTCTTACATTCTGAAAATCTTTTGGTCAGTGGTGGTACCCACTATTCCACACCACCTCAAAGCTTGCTGTGGAAACCCAACTTTTCAGCATTTTTCACACTTCTAAAATCCAGAGATTGTGCACAAAGCAAAAAAGGGGTTTAAATTAATTGAGACTATAACTACTAAAATGTACCAAATTGGGCCTGAAAAAGGGACTCTCTATCACAAATTAAAGTCTTTGGTATTGTCTGTATGTGTGCAACAAGCCATTCAGGTGAGTTTGCAAACAGCTCTTCCTCTCAGCACTTAACTCTTAAATTGCTGAGCGTTAAGAAGGAGAATTTTGCCAGCAAATGCTTCTGTGTGTCTGTGCTTTTGTGTCAGCATCAGTGAGCTTTCATTTATCTGCTTAAATCTCACTTTTACAATGAGTTCTGTTTTTACATCTACAGAAAAACAAAAGCAGCTCTACTTTTCTAGCCACAAAGCAATCTCAGACACCACATCTGTGCAAAGTCTATAAAATATCCACAGGCTTATTTTCTCTGACATCTCTGTTTAAACCCATGGGCTTTTCAGGGTACCCTGACAAAGACAACCTATTAACAGCTGCATCTACACTGGGAAAATCTAGTACTGAGTTTAGGGATAGAAAGCAAAGGTCAATAGATGAACCCTGTGTCCTCCCAGGAGAAATTCCCTTATGCCAGAGAATCTGCACTAAACACCCCACCTGTCTTGTCTGTTTAATTTAAAATCAGTTGCCAAGTCTGTCAGCAAGCATCATCTGTGTTTTTCTGCATCCTGGTAAATTAAATCAACTTCCCTTTTCTGCTGCCTAAATATAATAAAAAACTTTTTCTAAGAAAGTTCATGCTTTGCCTGTAGGCTTTAAGAAAATTTTGCCCACTTGTTAGAAGGAAACCTTGCCAGCAAATACATATCTATCTTATTTGTTCTGCTTTTGCTAACATCTTCCTGTGACTTCTTCAGCCAAAGGAAAGATAGAATAAAAATTTTCCGGCAGAAGTAATAGACAATCTCTCTCTCTCTCTCTCTCTCTCTCTCTCTCTCTCTCTCTCTCTCTCTCTCTCTCTCTCTCTCTCTCTCTGTCTGTCTATCTCTATCTCTATCTCTGTTTTCTGTCTCTATCTGGGTCTCTGTCTCTGTTCTCTGTCTCCCTGTTTCTTTCTCTCTCTCTCTCTCTCTCTCTCTCTCTCTCTCTCTCTCTCTCTCTCTCTCTCTCTCTCTCTGTCTATCTCTATCTCTATCTCTGTTTTCTGTCTCTATCTGGGTCTCTGTCTCTGTTCTCTGTCTCCCTGTTTCTTTCTCTCTCTCTCTCTCTCTCTCTCTCTCTCTCTCTCTCTCTCTCTCTCTCTCTCTCTCTCTCTCTGTTTCTCTCTGTCTCTCTACGTTTCTAAATCTAGGTTTGAAACTGATAATGATGAGGTTTGCCTCAGGACAGAGAGTTGTGAGAACCCCTTCTGGTCGGCATAGCCTTTGCTAGGAAGACTGACTTCCTCAGTGGCAAGTAAAGTTCCTAGCAGAGAAATCATGACAGAAAAGTAAAGAGGGATATAGTCCTGTTAGGTGACAGAGATAAAGTTTCTAGCAGAGAAATCCCAACGGAGAGGTAAAGAGGGTTGTAGTCCTGTTTGGGAAATGAAGGCTGGCACTGAGAAGAGAATGCCTTCTCATTGGGCAGAAGAGCCTTGTGATGAGGTATACTCAAATGTTGAGGTCTAGCTAAGAGATATCTAAATAAAATTAGGGTTAATTGAGGTCTAGTGGCAGGTTTGGGGTACAAGGAGTCAAACGGAGCTCCTCTGCAACCCTTTTGGATTCGGCACAAGGATACAAAGTTAAATGAGTTCTAGGGGCGGCAAGAGTCCCCTGTAAATGAATTTACAGGCCCGAAAACCTAGATTGGTAAAAAGAGGTTTAATGTAGGGTTTGGAAGCAAGATTAAAGTCTGGTTAGTAAAAGGTATTAGATAGAGGAAGAAATACACCATAAGTGGTGGACAGAGAGTCTGTGATGCAAAGCATAATGCTTGCATGTTTCAATTCTCTGCCCAGAGATGATTCCAGCTTGGCTCTTTTATTTGCTTGAAGGGGCCTAGGGTGGAGTTCCAGGTTGATTCCTCAAGGGCCAGAACCCACCAGGTGGGGATTGGGCTACCTGAGCAGATCATTAGAATGGGGGCTGGGTACAGCCCAAATCAGGTCAGATACGGATCTCTCCCTTTAGAATACAATAGGGTGGTTTTGACCAGATCTTGTAAATCAAAGGTCAGTCCCAAAGGAAATTGGAGATCAGAAAAGGAATCTTAAAGGGGACTAAGCCCACATCACTTGCAGGCAGCTTTGCCAAGGAGAGAGAAAGGTTCCTTGGCATGGCTTGTTCTTGCTTTGGATCTCTGCAAGAAAGTGCCCCAAGTTTCCCCTTTTTATAATTTGAAACTTTGGCTAGGGCCTGAGGACAGTTTGAATTGAAATCAGACCAAGCTCTTTGGGAATTGAATAGAAATTTCCCAATTGAATGAGTAGTCCAACTCCATAGAGGTGTTTAGAAATCTAGATCTCCAGTTTGGGCTAAGTAGGAGTATTCTTCGACTCAACTAGTCCCACTAAGATAACAGAATGAAACTAAAAGCTGGCTTAAAGCATTAATACCAAAAACAAGAAAACTTTGGCAACTGGTCCCATAACTTCCTTGCAAATGTTGTGGTTGTTATTCCTCCTTCATTCTCAGAGGACCAGTGAAATCAGGAAGGTGATGTCTTGACTTGTTAGTGAATTGGATGTAAGTAGGGGCAGAGTTAAGTAGGGGCAAAATAATCACCCCCAGTCTCTCCTTCAGTCATTGCAGTCCATTGACAAGATATGTCAGGATCACTGATGCAGAGGGAGACCTTGGCCTTTTTCATCTAATTCCTCTTAGTTTCTCTGAAGCAACACTCATTTAAGAGTTAAAGGCTAGGTAAGAAATGAGGCAAAAGATGACCTATTTCACCAAAAAATCAATGTAGGAGAAAAAGACTCTAGAGTTTCAGACCAGAACAGAAACAATTGTTATTTACACACACTCTGTGCAATCAAAACTCAAACAATGAGGAAGTCAGGCTTGAGCTGGGACCTGTTGTTGTCCAATCTGTGGGAGCCAGAGTAATTTGGGTTTAAAGACATAGTCAAGTAGTTACATTTGAATCCCAGTGAGTTTTATCAAACCCTAGTTTTTCAGAGCTGTATTTCAAAAAATCATAAAAGAAAATTACACGAGATGAAAGAGCTAATTGTCCCTGTTTTGGGAAGAAATGGAAGCAATGTCTGATTTTATATTCTTGGGTTCAGGTATCACTGTAGATGGCAACTGCAGCTAAGAAATTAAGACATTTGCTCCTTGAAGGAAAATTATGGCAACAACATACTAAAAAAGTAGAGACATCACCTTGCTGACAAAAGTCTGCAAAATCAAAGTATGGTATTTTTACCATATGCCTATGAGAGATGGACCATAAGGAAAAAGAGCACTGCAGAATCAATGCTTTTGAATTGTAGTACAATTTGAATTGAAGGGAAGTGTAGAGAAGACCTTTAAGAATCCTCTGAACATCAAGGAGATCAAATCAGTCAATACTTAAAGAAATAAATTCAAGCTATTCACTAGATTGTCAAATATTGAAGCTGAAGTCATATAATGTGAAAATGGAACTCAATAAAAAAGACCCTGAGGTTGGGAAAGATTAATGAAAATAAATTAGATTAAGGAAATTATATTAAGGAAAGGGGAATGGCAGGGGATGAGAGAGATGGATAATATCATAGAAACATATGAAATAGAACATAGAAACATAGAAATAATATCATAGACTTCAAGAGATAGTGGAAGACAGAAGGGTCTGGAAAGTTATGGTCATAAGGTCACAAAGAGCTGGACATAACTGAATGACTGAACAATTCTCTCTCTCCCTCTCCTCTCTAATTCTATGCAAATTAAAAGCAGAAGACAAACAGATCGGAAAGAAGGGATCTTTTAAAGACTAAATAGAGACAAAATTTGTGAACGCTAAATTTCTAAGTTGTATTATGTTTTTTCAAATACTAAAATGTCTTCACAAAATTTTAACTATTTGGATAATACATCTTTGAAAAAGGGAATTTTCAAATTCCTTCAAAAGAAAAATGGACTCCATGATAGCATATCCATAGGAATCTCTCTGGAAAAATTAAATACAACTTAGGGTCTGGAGAAACTGCAAATGTAACTGAGAACATACTATTAGATTATGCACTGCTATTGCTTGATCTTTCTGAAGTCTTCTTATCTTCTCCACCTTTTACCCTTTCTTCTTCTTTTCCCTCTACTATTGTAGAATTTGAACATGAAGGCTTCATTACTGGCATCCTTCCCTCCCAAAATCAGCAGATATAATGATGCACACTAGATATCACCAACCTTTTATCCCTCTGCTCTCTCTACTTGGGAGACAAATCCTTTAATAATGATCCTGAAAGAGGGATATATAAGACTTCTTTCCTAGGTTTATTGTAATATCTGGATTTTAATATGACCTAAAAGCTGCTAGCAAGTGTATGTCTGCTTTACCGCCATCTGTTTTATATAAAACAAATTAACTTTTTTTCTGCAGCTTTCTCAGCCCAAGGAAAAGAGTGTTATCTAAGTAAAGCACCACTCTGTAAAATTGAGTTTTAAAGAGTGGGACCTCTATAGAATATTTCTCTTAACCACAGAAAAGGAGTAAGTTTACAATCAGGAAGAAAAATATATGATAGTTTTAAAGTCTTCACAAACTTAGAACTCTCCTAGAAATATTTATGACATAGAACTGCAGCTGTATATCACTTGTCTATACTCTCATAGCCACAGAGCTATAAAATAAAGGCCACCTAAACTGAAAGTTTAAGAACTATAGGTCTTTCTCTCTCCTCCCTAGAGGACATCATTCTAATAGAGGCAATTTCAAAGAATTTTATATAAGAGGAAGTGAAAAAAGTTTAAACAAAAAGAAAAAAAGAATAGGCAGAATGCTAAAGAAAGGTGGAATCATTAGTTGAGATTAATGTGAAGAAAAGGATTTAAAGTTGGGATAGAAGTTTAGGAAAGTTTGATGAAATTTTTAGAAATGTTTCTTTAACAAGTACTGAATGTTTTCTTCAGCATCTCCTTTTCCCCAATCAGTTTAAGATTATGTAATAAAATTCATGAAGTTTTTAATAGGACCAGGAACTCACCCCCCTTTCTTTACCCTATCTAATAAAACATATAGCAAAAGCCTAATAAATTCTAATTAATTAACTGGCTGATATAGAGAATATTGGTTTTGGTGATTAGTTATGCTAAAAGCCTTTGTAAAAAGAAATAATAATAAAACAAGTAGCTTTTGCCTGCCTAAGTGCGGGTCCTCTTTGACCCTCTCAGGGTTACAACTGAAAAATCTTAGAGTGAGATATCTAGGTGGGATTAGGTTGAAAAAAACACAAGTAATTGATTGGCCCTTTGGATTATTTTAAAGGAAAAAAAAACAGAAGAAAAAAGTGTCACTACAAAAAAAATTGAACCTGAGTTAGCTGAAAACAGTGGACCTTTGGGGAAATTGAGATTTTAAATATTACTATTAGTGGTTAAAAATCCAGATATGATTGCTCAAAATTCATTCTATCCTATTGATAAATGGTCAAGGGATATGAACAGACAATTCTCAGATGATGAAATTGAAACTATTTCCACTCATATGAAAGAGTGTTCCAAATCACTACTGATCAGAGAAATGCAAATTAAGACAACTCTGAGGTATCATTACACACCTGTCAGATTGGCTAAGATGACAGGAACAAATAATGATGAATGTTGGAGGGGATGTGGGAAAACTGGGACACTGATGCATTGTTGGTGGAGTTGTGAAAGAATCCAGCCATTCTGGAGAGCAATTTGGAATTATGCCCAAAAAGTTATCAAACTGTGCATACCCTTTGACCCAGCATTGCTGTTATTGGGATTATATCCCAAAGAAATACTAAAGAGCGGAAAGGGACCTGTATGTGCCAAAATGTTTGTGGCAGCTCTTTTTGTTGTAGCTAGAAACTGGAAGTTGAATGGATGTCCATCAATTGGAGAATGGTTGGGTAAATTATGGTATATGAATGTTATGGAATATTATTGCTCTATAAGAAATGGCCAGCAGGAGGAATATAGAGAGGCCTGGACAAACTTACATCAACTGATGCTGAGTGAAATGAGCGGAACCAGAAGATCGCTGCACACTTCAACAACAATACTGTATGAGGATGTATTCTGATAGAAGTGGAAATCTTCAACATAAAGAAGATCCAACTCACTTCCAGCTGATCAATGATGGACAGAAATAACTACACCCAGAGAAGGAACACTGGGAAGTGAATGTAAATTGTTAGCACTACTGCCTATCTACCCAGGTTACTTATACCTTCGGAATCTAATAATTAATGTGCAACAAGAAAATGGTATTTACACACATATATTGTATCTAGGTTATATTGTAACACATGTAAAATGTATGGGATTACCTGTCATGGGGGGAGGGAGTGGAGGGAGGGAGGGGATAATTTGGAAAAATGAATAAAAAAAAATTCATTCTAAAAACAAAATCATAATATGGTCTTAGAATAAAATATATCCTCTTATTAGGGTCATTATAGGAAATCAGAACATAATGCAAAGTACATTTTCTCTTGGTCATTAAGGCATTATACTGGGAAATACGTGGATCAAAAAACAAATTAAAATTCATTATCAAGAATTTATTATTCATTATCAAGAACTTTAAGCAAGTTACTTTACCTTTGTTTACCTCAGTTTCATAATTGATAAAGGAAATAATAATAATAGCAGCATCTCCCAGGATTGTTGTGGGGATGTCATAATTGTGAAATGTTTGTCACAGTGCCTAGCATGGGGTAAGTACTATATAAATTTTAACGACTACAATCATAACTATTATTACTATTTCTTTAATTGAATGTAATTACTTCACACTGAGTTTTAGATATGATTAATATGAGCAGCTGGTGGTGAGTGCTAGACCTGGATTAAAGAAGATTTATCTTCATGAGTTCAAATCTGGCCTCAGAACACTTACTAGCTATGTGACTCTGGTCATATTACTTAACCTTGTTTACTTCATTTCTTTCTTTCTTTTTTTTTTTTTTTTTTTTTTTTTTTTTTGCTGAGGCAGTGGGGTTAAGACTTGCCCAGGTGACACAGCTAGGAAGTGTTAAGTGTGTGAGGCAGATTTTGAACTCAGGGCCTCCTGACTTCAGGGCTGGTGCTCGATCCATTACGCCACCTGGCTGTCTCATTTACCTCAATTCTTCAACTGTAACATGAATATGAGAAGAAAATGGAAAACCACTTAAGTATCTCTGCCAAGAAAACCCAAAATGAGATCATGGAGAGTCGGACATTACTTAAAGTGACTTAATGATAAAAGTACAAAATGAATAAATTTCTACGTAAGAAAAGCTGGAAATGAATTCAGCTAAATTGGTATCATCTGACTGGTAATGAGTTTGGCTTCATGTTTTAAATAAATGATATTGTATATGTTGTTATTGTGCTTTTAAAATCTTTTCTGGTATTATGAAATTTGCTGAACCTTTAAATCAGAAATGCTTTTTTAATATAAATGTTCTTAGTTTATGAATTGAATTGCTAAAAGAATGAATAAAATATTTTAAAATTATAAAGTATTTACTTGGACATATTTTGTTTTAGAATGGATAATGATGGCTTGCTGTTCAGAGAAAAAGTAACAAAATCCTCTGTAACTTATTCTTTTCTGAGTGTTCTCTGAGGCTTTGTGCTTGGGTTTGGTCATAAGGTCTTGTCTATGACCTGCTGACCACGTATTGGAGTTTGAAAAGTAAAGTCCATTCTTTAGTTAGAATGGGGAAAGTTGCTTGGTTCTCTTATAAAAAGGGAATTTTATCTGATCAATTTTTTGGTTATCACTTATGAAAATTATTAAATTGTAGATGCTAATAAAATAGTATTACTGAAATTACATTTTGAATCAGCTTTGTAAGTAAATGCTTAAATTCAGATGTTTTACTTTTCCTTAGAGGTTAATAGGAAATGTGGATCTGTTAATCTGGACATCTACAGTATTAAGCATTTTCTTTGGGTTTTGAGTCAGCTATTGGATATTTACTACATGTATTCAGAATATGATTATTCTTAAATTGTATATGAAGGACAAATGAAATGTCCATGCATACACATTGTGAATTATTATTATAATAATAATCTAGCCCTAAAGCATGATTAGTGAAATTTTGCTATTTGAGATAAAATCTCTTGGGACTATAATTTGATATTATTCTGGGTTTGATATGCATTATGGTTGCCTGAAGTGTTGTCAAATTAATAACTCACTATTCAAGGGATATGTCCTGCTGCAGGCTGTGACATGCTATGGGTGGATATCTGTCCCTGGGGAAAGTTGATAGCGTGGGCAAAGTTGAGATCTTTTTGATTCAGTTTCCCCATTGTATGATTTCTTTTCTAAACAGGAAATTTCCCTTTTTGGTTAATTTTGAACACAGCTATAATAATCTGTTAACAAATGTGGAATTTTGTTTGTGATTGGTTGTTAAATATAACTTGTGCGTAAGAATCAGAGTTAAGGAGTTTTTGCTGTTATGACTTATGTCACATCAGTCTGTTTCCTTCAGATAATATATCCCTCTTTTCAGAATAAATTTCTATCCTCAAGGCAGATGACCTATGACACCCATGTATACCAGTGCCAAATATATTGATATCTTCATTAAACATTTGAGTATTATAAGTTCTTCTTCTTACATTTACTTGCTAGGGTCACTGTTGTCTTTCAATAAAGCACTTTTTTTCTCCTCATGCCAAAATCTGTTATTTTACCATTATTTCATGCTTCTCTGATAGCTCTTTGTCCCTGGAGATTTCTGAGGACTCCCTTTATCTTGTTTACAATGTCTCTATGGTCTGGGATTTTCTGCAGATAACCCACTGCTCTCCAAGGTTTCTATTACCAGATAAACCTATTAGATATTTAATTAACATGCCTTCCAAACTGCTGCCTTGATGTGTGCTCTTTAAATTACATTCACTAATTGGCACTATATGTATTCCAGTAGTTTTGATAATATAGAGATTATTTCCTCCAGGGAGTGGGGGACTCATTAGCTTTAAAAATAGTTGGCCAATTGGGATAAATTTTTATTGTTAAATATTGAACACTAAGACATCTGAGTAACAAAGGGCTCATATTAAAAATATTAAGATGCCAGTAGATGATATCAATTCTTAACCAAGTAAATATAAAAAATTTTTTTTTATCTTGTCACCCTCTTTAAAAAAGTGTGTTCATATTTGAGAATAAGTTTTGGAAATAATTCATTCTTTCAAGATAATATAGTGATAATATATTCCTAAAGGAATAATTAGATTTAGATAAAGATACTAGATAGAGATGTAACACAAAAGTTTTCAAAATTGAATGGAGTGGAAGATTTATTTTTAAAATTTAACTTAAAGAGTTTCATTACCCTGGCTTATGTGATATTTTAAAATGTTTTGGGCTTTTTTTTTTTAATTTTCTGACAGCAAAACAATTTGCTAACATATCACAAGGCAGTTATATGTAGTAAAACTAAAAGTTTTTCTTTTATGCATCTTAGTTTACATGTCTGCATTGATAAATATTCATCTTTACTCAGAAGGGTTCATCTCATGAGTCAGGCCCTCATGGATTTTTTTAAGACTTTCTTTAGCCGGTTGATAGCAATATTCACATTAGATACAAGGTTTAGGAAACAATAGGTGAGATGTAAAGCCTTAAATTCCCTGAAGATTTGGGTAAATTATACATTCCTGATGCTTGAACTAGTTATTGACAAACTAAATTTAGGAGATTTTACTAAATTGTACTGTCTGTTTTGCAAAAGAATATAGTAGGGAAAAAAAAAAATCTAAAAATTTCTGCAAGTGATCTGAACCAGAAAGGTAGATCTTCTAAAAGAAACCCCTCTAGAGCTGCTTTGAAGCCAAGTACATTCCAGAATGTACCAAGAAGAGATATTTTCAACCACCTGAACCCTAAGAGATGATGTACTGATGAAATAAACATTAAGAATAGAATATCAGAAGAATACTTAATGTTAGCCTTTTTTTCTTTCCTTCTTTCCTTCCTTCCTTCCCTATATGCTTCTGTCTTTGTGAGGTCTACTTATCAACAGGGATTTCTCCAAATGGAGTATTTTAATTTATTTTTCTTAAATAAAAAAGGGTAAATTGTTATAGTTTTATAGCCATCCTTTCTTAAATTAGTTCCATTAAAGTAGAATTTCTGTGATAAAATATCTTAAGTCCTTGTTACCATATATTGGGGTTATATAGCATTAGGACAAGCAGAGATACTGGCCCCAACTACATGTGAGTATATCTAAAAGACCTGTGTCTCTTAATATAAGACTTAACTATATATGAGATTATATATATATAGTCATATGTTCTTATATATACATAAGACTTTCCTTAATATAAAACTATAAGACTTTTCTATCCCTAGATCTCATACTTGCCTCTTAGTTTTAACAAATTGATCCCTAAGAAATTCATGGTGTCTCACAATGGTCCAAATTTTTATTCACAATATTTTTCTTCTATAATCATTACTTCAGCTTTATTAAATATTATGAAGTGAGTGATACATAATTTTTACTATATCTTGATATAGTTAGGCTAAATGATTCATGGGAGACAAGACTTCCAAGAATCATAGGGAAGAATTGTAAAATTAAAATTTTATTTTTAATTCTATTTTGGTTAAGACTTAATCAAGCTAGATTTAACATTTCCCCTTGCTATTCTTTCACCTTGCAAGTTTTCTCAGGTAATTACAGGTCATATGGATCTTGATTCTCTTCTTGTGACTTGTATGTTGACCCTTGTCTTTTGATTCATACCTCTATCCTTGTAAATTCACTCTTCTCTCACATTTTAAAGAAGTATGAAAACTAATTCAATTTAAGCAATCTAAGTGGAAACTCCCAAGTCACCTAATTCATGTCTTATCTGTGGTTAAGGGGGGTTTAAAAAAAGAAGATCCAAATGTCATATCAAGTTGATGGGGAGATTTTTACAGTCTGACTCATCAAAAGAAGACACATTTATACTCTTGATATTTTGTTTTGACAGCTATTTAAGAGATCTTGTCAGTCCCCATTGGGTATCTTTGGTCATTAAGAGGCCATTGACCCCATTTATCGACAATTCCTAGCCTAGAAAATAAATGGATCATGCTTGGAACTTTGTCTCTTAGAATTTCTCTCATGACATTTCCTTCCATTTGTCACTAATATCAGGTGGACTTTTTTTCAGTATTATGATTTTTGTTGTTGTTGTTGCTGTAAACACAGAGCTTATCTCTTCAGATATTTTGGTTTTATTTTTGTCAGCCCTGATGAGGTCTAGAATTGGAGTACCTAAATAAAATTAGGTTTAATTGAAGTCTAGTAGCAGATTAGGGGTACAGGGAGTCACATAGAGCTCCCCTACAACTCCTTTGGATTCAGAACAAGGATACTGAGTTAAATGAGGTCTAGTGGCGGTGCAAGAGTCCCCTGTAAAGGAATTTACTGACCTGAAAACCTAGATTAATAAAAGAGGTTTATTATGGGGTTTGGAAATAAAGTTAAAGTCTAATTAATAAAATTGAAGCTAGAGATAAGAGGGCACCGAAAACAGTGTTCCAGTGGGCAGGGATCCTTGGCATGCCAAGTGTGGGCTGCCATGTTTGGAACCTCTGCAAAGAGAGGTCTCCAGTCTGGCTCTTTTATAATAGGGGGCTTGACTACAAGCTGAAGGGGGCTGTGGGTGGAGTCCCGGTTGGCTCCTGGCTGGGTTTCAGCCAGGGTTAGAATTTGAATTGAATTCAGTGGGTTTCAGGACTGAGCCATCCCCAACCAGATAACAAAGATGAAACTGTGCTTGGGGTGGAGTCCCCTCCCTGAGGCAGAGTCAAAGAAGGTTTTCTCCTTTAAGGATTTTTCAGAGTTTTGGGGTTTCCTCTTCATTCCCCCCTCAACCACCCAAAACTTAAATTCATTTAAAGGAAAAAGACTTGGGACAGTGTCCCTTATTGAGGCAGAGTTGAAGGAGATTTTCTCCTTCAAGGATTTTCAAAGTTCCTAGATCCCCTCTTCAGCCCTATTTCCTTACTCCCCCTCACAACTTCTTTTAGGATGTTAATCCTTTTTGTTAATCCATGCCCTTCAGTCAATGGAATAAGCCCCCAATGTTTTGCCAATTCATTAGGAACCACCTACCTTATGGCAGCAAATATATCTAGTTATGAATTCTCCTCTGGTTAATTGTGAGTTCTCTTAGGGAATTTAGCTCTTAGGATCTTTATCCCTCTCTGGAATGGTAAGAAATTAGAGATGGTTTTAAATATATCTTTCAAAAATCTGATATACAAAATGTCTTTCTAAGACTATAGGCTAAAATGTGCCAACTTGCATCAATAAAAGGATTTCCTTGCCTGAGAGTTCCCTACATCAGTGAAATCATAGATCTAATCCCTATCCCTATCCAAAACAAATGGGAATGGGTACAAATATATATAACCAAGAGATTCCCCAATAGATAAAAGATCAAGGGATTTGAACAATTTTCAAGAGTTACAAACTGTCAATAAATATAAAAGAATCCTCCAAATCACTAAATGATAAAGCTAATAGATGATGGAAATACGCATTGTGGAAATTTTTCATTTCCTTTTATTATTTGTGACTCAGGGCCATTCCTCTTGCAAATTTTGGTTAACTAAAAGGCCAGCCTCACCTGATCAAAACCTGTTCCATGGGATGAGAAAAATTATTTAGGATCTTAAGTATTCTTTTGAAAAGTCAGAATGATATGGGTGAACTCTGTATGACCTGACTTGGGATTGTGATTTCCTGACAAGATCAATAGGAGCTTGATTTGCTCTTGAATGGCACACCTTATCTAAATCTGAGAGCAAATCAAGCTCCTATTGATCTTGTCAGGAAATCACAATCCCAGGAGAGATTTCACATTCAGTTGAGAATTATCAAATGTCCCCTAGACTTATACATAAAATAGGTCTTCTAAAAATGATTCTTTGAAGATCTCTCTCCATTGAGAAAAATATGCTCACTAAACGAATGCCTCTTGGTGTTTTCCTTAAACAATAATGCCTCCTCTTTGCCATAGCCTCTGGGACTTAGCGAATTCTTTCTTTCGCTTCAGAACTGATAAGGAGTGTCTCTGAGCAGAAAGAACCCCACCTCTGGTCCCATACCTCATCAAGAGGAAGAATATCAAGTATCCTAGACTCCTTGATGACATGTAAAAATCATCATAATAGTTCATATGTTTGCTGAGGTGTGAGAAAAAATTCATTTGTACCTCTACTCTATTCCAATCAGTATCAATCAATTTGACATTTTACATAAATTATATAAGGATAAATAGATTTTAGTAGGTCTCAAACTTTAATCTAATGTTCTGAACTTTTTTACCAAGTTATGAGGCTCACTTGTATAACACAAGAATGTTGACAAAGATACCTTCATCCAGTTTGGCTCAAATTGCAGATCCAAAACCAGCATGGGTGGGATTCTCTAATGCTTTGGAAAGTACTCCAACTTATTTTTATACCTCTAGATCATTCTCTTTTGTCCAACATGAGCATGTGACCATCTTATGACCACTTGTCACTGGAGATGCTTCATGAATTGCCCAGCTTGAGACCACTCTTCTGATATACTATTTCTAGTGGATGCATCATTTTTTGGCCTGAGAAGCAAGATCTATTAACCAATGAAATTCTGTACTTTGTATATCCTCTTTAGAATGTTCAGGTATCAAATCTGATATCAAACTGAAGAGGGTTGTGGTCCCTTTAAGAAACTATATTTCCTATTGATCTGTGATTCCTTTCATATTCCCAGCTCCTCCTGTCTGAGGCATATCCTCCCCAGTCCAGGAAGCCAGAGCCTTTGATTCACAAATCTTGGTCAAAAGCACTTCTTTGAATTCCAATAGGAGATCCGGGATTGTCCCAGCCCCCACTGGTTCTGAGCCAATTTGGGCTCTCCCAGCCCCCACTGGTTCTGATCTGCTCTGGTTTCCCAACCCCCCACCAAGACAAGCAATATAATGAGCTTCCATCAACTAAGGTCTTTGCAGATGGACCTTGGTAGCTCCCTTTGCTGCCAGGACCTTCTGTCTACTGAGAACTGCATTCTCAGTGCAAACCTCCATTTTCCATAGATCTGCCCCCTGGAATAATATTCTTTTCCAGTGTTATCTTCTCTTTATCCTCACCTATTCCCCTAACCAGATTTTATGGCTCTCTGTCAGGATTTCTAACCTTATTTCCAATTCCCATAATAAATCTTTTTTATCAATCTAGATTTTCGGGTCGGTAAATTCCTTTACAGAGAATCTCTGCACTGCCAGAAGGGAGTCCCCAAAACTCCCTACCCTTGTACTGAATCCCAAGGGGTTGCAGGGGAGCCAAACATCTCCATTTGGTTCCCTAAACCCCGAACCTGCCACTAGAACTTATCATTTAATTCCCTGACCACCAGAAACCCTAATCTCATTTTGGTTCCCTAAATCTAGGCCTTATCAAAACTTTATAATATAATATAAATATATGTTAAATATATTTATATTATATTATATATATATATGTCATATATATAATATATATTATATACATTTTAAAATAAATATAAATATAAAATAATATAAAATAAGGGAGCATCTCAAATTGTGAAGAAAAGGTCCACTTCATTAGAGGTAACCTTTAATAAAGTGTTATTGTCTTGGAGCTCTGTCTCAGTGGTTTGTCTTGTAGATTGGGCAATTTTAATTCCCATAGTAAAACCTGCTTTTTTCCCTCCATGATTCCTGCACTATGGTATGTGTATATATGTGTGTGTGTGTGTGTTTGTGTATTTTTGGCAGAAGTTATCCATCATATAAACTCTGAGGAGATATTTTCCCCATAACACGGTATTTGAAGATTTGCATCCTTTGATGAAATTATGAACTGGTTTTCTCATTATGGAAAATAATTTGGAATTGTGCAAGAAAAATCACTAAAATATTTTTATCCATTGACCTGGCAACCTCCCTGCTAGGCCAAGAAATTTAAGACAAAAAGCAATATATAAATTCTGCTATATAGTCATAGTAGAAATTTTGTGCTAGAAAAAACTGGAAACAAAGTGGAAAATGTCTGAACAAATCAGGTATATACATGTCTTGGAAAATTTCTGTGATATAAGAAATGATGAATATTGAGATTATAATGAATTGAAGAAATTGGAATGATTTTGAAGTAAGCAGAATCAAGGAAATAATATTCACAATGATTATAAATAATAATGTAATGAAAATAATACTAAAATACAGCAAAATTCTGGTTAATCATAATGTCTAATTTTGGTCATGGGGAACAAGTAGTTAAATATACTTCCCTAGTCTTGGGAAAGCAGCATATTTTTAAATATGGCACAGATTGTCAGAAGAGGCCACTCTGTCTATTGGTTTTACTTAACTAGTTGTTGTTATTATTGTTGTTGTCACAAGGAAGTTTTAATGAGGGAAAGAAGAAATTATTAGTTATTATTATTATTATTATTAGTGTTATTAGTAATGCTAGCCTCTCTAAGCCTCAGTTTTTACCAAGCCTTAAATTCCTCATCTATTAAGTAAGAACAGCATCATGGCACTATAGAGAGAGAATAATAGAATGGAAGTCAGGCAGTCAGGGTTGGAATCCTATCTTTATCATTTATTCAGTTGTGTCATTTAGCCACATTAAGCTTTAGTTTCTTCATTGTTTACAAAATGAAGTTAGATTAATTGGTCTATAAAGTCCTTTCTAGCTTTAAATCATCTGAAAATGGAGATAGCAGGACTTTAAACTATCTGCCCCATCGAAGTATTGTCAGGAAGATGCTATATAGAATAGCCCTACAGTCTTAATGTAGCTATTAAGCTCTTAAATAAGCTTAAAGATATTAAAGCTTAAAATGTACTAAGATTTTTAGAACATTACGTAAATATGAGTTATTATCCCCAACAGTACTAATAAGATCAGGTTAAAGGAAACTATGATTTTATATAATGCAAAAGAATAATGTGATTCCCCAGATATGTATGTGGTTTTTAAAGTGTGTCTACCTTGTATAGGAGCAAAGGCTTGTTAGCTCCCCCCAGTGATTCTGAATTTAAAACCTGGGCTGTATTTTATTTTTTCTAAGCATAAAAATGAGAAAATAAAAGCATCTGGAACGCATTAGTTTTCTTTATTTCCATTTTATGACTTCAAGAAAGCAAAATATATTCTCTTAAACTGTTCAGGAAAAGAGAG
Organism: Sminthopsis crassicaudata; assembly: GCF_048593235.1. Classification (NCBI taxonomy): domain Eukaryota; kingdom Metazoa; phylum Chordata; class Mammalia; order Dasyuromorphia; family Dasyuridae; genus Sminthopsis; species Sminthopsis crassicaudata. Next base: position 268,531,684 of record NC_133619.1, on the reverse strand, counting down.
GAAGCAATGATTCTTAGACTGAGGTTTCATACTCTGAATCTTAATCCCAAGTGACATAGTATAAACACATGGAGCAAGGGATTTATGATGGAAATGTTGATAGAAAGAACTTCCTGGGGAAGGAGGGGCACAAACTCCAATTAGGCCTTCTCTCACTATAGGGTGATCATGCTGTGTGCTTTATGTCTAGTCATTTTAGTATTTGACATGACCCTTGAATACAAGAAAAGCAAACACCTTAAGTCAGTTGTCCTCTTAAAAACATGTTTAGATTTTGTTGATCTCACTTCCTGGACTTGGGAAATTTCAGCTAAAGTCTCAAAGAGACCCACTTGGAAATACAGTAAAAATTACCTTGACTAGAGCTAGAGAAGTAATGCCTGGAATAAGAGAACCTCCTGGGTTCTGAGCTGTGGATAAATTTGAGACTGTTGAGGTGAATTTCTCATTAAGCAAATATAAGTAAGCTCCTTTTATGGAAAACCCACAAGACAGCCAAAGACCTTTGCCTTATTGGTGTTTATAGCAGAATATGTTGCTAGACATATCATTCAAATTGATATGCATTTGAAAGAAACATCAAGAGGCTCAGCCTCTGGGTAATTCAACTCAATAAATTCTGATGAAACCCATACTGTGTGCTTCCAGGCTAGGGATTCAAAGATGGAAAAACAAAATAAACCAATACCTGAGGACCTTACTTACTATATAGTATTACTATTAGTAAATATATTTATAAATTTGAAGGACCAAGAAACATTGGTTAACTACCAACTATGTGCAGAGCATTGTTTCAAGGTTAATAAAGACAACATCTAAATTTATTGTGGAGTCACAGCTTTTAGATAGGATGCAGCCCCTAGCCCTCAAGGAATTGGGTCACTAGATAGAGTAACTTTAATGGACATTATATCCTATAATATCCACTGTAATAAGTACATTAAAAAGTTATAAAACAAAGTGCTATGTGAGTTTAGAGAAAAAGAACTACTAAAATGGCATAAAGGAGGCAGAACAGATAGAGTACTGGGTCTGGAGTCAGCATCATTCATCTTGCTGGATTTAAATCTGGCGTTAGATACTTATTAGCTGTGTGACCATGGGTAAGACATTTAACCTTGTTTGCCTCAGTTTCCATAAAATGAGCTGGAGAAGGAAATGACAAACAATTCCAGTTTCTTTGCTAAGAAAATCCCAAATGGGGTCACAAAGAGTAAGACACAACTGATCAACAAAAAATCCTGGAAGAAGGAAAACCAGATTTAGCCAGCATTTTCACTGCTGGTATTGTTGCTGTTCAGTCTAATCTAATTATTCATGATCCCTATATGGGATTTTCATAACAAAAAGATTGGAGTGGTTTGCTATTTCTTTCTCCAGCTCATTTTACAGATGAGGAAACTGAGGCAAACAAGGTTAAATGATTTGCCCAGAGTCACACCGCTAGTAAGCATCTGAAGCCAAATTGAACTCACAAAGATGTCTGTTCCTAACTCCAGAGCTAGCACACCCTTCACTGTGCCACATAACTGCCCTATATCCATACAAGGCAACAGTAAAGAGACTTATGATTAAAAGAGATAAATAGGAAAAGTCTTGTTATGATTTAAAACATTGTAGACAATAAAATAATGTCAATGCTTAACATATATTCCCCAAATGGTATAACATCTAAATATTTAAATGAAAATTTAATTGAATTACAGAGAAAAATAAATAATAAAACTATAATAGTTGGGGACTTAAATGTACTCCTACCAAACTTAGAAAACCTAACAATAAATAAGTTAAGGACCTGAAAGTTCTAGCAATTAATAAATGGAAATAGGAATGAAATACATATTTTTCATCTATGCATGACACCTTTGCAAAAATTGGCTATACTTTAAAGCATAAAAGCATCATAAACAAATACAGAAAAATACATAAAAAATAAACATCCCATTAAACATAACTTTTGTGGTAGCAAAAAAATTGGACATAAAGTCCATCAAATGAAAAGTGGCTAAACAGATCGCAATACATGAGCATAGTAGAATATAAGTTTCTTGTTCTTATGTTAGGACTGGTATTTGAGTTAGAAGTCTTCATATACCAGCTACAGTCAGCAGCAGCCCTAGTACCTCAGCCACTTATATCCTCAAGGTGATAGTTTCAGTGTACATTGATAAAGCAGTGACTCCAAGCCTTCCCTCATACACACTTCAGCTTGTTTTCCTTTCAGTTCTTTCTCTCTGTCTGGTATCAACAGAATTCATATACATTTTGAAAGATTATGAAAATTTCAGATTTATTTTCTGTCTTTGACTATGTCCAAGAAAACCCAACTTTCAATGAAGAGGGAAAAGAGAGTCCATCTTTTAAGGAATGAATTTCCCTTTCTCACTCTTAGACTACATGCATTCAAAAACCAAGCAATCGCAAGTTAATAGTTGGCAAATGTTTTTAGAAAAACATCACATAGAATAAAGAGCAAATATGAGTAATCAGAAAAACAATAAAGCAGATTTCTATTTGCATAGAGACCTAACTATAAGGAATCAAATTGGCCTTTCTTCTCTCCTTTTTCTTCTCTTCCCTCATTGATGGGAACAGGTGGTAATGAAAGAAATTAGTTTAGATTGTTATAAATTAAGGATGAGTTACCCTTCAAGAATAGAAATGTGGAAATGAAAAGGGTTTTTCCGTTCCCTCAACAGTCTGCTACCTCCACTTACTGCTTGGTATGCATCTTTCCTCAGTTTACTCCTCTCTGTACCTTGGGCTCTGTAAACTATATTCAAGACTATAAGTCAGGTGATGGCCATTGGTCATTACTCAGCTTCTTGCTCAGACAATTCAGAATATAGTTCAGACCTTACAAGTTCCCGCATCTTATCTGTGCTCTCTAAGCACATTAGATTTAAAGTCATAGACACTTAGAGAAATTTGAGTTCATGTCTATCTACCTATGTCGATGGCTCAAATTTCCATGAAAATGCCTCTGGGAAAAGGAGAGCCCAGGATTATAGGAATGTAACTGAATTAAAAGAAGCATTAGAAGACATGAAATATATAATGAATTTAAATCATGAAAACAGTATGTATACTAAATATAATAGTGTACATGGATAAAAAAAATTGAAAGATACTATTGTATTTAGCTATGGTACTTGTACTTAGTATTGTGTTGTACTTAGACCAAGAAGCTTGACCATATGAGAAGAGTTGAAATAATTCATCTGCCTCCTTTCTCTTGTAAGTATGGAATATTGGATACATTCTTGGGCTCAGCATTCTCAGGCTCAGTTGGTATGTTGGTTGGTTTGATGAATTTCTTTCCTCCCCCCCATCTTTTTTTTTTTTGAGTTTTTCTTACAAAGGATATGGTTCTTTGAGTATAGAAGGAAAGAAAGTGATATTTAGAAATGAACTGAGAAGGAATTGGAACTAGAACTGTGATTTCAGTGACATAAGAAATATCTGAATGAGAAGAAATCCTGTCCCAATCCATTTCAGCAGTTTTCTTCAATTTAAGAATCAAAAAATTGCCTAGAACAGTGGTATCATAGAAAAAGCATCTTGCTGACTGCATATTGACTTAGAAAACTACCATTTAACTTTATTAATGTTTTATGCTACTTTTATTTTGTTAAATATTTCCAAATGACATTTTAATGTGATTGCTTCCACTCAGGAGAGACTGCTGCCCTGAGTATATACAACTCTGGTCTAGAGTACTGAGAGGTTAAATAATTTGCCCAGGACTACATAGCTAGTATATGTAAGAAACATAACATGAACTTGCATCTTCCTGGTTTCAAGACAAGTTCTCTATCCACTTCACCAGATTACCTCTCTTCAGAGATTAAAAGAATGTTAAAAATGAAAGATAAATGAAAAAAATTTTAAGAATCATAAAATATCATAAATCACAAAAATGTTTTCATCTTCTTCTTATATCAACCTCCACAAGAGTACACCCAAGTAAATACAAATATAGGCAATTTTCTCCAGATCTAAATTTAATTAAATATTTAAATACAAGGTACTTACTATTAGAGTAGATACAAAACTTATTTGACATAGAGATCTTTCCCTAAGAGATCATACACTCTAGTAAGGAGGCATTTCACATATCTAAATAAAAGTACATGGACAGTAGGCATCCTTGATAAACATATCACCTTGGTACAAGGAAAGCACTACGTATGATTCTTGTGAAAGGAGGGGAGAAGAGTTCATCTGTCTCTTTTCTGGACATACACATAATACAATCTTCCACTCCAGGGACATCTGGTTAATTTTAAAAGACTTTGTTAGTGTGACAAAGGTACATAAACAATAATTTGATAAATGAAAAAGAGAAAAGCCAAAAATGAAAAATCGTTCTTACCAGAGGATGATTGTGGACTGTTTGCTTTGCTTTATAAATAAGTATATAAGGTAGTCACAGAACAGTCAAGTCAAATCAAAAGGGGAAAAGATGACATGAAAAAGATGGTGACTGGCTTAGCTCCCTGACTTCTATCAAGATGAGGGTGTTATTTGGATTAGGAAGGAAGTTTGATAAAGGAGGTTACTGGAGGATTTGGATTCCTCAAGAAGGTTAAATGTCACATAATACACTATGAGGATGAGAATTTAGTGTGCCCTGAGAAAGGAGTCATGCACTAACTAGCTAACTGTTCTACTTTTCAATGTGGGTAAGAGTGATTGTTCGTTCTGGTGAGAGAAAGTTGACAGTTGGCTTGGCTTGTCTCATTTAGTTTCTAACACTTTATCTACCCCAGTTATGGAACAAATTTCTGCTACTAGCATTAGAACTGGTCTCTATCAGTCAATTGAAGATTTGGTTTACACACACACACACACACACACACACACACACACACACACACACACACACACATCTGTGTGTGTGTGTGTGTGTGTGTGTGTGTGTGTGTGTGTGTGTAAACAGTAAAAAATAATGAGACACAGAAGCCCCAAACTGGATTTTTGCTGTGTCAAATAACTCAAATTGAATCACAAAATGAAATCAGTTGGTCCTGTTTGGAAACAATTAATCTCTGGTTATTCCTTCTTGTTTCAGTCTATTTGGATGAATGTTAATCAAAGATAATCAAACTCCTGGATAGATTTGGATATCTTCACTTCTGAGTGAGATGGAGGTCAACTTCTAGGACTGGTGGAATCCTTAATCCATCCAAAATTGACTTCTTTACTTTTACCCACACAGCCTGCCCAAGCAAAGAATATTCTAATTAATTTTTAAATAAATGCCACATCAATAACAAAAGACTGAGTATCCAGTGTTATAATCAAATAAAATTTATTTTGACACATCATGAGTGCAATGGACTATTTGAGATGAATTACATCTCCCATATTTGCTTTTCTGTCTAGATTGTCTTATGCAACTTCTACAATGGAAGAAATTAGTTGACCAGAATTTGATACCTAGATTATATAAACTGTATATATATTTTAGAGTAAACCTATTACTCATATTTTAGGGAAACTTTAGATATGAGCTCTAAGTTTTATTTTGGAGATTTCCCTGGAGATACTTCAGAGTAAGAGCAGAACCAGAGAAACGGAAAACACTCCCATTAGAGGCAACAGCTTCCTCTGAGAAGAATCCATTTGGGCCCTGGGATACACAAGTTACACGACATTAAGTGCTGTGGAGCCCTAGAATACCAGAACAAAATCACTGGCCAAAAAGAATAAGTTCCTGAAGAGCATCAAACACATTGTAGACTCATGCTGTCAATGACCCCATCGTCCAAAAACTGCCAAAAACCAAACAAACAAATATCAGGGGGATGTTGTCCCTGATACCATTTTGGCCATGTTGCATGCTATCTACCTATTATTCCTGGAGTATCATTATTCAGAGGGTCTGGCAAACTTCTTTTTTTTTATTTAATTTTTATTTTTTTACTTTTTATTTTTTTTATTTATTTTTTATTTATTTATTTATTTTTGCTGTGGCAATTGGGATTAAGTGACTTGCTCAGGGTCACACAGCTAGGAAGTGTTGTGTCTGAGAATAGATTTGAACTCAGATCCTCCTGACTTCAGGGCTGGTGCTCTATCCACTGTAACACCTAGCTTCCCCACCCTGCCTCTCACCAGCTCCCTGCAAACTTCTTGGACAAAAAGCACAATTCTGATCTTGACCTCCTTCCTGCCTGGGAGTAACAAGTTATGGCAAAGTGATGACAGTGACCAATGGAGATGTGTCCTTTACCAACATTAAAACTTTAAATGGGTGGGATTCAAAGCACTGGAATAGAATAAATTTGGACACCCAGCACAAGATAGTCTTTGCCATCAAGTCAAAGAGCAAACATTATAAGCTGCCCTATTTGTAGTTTATTGCTGGTTGGATCAAAGCATTTCAAGCTTGGGGATATGTCTCACCATATCTAAGACTGTTCATGTTCAGTATATCAGCCAAATCAAGCAGAATTTGGAAAATAGGGAAGGAAGCTGGAAAAGGGTATACTTTAAGAACCTCAACAAACAAGAATTCTAGTCTATAGCTTGTCAGATGGCGTCTTCATCTCTAATAAAGATGAAGGGGAAAGAAATGAAGAAAATGAAGGGGGAAAGAAGGGGAAAGACAAGGGAAAGGAGAAAAGGAAAGGGAAGGAATAGAAGTAAAAATCAAAACTTAAATTAACTGTGCCACAAGTTCTAACTTGCCTGGAAGGGACTTGGGGTCAATAGAATATTTTTCTCATACATAAAAACCAGAATTTAATAGATGAAATAAAGGATAAACCTATTTAATCAGTTTTTAAAAATAAAGCCAGTCATCAAGTTGTGCCTTCCTTAGAAGACAGACATCAGCAAATGCAGAATAACCACATAATAATAAAGTCAAAAAAAAACTTCACCTGGGCCAAAAGAACATTTAGTTTTAGTTTTGTTTCCTATGAAATTCCCAGTAACTAGAACAGCCTGTTCTCAGAATGGAATTCTAGTTTTTACTGCATGAAACATTCAGAGAAAAAAAGAGTTTTAAAGAATCTTACAGGAATTTCATCTGTTCTAACTGGATTTTCTCTCTGACACTTTGCACTATATTGAGCTTTTCTTAAAAATATCCAAGACAGGAAATTAAATACACTCCAGCATCTCATAATCTTTATTGTCAGGGAATTCTTCCAGTGGTCCACCTAATTTTTTCATGCTGTTATTCATAGCTATTTCCTCTATTCCTATGAACAAAGAAATGGTGTTTCAAACCATTTGCACAATTCCCCTTCATATTCATGGAAATTGAAGGGGCTTTAGAGGATGCTTTACTCTGCTCTCCAGGCCCAGTTTTGTCTTCTTTGGGTAAATACCAGAAGTCATCATATAAAAATCAATAATGGGCATGAGATGTTCAATTCTCTGATACTCAGGGTTATTTGAGGCCAGTCAAATTCTAACTCTAATATGATATAATTAAAAGAGCTCTTGACTTGGGAACTGGATACCAAACTTCATCAGATTGACATAGTACAAATTAGTTAAATGTCTCTAAGCCTAAGATCTCTTACAAGTAATATTTCAGTTAGAGAGGAACTCAAAGACCCTTAAGTTGGGAAAACTCAGCATGTCTCAAAGCATCCCATTCCAATTTTAGTCCACTCTAATTGTTAAGAAGTTTCCAGAAACCAAGTTGAAATTTGCTTCTTTGTAACTTCTATACTTTCTCTTAGTTCTGTTGTCTGGAATCAAACAGAACAAGTTGACCCTTTTTCCTTGACAATCTTTAAAAAATTTCAAGGCCATCATCAAGCTTTGCCTTGAATTTTGTCTTCTCTAGGCTGGACATGCCCAGTTCCTTCAAACAATCTTCAAAGTCCTTTACCATCTGATTTACCTTCCTCTGTATACTGTCCAGCTTACCAATATCCTTCTTATATCATAGTACCCAGAATTGAACCTAATACTCCAGATGAGAGGTGAGGAAGACAAAGTGGAAATATCATGTCCTTCTTCCTGGAAGTTCCACCCCTCTTACAGAAATTCAAGCCTTTTTGGCTGCCACATCACAGCACTGAATTATATTGAGCTTTCAGTCTCCTACATCTGATGCAAAACAATTACTTTATAACCATGCCTACACCATCTTATATTTGTGAAGTTTATTTTTGTATCTTTAGCATTCAACCCAATGCTCTATCATCAGACAAATCTCACTTTTCCTGATTGCTGGAGTTGTTTCCCTTTATGTCTTCAAAACTTCATTTATATCTACCATTTCTTCTGAGGTAAGTTCTCCTGGGGATTTAACTCCATAATATCTTATCTACTTTTCTTTGAACCTTTTGAAATCTGCTTTCCTAAAATCTAGACTGCAGGTCAGACTATGCTTGGATGACCTTTTTTTTTCTATCATAAAATCTAGAATTGAGGAGTCACTTCAGTTCCCTCTTCAACCAACAGTTCTTCCCTGAACTGAAAATATCCTGAATAGAATATCCCCTTGTTGTCTTCCTTCAGCTTTTGGGGAATGAAGTTGTCACTAGAACAAGCAAAGAATTTATCAGGTGCTCTGCTTTTGGCAGAAAAAGAGATAGAGAGCTCTAAAAGAGAGATGAATAAGTGAAAAAAATCACTCAAGCACTCTGTTACAACCTGCAGAGATATAATTACAAAATCAAGTTTATCTCTGCCCTTGAGGAACTTATATTCTAACAAGGGAAACAAGACACAAAGCGTGTTAGCTATGGATGGGGTACTTTAGTCCAGAAAGTTACAGGGGAGGTACATGGAGCAATAAGGAGATAAATTAATGTCCCCCATCCAGGAGTAGTGGAAGAGTGTTTCAGTTATGATTCATGGTACCAGAATTCGTGCAGGGATAATGGTGAAGGGGATGTATAAAGAGGAAACAGGAAATGGAGGAATGAGAAAGAAAATATGCAAGTGGAAACAAGGAGTTGGTGACTAGGACTTAGTCAAGGTGTAGGGAGTGAAGTGGTTGAAATAATGGCCTAAGAGAATCACAACAGTAGTGTCCCAAGGCGGAAGTTTCTCCAGCACAAGAAAATAGTAAGAAGATGGCCAGAGAGTGAAGGTGATTGGATAACTGACTTCCTTCAGCATTACCATATCAAGCTTCTATGCCAGGCCTGTGATCTGTTTCCCACATTTTTCTATTTCTTCTTTCTGTCACAGTGGTTTATACTTAACTCCAGAAACCACATCACTTCCATTTCCTCTGTCCTTTGACTGTCATGGGTGGCTGGGTAGGACAGTGGATAGAGTCTGGGGTCAGGAAGACCTGACTTCAAATCTGACCTCATGCACTTGCTGCCTGTGGGACTTGGGCAAGGCACTTCATTCTGTTTGCCTCCATTTCTTCATCTGTAAAATGAGCTGAAGAAGGAAATGGCAAACCATTCTAGTATTTTTGTCAAGAAAACCCCAAAGGGAGTCACCAAGAGTCAGATATGACTGAAATGATTGAACAATTTGACTTTTGCCCAAATATTTTCTTGTGTGCTGCCTAATCCCTGATTCCTGGATTTTCTCACATGAATATTGCTTCTTAATATATAACATTACACAACCTCCATTTTCTCCTACTCTGTTTCTTTTGAATAAAGTTACCAATCTAGAGCCAGGGTCCACTTATGACCAGATCTTAAGACCACCATTTCTTCCTGCTTATTTATTGCCTAAACTTTGGGCATTTGTGTATAGACCCATGAGGATCATAGATTTTATCCCTGTCTCTTTTGTATATTGTCTCCTATTGAATTTTTGAGTGTCTCAGTTGTTATTCTTCCTTCTCCTCAGCTATTCTTTATAACTTTGGAGTTATACATAGGAAACCTTTTTTCTTCCACATCTTCTTTTTTTAAATTTAAAGTCCTTTGGATTATATTTGCATCATGTGATAAATGCATTCTTACCAACATTTAGCAACTGTACTCCATTTTAGGCCAGGATTCTGGCATCCTTATAATAGAAGCTATCATCCAGACATACAAATCCCACTGTCAAATAACATCTTCTTAACTACCTATTCACTTTCCAAATTATTTTTTTCCTTCCATAGCTTTCCTTCAATAAGCAACAGTGTGGAAAACACAATCTATACCACTATGATCTTTGGTTTATTGACCAAGACTATATGTTATTTCATTGTCTGTTATGACAAGAGTCAAGTCTTCCCTCTTGTATCTCAGGTTCCCCCCCCTTTTTTTTCTTCTATTGAAGTCTCTTTTTGGTTTTCTTTAGGAAATATTCTCTCTTAAAACCAGAGTGTGGGAAGGAACCCTTTAAGTCCCTTCACTTTCTCCTCCAGGAAGAAGATCAGCCTACACTTGGAGCACAGATGACAGTTACTTGGCTATAGCAGAAATACAAATATCACACACTTGATGCAAGTCACTGAACAATTTCCCCTACTTTTCAAAATGGTTGAGATTTTCAGACTGGTTTTGTTCAACTAGTATAGATGTTTAATCTTCAACCCTAAGAATTTGTTTTAAAAATGTATAGCCAATTATTATTTCTTTTAATACCTCAACTACCTTATTTGAATTCCTTTTGTTCTTCTCAAAAAACTCAATAGCCACAACCACACTCACAATCCTTTAACCTTGTACCACTGTCCTCCATCTTTCACTATTTTGTTCAACTATCAGTCTATCAATTTTTTGCCTCTCTTTCCTGTCTGACCACTCCTTCTCAGTCTCCTTTGCTGGATGTTTATTATTCCTGCTAGCCTTGAATATTACACAAGGCTCTATCCTAGGCTTTCTTCTCTTTTTTATATTATTCCACTGTTTTATTTCATCAGTTCCTACCAATTCAATTATCATCTCTACGCAAATTATTTCAAATCTATTTATCCAGTCCTAACCCCATTCTTGACCTCCAGTCTTACATCTCTAATTCTCTGGCTAGACATCTCAAGCTAGATATTTTGTAGACACCTTACATTCAGCTCCAAATTGAAATACCAAAAATACCCCAAATTGAATTTATTATCTTCTCTCTTCCCCATTTTTATATTATTGTCAAGGATACCATTCTCCCAGTGATCCAGGCTTGCTACCCACATATCATCGTTGATTCTTTCATCTTCCAGCCAATCTAATGTAAGTTCTGTCGATTCTATCAACAAATATTTCTTTTATGCTCTCTTCCCTGATATTGTCACTACTCTGATATGGGCAATCATTATTTCACACCTGGACTATTACAATATTCTTCTCATTGGTTTCTTTATTTCAAGCTTCTCCCCCATTCCAGTGTATCTTCCAACCAGCTGTCAGGTTGACCTACATAAAGTCCAGATCTTCCCTGATACCCCACCTTCCCCTCCTTCAATAAACTCCAGTGTCTTCCTATTACCTACAGATCTAAATATACAGTCTCATGTTTGGATTTTAAAGCCCTTCCGAACATTGCCCCTTCTTATATTTCCAGTTTCCTTACATATTCATACCCTCCATATACTTTTTAATCCAGTGACATTGGTGTTCTAGCTGTCTGTCAGACAAGGCACACTCCAAATCCTGACTGTATTTTCACTGATTCTCCTTCTGTTTGGAGTGCTCTCCTTCCTCATCTCTCCTCCTGCCTTTTCTGGCTTTTTCAAGTTTCAGCTAAAATTCTACCTTCTGCAAGAAGAATTTCCTAAACTATTTTAATGCTAGTGTTTTCCCTCTGGGATTATATCTAATTTATCCTTTCTATATCATAATTACAATTACTATATTATACTATGAGCTCCTTGAGTTCAGACACCTTTCTATGCCTTTCTTTAAATCTCCAGGACTTGCATACTGCCTAATAACACAGGAGATGCTTAGTAAATGTTTATAGTTTTAACTTGACAACTTCACGTCAAAATCCCTCCAAGTCACCAACACAATTTTCTTCTCTTTATTTGACTCTAATCCACTCTTCTCTCATTCCTTTTCTCATAGGCTTCTTACAGAGAATCCGAAAACAGTAATACACCTTAAAGAGGGATGTTCAGTATCAGAAAGATCCAGGTTCTGGTCCTGTCTTTGAAGCATATTAACTTGGGTAAACATAGACCAACTCCTTCTCAGTGCCCTGACTTAGATGACTTTAAGATCTAGAGTAATTACTAATCTACACTGGTGAAAAGGAATAGCCACAAACTCCCTAGAGTTTTCCCTGCTAATGAAATCATAGATTTGGACAAAAACAAAAAACCTCAAAATGTAGTTGGATAGAAAGAATTTTATAAACCTTTATAAGATTACAAAGAATTATTATAAACAGCAAGTAGTCTATTCTTGCCTTAAATACCATTCTCTAGATCACTGGTTGGAGGGGTCATGGAAAGAATTGTTTACCACCCAAACCACAACATTCTGCCCCAAGCCCACCTCCTCCTCCCTATAAAGGTCTGTTAGCTACAGTGAGAAAAGAACTCAGGAGACTGAAATGAATGGATGACAAAGGGCAGCAGGAGTTTGGGAGATCAGCTTAATCGGGGGGAAGGAAAAGTGGCCTCAAGGACACAAATGGTTTGTCACAGGCTGCTGAGCCTCACAATTTTATAAACGGAAATGGCAGCTATAACATAGCTAATCAAATCAGTGACAGCTGGATTCTAATATCATTTGACATCCTCAGAGTCATTGATTTCAGATTAGGTAACAGAAATTTTCATGCCGTACCCTGCTGGCTCAGTCTTCCTCCCCTGACCCGTCCTTCATTCCCTTGCTCCTCCCCAAAATACATATAGGCTTGTTTTAGACATGTCTAAGGTTGAATTTCATTCAACCAGACAATAGAGGTTGGAAAATGGAGGCAGAATAGAGGAGACTGCTGGAGGCAACTCAAATACCATCAACTTTCTAGGTCCAGTTCCACTCCCATCCAGCACCAAACAAGGCACTCAAATGTGGTTGATAAGTTGATTGAGGACAGAAAAAAAAAACCCTTCCCATGGTCCCTGAAATACACTCAGTCTGGTAACTTGGTGAATGAATTCACATACCTTACTGTTTGGTCATAAAAACATAGTTCAGTTTTTTAAAAATAAATTTTATTTTTATCTTTTGTTTTTATATCATTCATGCAGATTCTCAATGTGTTCCTTTCTACTCCCACTCCTTCCAATAATCACTTTTGACAGAAAATTTAAAAGACAGGGAAAAGTTCAGCAAAACTAAGCAATATAGCACAAAATAATATGACTTGTTTGTGCTGTTCCATACTTATAGTCCTCTACCTCTGCAAAGAAGTAGGAGAGATACCTTCTCATAACTCTTTTTTGGGACAAACCTTGATCATTATCATTTTTCAGCATACTATTTCAATTGTTTTGTGGGTTTTTTCTATTTACATTGTAGTAACCATTATCTACATTATTTTCATGGTTCTGCTTACTTCACTTTTCAGCTAACGGTGTAGGACATTGCATATATTTTTAGATTTTGTTTTGATAAATTGTTAAGTTTTGCTAATTGGTTTTTTCCTTCCTCTCCCCCCCCCCATTTTTCCTTTAAAAAATCTTTGCTATATGGAATGCCCTCTCTAGGAAAGCAGGAAATTTAGTAGTGAAATTTAGATGATAATAAAAAAAAAGTTATTTTTAAAATAATAACACAGGGACAACTAAATGGAACTGTGGATAGAGCACCTCTCCTGGAGTCAGGAAAACCTGAATTCAAATCCAGCCTCACACACTTAATACTTACTAGTTGTGTGACCTTAGTCAAGATACTTAACCTCAATTGTCTCTCAAAAAATAATAATAACAATAATATAATTTGAAGTCTATAAATGCTATCCCTCCTTCATTTCTAACTTTTTACTATTCCCCTTGATATTCTAAATCTTTTATCCCTTTAAATGATTTTAGTTCTTGTTTTGTCTATTAAAATATCTCTTTGGTAGATTGATAGTTCTAGTACTAAATTTGTAAATTAATTTTGGTAGACTTATCATTTGTATTATATTGGCAGTGACCTTAAAGCACTATTATCTACAATATTATTATAAAGTTTTCTTTCATTGTTTTATTCCTCTGTCATTTAAGTATTTAGGTATTGATATATATATGTGTGTATATATGTATATGCATTATATTACTGGACCATTGAATATTCATTCAGCTATTTAAATTGTTCTTTATGGAATTTTTTACAATGTTATAAAATACACACACACCACACACACACACACAAATATCAAAGTATGCTTCATTGCCAACTCTTAAAAGTCTTTTCTTAGTCCTTATCGATCTTGACTTCTCTAGGGTCTTTGTCACTAACAGTTACCCTCTTCTTGATATTCTTGTCTTATTAAGTTTTTATGACAATGTTCTCTCTTGGTTCTCCTCCTACAAGTCTGACTGATCCTTCTCAATCTCCTGATTATGCCCACTAACCACTATTATTCCTTAAAAGTTCTGTCCTGAGCCCCCTTCTCTTCATTCTCTTATTATTTCATTTGGTGATTTTCATCAGCAACCAGGTCCAATTATCATTTCTATACAAATGACTCTCAGATCTCTTTGCCTAGCCCTGACTTCCAGTCTCTCACTTCCAACTGTCTTCATAACTGGCCCCTTGCTACTTTTTTATATACCTCACTCCTCTCCATGAATCCAGTGGCAGTGGCTCCCTTACTGTTTCTTTTTACACTGTACTCTTATCTCCTGACTCTAGGCATTTTCACTGGGGGTCTCTCACATCTGATACTCATGTCTCATACTTTTTACACCTGGTTCCCTAGCCTCCTTCAAGTCTCAGCTAAGGTCCTGTCTTCTGCAAGAAGCCTTTCTCGGTTTTCCCTAATCTTAGTAACTTTCCTCTGTTCACCTCACATATATGTTTTTGGCATATTGTTATTTGCATGTTGCTTTCATCCATTAAAATGTGAGATCCTTGAAAGCAGGGACTGTTTTTTTATCTTTCTTTATAACCCTGGCACTTAGCATAGTGCCTGCCACATAGTAGGCATTTCATAAATGCTGGTAGACTTTGGTATATTGCCTCCCTGATATTTTATTCATTTTATATTTAGTTTGAATGGGACTTTACATTCTATTCCCTATTTTTACTTCCTTTCTATTATTTCTATTACCTCCTATATCTTCCTATGTAGCATCTATAAATGCCATTGATGTGAGTAGCCAGCAGTTTTAGTAAAATTATTATCTCAATTAGTTGGAGGCTTTTTTTTGGGGGGGGGGATTTACATATTCTCTAATGTTCTCTAAGTAAAATTATGCTATTAGCAAATAGGAAAAAATAGGCTCCACTTTACCTATCTTTATTCCTTTCTTGTGTTTTATTGTTTTTGCTAGCATTTCTGGATCTATATTGAAAAGTAATAGGAAAGGGGATACCCTTACTTTGCCAGTTTATTAGGAAAAGTTTATGGAGTTTCTAGCTTTTTGCTTTATGTATTTATTTTTTAAAAAAGAAACTCTCTGTGCCTTTTCATTGAAGGGATTTAATTATAAATTATTATTATATTTTTTCAAAGTCCTACCTCTATTGAGACAATCATATGATTTAGAATTTTTTGTTTTTAATATAATTTAATTATATCAAAAAATTTCTAATTTTGAACTATCTTTGCATCTTTGGGATGAATGCAATTTGATTATGTTAAATGATTTTTAGATAAATTGCTGTAGTCTTTTTGCCAAGATTTTATTTAAAATTCTTAAATTATTATCAATATTGGTATAATGTTCTCTTTAACTACTTTATTCTTCTATTTTTTGTCGTAAGGGATGTGAGAAATTTGAGACTCTAATGGTTGATTAGAGTATTGAATGAATTTGTTTTTTTGGTTCATGTTTCTGTCACAACCTAACAATCATAGATATATATTGTGCACAGTACCCAAGCATATAACCTGCATCAAATTGTTTGCTTTCTCAATGAATGAATAAAGGATGGAGGGACAAAAAGAATTTGGAACTCAAAGTTTTAAAAAATGAATATTAAAATTTTTTACATGTAATTGAAAAAACTTTTAAAAGTTATATCTCATCAAGCTAAAAGTCTCACATTAAAATCTTAGGGGAAATATTTTCAAAAGTTATATTTCATTTTAAAAGTCAGAATGTATTCTCAATTTTAAGAATAATTTTTGTATTATAAGCATTGCTTTATTTTATAGAATTATTCTATATATGCATTTGAAAAAAAAATGTGCCTTCCCTTTATATTTCCTTTATAGCTGGTTCAATTTTCTTTTGAAGAAGTATTTTTGGAGCATTTTTGAGTGTCTGTTTGTTTGTACTATAGTTTTTATAGATCATTTTCTTTAGAGTTCTCAGTTTTATTGGCATATTACCAAGTGTAAAGTATTCTGACAAATCTTTTAATTTCTTCTGAATTTCTCATTATTTTGCCTGTTTTCTTTTTTGTTATTAATTTTATTTTTTTATTGCTTAACTGGTGAGGCTAAAGATTCATCAATTTTATGAATATTTTTATTTTGGTTTGTCAGTTCTTGTCTTGCACTTATTTCATAATTACTCTGAGTTTATTTTCCAATTTTTACTTACATATTTAATTCACAATTCTGATTTTCTATATTTTGCTAATGCACTTTTGGAGGTATAAGGTTTTCTCTGAAAACTGTTTTAGCTATTTTCCTAGGTATTTTGTTTTTTTCTCATCATTTTAATGGCATTTCCCAATTAAATATCAAGACAGTTTTTAGTTTCATTTTCACAAGTTTTTGAGTTCCAAAATTTTCTCCTTCTCTCTCTCCCCTCATCTCTTCCTAAAATGGTAGGGAATTTGATATGGGTTATACATGTACTATCATGTAGAACATATTTCCATATTAGTTACAGTCATGAAAGAAGAAATAGATCAAAAGGGCAAAACACTCAAAAAAGAATAAAGTAAGAGAAAAAAAAAGTATGCTTTGATTTATAAAGTTCAGCAGTTCTTTATTTGGATGTAGACAGCATTTTCCATTAGGAACCCTTTGTACCTATCTTGCAGTATTATATTGCTGAGAAGAGCTGTTGTTCATAGTTGACTATTATACAAGGTTGCTGATACTATGTACAATGTTTTTCTAGTTCTGCTCATTTCACTTTGCCTCAGTTCATACAAGTCTTTCCAGGTTTTTCTGAATTCTGCCTATTCATTTCTTTTTTGAACAATAGTATTCCAATGCATTCATATATCACAGCCATTCCCCAATCAATGGCCATCCCCTCAATATTTCGCTACTGTGAAAACAGTTGCTATAATTATTTTTGCACATGTAGATTTTCTCTTTAGTATACAGAATGAGTAGTGATATTACTGTGTCAAAAGCTATGCAGAGTCTGGTTGCCCTTTGAGCATAGTTCAAAATTGTTATCCAGAATGGTTGGATGACTTTACAATTCCATCAACAATGCATTAGCATCCCAATTTTCCACATCTTCTCCAACATGTGTAATTTTCCTTTTTTGTCTTAACCAATCTGATAAGTGTAAGGAGTATCTCAAAGTTGTTTTAATGTACATTTCTCTAATCAAAAATGATTTAGAAAACTTCACATATTCATAGAGAGCTTTGATTTCATCATCTAAAAACTATATATCTCTTGACCATTTATCAAATGGGCTTGTATTCTGTATCATGTGGCATGTATTCTACTAAATTCAGTTCTCTATATATTTGAGAAATTAGGTCTTTCTCAGAGACACTAGCTGTAAAGATTATTTCCCAGCTTTCTGCTTTCCTTCTAATCTTGGTTATATTGATATTGTTTGTACAGAAGTTTTTTTTCATTTAATGCAATCAAAATTATCTATGGTTTTAATTTCTTCATCTGAAAATTATCACCATTTCTAGTCATACAAAAAAATGTCCTAAATCACTATTGATCAGAAAAATGCAAATTAAGACAATTCTGAAGGACCACCATACTCCTCTCAGATTGGCTAAGATGACAAAAAAAAAAAAAAAGATAATGGTGAATGTTGGAGGAGATGTGAGAAAAGCATAACACTGATACATTGCTTCTGGAGTTGTGAACTGATCCAATCATTCTGGAGAGCAATATGGAACTATGTCCAAAGGGCTATCAAACAGTGAGGTGATTCAGACCAGTTCCAATGAATTTATAATGGAGAGAGGCATCTGCATCCAGAGAGAGAGGACATTGGGGACCGAATGTGGATCACAACATAGTATTTTCACTTTTTTATTGTTGTTTGCTTTCTTTGTTTTCTTTCTCAATTATTTTTCCTTTCTGATCTGATTTTTCTTGTATAACATGATAATTATGGGAATATGGATAGAAGAATTGCAGATGTTTAACATATATTGAATTGCTTGTTATTTAGGGGAGGGAGTGGTGGGAAGAGAAAGAGAAAAAATGGAAAACAGGATTTTGCAGGGGTGAATGTTGAAAACTATCTATGTATATATTTTGAAAATAAAAAGCTAAAAAAAACCCAATTTGGATTCTTGCATTTATGTTTAGTGTTGATATTACTTTGTTGTCTATGGTACCTTTTTAGCAAGATGTTTCTTTCCTTATATCTTTTAATTAGATCTATTTTTGCTTTTGTTTTGTCTGAGATCAGGACTGCTACCCCTTCTCTTTTTAACTTCAATCAAAGCATAATAGATTCTGCACTCCTTACCTTTACTCTATTTGTGTCTCTCTGCTTCAAGTGTATTTCTTGTAAACAACATATTGTAGGATTCTGGTTTTTGATCCATTCTGTTACTTGCTTTCACTGTGTATTTCCTTCCATCCTATTTTTCCACCTGTTTGTCCCCCTCCTCCCTTCATCCTTTTCCTCCTCACCAGTGTTTTGCTTTTTTTTTTTTTTACCACCTCCCTCGATCTTCCTTCTTTTCTGTCAGTCCTCTGTCCTTTATTTAATCTCCTCCACTTCTGCTTCCCTGTTGGATAAGTTTCAGTATTCAATTGCTTATATATATTATTCCTTCCATGAGCCAATTTTGATGAAGGCAAGGTTTGAGCAATGCCCATCACCCACTCTCCTATCTTCCCTTCTACTGTAATAGGTTTTTTTCACATCTTCATAATTTCCCCCATTCTACCTCTCCCTTCTTTCTGCGCCCAATGTACTTCTCTTTCTCATCCCTTAATTTTTGTCATTGTCTCAAATTCATCTTATACCTCTATGTATATTTCTTCTGATTGTACAATTAGTGATCAATTTTTAAGAATTACAAGCTTAATCTTCCCATAAAAGAATGTGAACAGTTCAGCTCTATTGAATCCCTCATGGCTTGTTTCACACACATTCCTTTTTTTTTTTTTAGGTTTCTCTTGGACCTTGATATTGGAGATCAATTTTTTTTAATTCTGATCTTATGAAAGCTTAAAACCTTTCTATTTCATTGAATGACTATTTTCCCTTGAAATATTTTTTTTTGCTTCTTTAATTTTTTCTCATTATATATGTTTATTCATTTTTAATACACATTTCTTTATGAATTATGTTAGGAGAGAAAAATCAGAACAAAAGAAAAAACCATGAGAGGAAAAAAAAAAAAAAAAAAGAACAAGGAAAAAAAAAAGTGAACATAGCATGAGCTGATTTACATTCAGTCTCCATAGTTCTCTCTCTGGTTGCAGATGGTGTGTTCTATCCAGAGTTTATTGGGACTGCCTTGGCTCACTGAACTGCTGAAAAGAACAAATTTTTCTTAGTTAATCTTTGCACTATCTTGGTGTTACTGTGTACAATGTATTCCTAGTTCTGCTTGCTTAGCTCAGCATCAGTTTGTATAAATCTTTCCAGATTTTTCTAAAATCAGCTTGTTCATCATTTTTTTATATAACAACAATATTTCATTACTTTCGTATACCATAACTTATTCAGCCATTCCCCAATTGATGGGCATCTATTCATTTCCCAATTCTTTGCCACCACAAAAAGAGCTGCTACAAATATTTTTGCATACGTGGATCCTTTTCGCTTCTTTATGATTTCCTTGGGATACAGACCCAGTGGTAATACTGCTAAATCAAAGTGTATACATAGTTTTATAGCCCTTCGGGCACAGTTCCAAATTGCTCTCCAGAATGTTTGGATCATTTCACTACTCTATCAACAATGCATTAGTGTCCCAATTTTCCCAACATTTATCATTATCTTCTTCTGTATCTTAGCCAATTTGAGAGATGTGAGGTGTTTTAATTTGCATTTCTATAATCAGTAGTAGTTTAGAGCATCTTTTCATATGATTATAGATGGCTTTAATTTCATCATCTGAAAATTGTTTATATACTTTGATCATTTATCAATTGAGGAATTCTTATAAATTTGACACCATTTTTATATATTTTAGAAATGAGACCTTTATCAGAAATATTGGCTGTAAAAATTTTCCGAGTTTTGTGCTTTCCTTTTAATCTTGTTTTGTACAAAATATTCTCTAGTTCTTCTCTAGTTATAAATTCCTTCCTTCTCCAAAGATCTGATAGGTAAATTATCCCTTGTTCTCCTAATTTGTTTATGGTATCCCTTTACACCCAAATCATGCACCCATTTTGACCTTATTTTGGTATGAGGTGAGACGTAGATCTGGGCCAAGTTTCTTATATTATTTACCAGTTTTCCCAAAAATTTTTGTGAAATAGTGAGTTCTTATCTCAGAAGCTGGAGTTTGGGGATTTATCAAATACTAGACTAGATCACTATAGGTGTTGATTATTGTGTCATGTGTATCTAACCTTTTCCACTGATTCATCACTCTATTTCTTAACCAGTACCAAATGATTTTGATGACTACTGCTTTATAATATAGTTTTAGGTGTTATATTGCTGGATCACCATCCTTTGTATTTTTTTCCATTAATTCCCTTGCTTTTCCTGAACTTTTGCTCTTCCAGATGAATTTTCTTTTTTTTTTTTTTTTTTTTAGCTCTATAAAATAATTTTTGGCAGTTTCGTTGGTATGGCACTGAACAAGTAGACCAATTTGGGTAAATGTGTCATTTTTATTGTATTAGCTCTCTCTCAAAGTATTATGTTTAATGTTGTTAAATAGGTGATTCTTAATCATAGTCCTAGCTCCTTTGCCTTCTAGAATGTCATTTTTCCATGTTCTCCAATCCTTTAATGTTGCATTTACTAAGTCCTATGTAATACTGATTGTTGCTTTCTGATATTTGAATAGTTTCTTTATGGATACTTACAGTACTTTCCTTGACCTTTTAGCACTCTAATTTGGCTATAATGTTATTTAGAGTTTCTATTTTGGGATCTCTTTTCTGAAGTAATTAGTAGATTCTCTCAATGGCTATTTTGCCCTCTGGTTCCAGGATATCAAGGCTATTTTCTTTGATAATTTCTTGAAAGGGGCTATTTGAGGGTTTTTTTGTTTTGTTTTGTTTTGATTGAGGTTTTCAGGTTGTTCAAAAATTCTGACTGTCTTTCCTAGGTCTATTTTCCAGGCCAATAATTTTTCCAATATTTTCCTTATGTTTTTTTTTCATTCTTTTGAATTTGTTTGATTGAATCTTAATGTCTCATAAAGTCATTAGCTTCCACTTACTCAATTCAAGCTTTTAAAGAGTTGTTCTCCTCAGTTAGCTTTTGTACTTTCTTTTCCATTTGGCCAATAGTACTTTCTAAGGAGTTGTTTTCTTCAATGGATTTTTGTATCTCTTTTTTCCATTTAGCCAATTCTATTTTTTAAGCAGTTGTTTTCTTTTTCCTGCTGTTGACTCTTTCTCGTAAGTCTCTTGCATCATTCTCATTTCTTTCCTGAATTTTTCTTTTATCTCTCTTATATGGTTTTTTAAAAACTCCTTTTTAAGCTATTCCATGAGTTCTTTCTGGATTTGAGACCATTTCCCATTTTTCTTTGGGCTTTGCTCATAGCTGTTTTGAGGACTGTTGTCCTCTCCTGAGTTGTATCTTGATCTTCCCTATCATCATAATAACTTTTTTGGTCAGATTCTATTGTTGGTTTGGTTTTGCTTATCATTTTTTGGCCTTTTTCCTTTCTTTTAAATTTGAGTTCTTCCCCCATAGTAGGAGGAACGTTGGATCTGGCTTCTTGTGCTAGGGGCTGCAAGCCCTGGCTATTTGCCTGGTGCTGCCTTGATACTGTCCTAAGACCCATGGGTGACTTTGATGTTTTGCTGAGGCATACAGCTGGCACTGATGGAGGCCATAGAGTCTAGTAGCCTACTTGGTACTAAACAAGGGTCATTTATGTTGAAAACATAAAGCTTGGTGCTTGGTGTGCTGAGGCCTGTGGATGTTTCTGTATTTCCCTGGGACTGCACTGAAGCATGAGACTCTCTGGACACTGAAGATTGCCTGTTTACTTAGGGCTACCCTAAAGCACCATTCTCACAACTGAAGTTTGTCCATTCTCCTGCATTTACTGAGGCAATATGGGAGGTCCTGGTGTTGGGATTCCACCAGCCTGGGGCTCAGGATCTCTTACTGGTTTGCTGAGGGGGGGCTTGCTGACAGTTTATTAGGATGCTTCCCATACTAAACTACATTTCCCTTTTATGTGAGTGGGATAGTCTTCCATGTTTTGGGGACTAAAAGATTCCTTCATCTCATCTTTTTTGCTGGTTCTGATATTCCAGGCTTTGCTTTGGGGTGCTATTTTACAGTTGTTTGGAAGTTAAGATGGAAGAGTTATGACAATTTACTGCTTACTCTACTAGAGTCCTTTTTCTCCCATAAGTCCTTTTCTATTTTTATTGTATTTCACACAATTATTCATTCTATTTGTTCTTTAGAAGTCATTCTCAACACAAAACCCTTAGTATTATCTTTATATAGTTACGTCTTTTGCTTGTCCTTCATTAATTGCATTACAATCTGTTAATGATGTATTTAATATTTCTTCTTTTTCATATTTATTTGTAATTATTCTCTACTGTAATACATGATCTATTTTTTGTAAAAGTTATATGTTGATATCTATGTACATTCTTCACAGTATCCATTCAGAAGGCACTATAAATCTTTTACTTCTAAATTGTGCACTAGTTTGTTCAATACCATATTTTTCTATTTGTTTATCTAGAATTTGTCCAACTGTGGCAACAATAGTAGGAGGAATATGCAGTAATGGAGGTGAGAGCATTTGAAGAATCATTCTATATACAAGTTTTTGTGTTTTTTTAAATGAGAGGTTAAACAAAGTATCTCTAAGGTCCCTTACATATCTAATGGTATGCGTTTCAGCTGTGTTAAATCACTTAACCTCTCTGGTTCAGTTTCCTCACTAATACATTGTTGAATTAATTATGGGAAAAAAGTCATAAAATAATTCTGCTTGAAAACTAAGTGACTTGCTTTAAAATAGAATACAATGGTGCTTTCTGGATACGTATAAGAAAAATAGAAGATAAGAGAATATTTAAATACACGCAAAACAAAGAATGGATTCTAGGAAGTCCACTGAAATGAAGAATCAAGTACCTGATTTTCATTATCAGATTCTAGAAAAATATAATTCTTTGGATAGAACATTTGCAAACTAGAAAAGGCGTGAACAAAACTTGCTTCACCTATTAGAACCAGTTCTATCTTTCAAGTGAGTTGGGGTTGACTTGAGCATTCAGAAGGAGAATCCTCTTTTCCAGGTGGGAGATGATTTCAGAATTCTAGATTGACATAAGGAGATAAGGTAGTCTGATTCAGAGAACTCTTTACAGCTTAGAAACAGAGAGGAAAACAACAGCTTCATGATGTTCTTAGTAGTATGATAAAGTTTGACCTAAAGGTAAGGCAAATATTAGAATGGGTAAATCTGAAAGAAAAGAACTCCACTATAAAGAGGTCTGGTAAGTGTTAGAAATGGGAAAAATTATGGATCTTGAAAGCCACATTCTGGTCTTCAGGTCAGAAACCTAAGGAAGAAGCCAAGTGATTATCCATGATCTAGCCTTTGTCCACAGAGCACCAGGAAGCCATGAAAATAGCTGAGCCTTTAATTCCCTGAGTCAGTAAGCCAGCAAAGATCCTGAACCCCAGACTGCTGGAACATACAAACCCCAACATCAGGACCTTCCAAGTTACCTTAGCAATAGCCAGGAAAATGGGCAGACTTCAGCCCTGAGAATGGTGCTTTAGAGTAGCCCTGAGTAACAGGCAATCTCCAGCTACCAGATAGTCTCATTCTTCAATTTAGCCCCAGCAAAATTTCGGTACCAAAAATTAGCCTAGTCTGTGTGGAGTAAAGTCCTTGGACAAGTCTTTCACCAAATATTGTAGAAATACAACTTCATTCTATATATATTTTTTTGCTTTATTGCTATGATTCTTTTTTCTAGAATTCCTTTCTTTTTCTTACAATTTTACTTTCTATTTTTTCTCGAGCATTTTTTCCAAATGCATGTAAAAATAGTTTTCAACATTCATTTTTATAAGACTTTGTATTCCAAATTTTTCTCCCTCCCTCCCTTATCTCCCCCCTCCTCAAAACAGCAAGCAATCTTTTTACACATATTTCCATATTTGTCTTATTGTGCAAGAAAAATCAGATCAAAGGGGAAAAACCCATGAGAAAGAAAAAGCAAACAAACAAAAAAGTGAAAATGCTATACTTCAATCCACATTCAGTCTCCGTAATTCTTTCTCTTTTGGCATTTTCCATCCCAAGTCTATTAGAATTGTCTTGATTCACTGAATTGCTGAGAAGAGCCAAATCTATCGCAATTTCTCATCACATAATCTTGCTGTTACAATGTACAATGTTCTCTTTATTCTGTTCAGTTCACTCAGTATCAATTCATTTCAGTCTCTCCAGATTTTTCTGAAATCAGCCTGCTCATCATTTCTAATAGAACAGTATTTTTCCATTACACTCATATACCATAACTTATCTACCCATTCTCCAAACAATGAGCATCCATTCAATTTCCAATTCCTTGCCACAAAAAAAAAAAAAAAAAAAAAAAAAAAAAAAAAAAAAGCTGCTACATTTTTAGACCCATTTTCCTCAGTAGAATTATTTTTGCAATTTTTTTTGTTAATGTAACTCTAGGTACCACCTATTACCACCACATTAAGTTTGTGTCTGATAAGGCAGATTTTTAAAAGTCCTAAGTTCATATGACTTCTCTTAAAAGGAAAGACAAATTATTTTTTTTATTTAGAATTTTTTTTATAATATTATCCCTTGTATTCATTTTTCCAAATTATCCCCCCTTCCCTCCACTCCCTCCCCCCAATGACAGGCAATCCCATACATTTTACATGTGTTACAATATAACCTAGATACAATATATGTGTGTAAATACCATTTTCTTATTGCACATTAAGTATTAGATTCCGAAGGTATAAGTAACCTGGGTAGATACAGTAGTGCTAACAATTTACATTCACTTCCCAGTGTTCCTTCTCTGGGTGTAGTTGTTTCTGTCCATCATTGATCAACTGGAAGTGAGTTGAATCTTCTTTATGTTGAAGATATCCACTTCCATCAGAATACATCTTCATACAACATTGAAGTGTACAGCGATCTTCTGGTTCTATTCATTTCACTCAGCATCAGTTGATGTAAGAGGAAAGACAAATTATTAATCAGAGAAATGAAATTAAGACACCTCTGAGATACCATTACACACCTGTCAGATTGGCTAAAATGACAGGGAAAGATAATGCGCAATGTTGGAGGGGGTGTGGGAAACTGGGACACTGATGCATTGTTGGTGGAACTGTGAACAGATCTAACCATTCTGAAGATCAGTTTGGAACTATGCTCAAAAAGTTATCAAACTGTGCATACCCTTTGACCCAGCAGGGTTACTACTGGGCTTATATCCCAAAGAGATCTTAAATAAGAGAAAGGGACCTGTATGTGCAAGAATGTTTGTGGCAGCCCTCTTTGTAGTGGCCAGAAACTGGAAAGTGAGTGGATGTCCATCAGTTGGAGAATGGCTGAATAAATTATGGTATATGAATGTTATTGTTCTGTAAGAAATGACCAGCAGGATGATTTCAGAAAGTCCTGGAGAGATTTATATGATCTGATGCTGAGTGAAATGAGCAGGACCAGGAGATCATTATATAACAACAATACTATAGGATGATCAATTCTGATGGATGTGGCCCTCTTCAACAATGAGATGAACCAAATCAGTTCCAATAGAGCAGTAATGAACTGAACCAGCTACACCCAGCGAAAGGACTCTGGGAGATGACTATGAACCACTACATAGAATTCCCAATACCTCTGTTTTTGTCCTCCTGCATTTTTTATTTCCTTCACAGGCTAATTGTACATTATTTCAAAGTCCGATCTTTTTGTGCAGTAAAATAACTGTATGGGCATGTATACATACTTGTATTTAACTTATACTTTAACATGTATTTGTCTACCTGGCATCTAGGGGAAGGGGTGAGGGTAAGGAGGGGAAAAATTGGAACAAAAATTACCCATGCATATATCTTGCAAATAAAAAAGCTATAAATAAAAAAATAAATAAATAAAATAATTTTTTAAAAGAAAAGACAAAAAGAAGTAGGGGAAGAGGTGAAAAATGAGAAGAAAGAAGAAGAACAAGAAGAATAAGAACAAGAACAAAAACAAGGAGAACAAGAAGAAGAAAATATGAAACATATGAATGATTTGTGATTATGCTCTAGTTATTGCAAAAACTTTCCAATAATGAGCTAGGAGGTCAGGATCCCAGTCCTAGATAGAAAAAATCATTCTCTTGTATTGTCCTCTCACTCTCATGTCTCAAACAATGGGATTTTTAGGACAGGGTCAACCACAGAGGGTCATGAGAAATGTAACCTGAACTTCAAAGTCTATTTACATGGGATTTTTTTTTTTTATTGCTGGAAATTGATTACTCAATGCTCCAAGCCTGCATGAAGGGTGGAATTGATGTGAGCTTTTGAGAGAAAAGATTCTGGTGTTCTGTGGCTCAGTTTTCAGAAAGAAGTCATGCCATTCTAGACTTTCTTCAAGGCCCTGAGATTCTCTCTAGTCTGAGCTGAATGCTCTCATTCCTAGTGGGACTCCTTATCTGGGATATATTCTGCTACATATACTTCCTCTGATTTCTGTTTGCTGCCTGAACAAATGAATTTATCTGCTATTTATTATTTGTGTTCACTGTGGAAATGGCATCTGGTAGGAAAGGAACCAAACCTTAGATTTATAAGTTGAGATACTACTTCCCCATTAAAGGGTAATTATCAGGAGGAAATAAATAATGAGTAGATATAGCTTGCCTAGATTTTAGCAAAACTTTTTTAAATTATCTCATAATATTGTCATGGAGAAGATGGAGAGATATACTAAATGATAATAAAATAAATCCATTATTGGATTTGGAATTGACTGCATGGCTGGACTCAAAGTGTAGTTGTTAATGATCAGTGTCACACAAGGTCTTCAATAAAGGGCTACAAGCACTGGTGATGCTTAATATTTTTATCAATGACTTGGGCAAAGACACAGATGGCAAACTCATCAGATTTGCAGATGGCATCTAGCTCAGAGCAGTAGTGTATGTATACATTGGACGACAGAACACTGAGCTAAATCTAATTCAATGAAATGTTACAAGGAAAAATGCAATTGTTTAGATTAAAAAAAAAACTTCACAAATATAAGATGTGTAGATTTTAAAGCAGTTCTGGAAAAGAAAAAGCTGTCGGAATTTTAGAATACAGAAAGTTCAATATAAGTCAGAGTGGTATGATAGTCAAAAAACAAACAAACAAAAAGAACCACCTCAATCTTGGGCTCCATGAAGAGGGATGTAACTTCCTGTAATAGACAGGGGCAAATCCCATTGTACTCTGCCCTCAATAAACCTTATCTTGAATTTTGTGTTCAATTCTGAATGCCACTGGCAAGTTGGAGATTTGGTTCAGGGGAAGGTAATTAGGATGATGAAGGACCAAGTGATATAAGGATTGATTTGTAGGAGCTGAATGTGTTTGGGTTGGGGAAGATAAGACTCTGGAGAGACATAATTGTCTTCAAGTCATAGTTACAAGATGTTATATTTGTTGCTTTTGAGGGCAGAACTAAGAGAAAAAAGGGGAAGTTGCAGAGACAAATTCAAGCATGTTATCAAAACTTTTTAACATCAGAGCAGTTTAAAAGTGGGACACAATGGGTTCTCTCTCTTTGGAGGTCTTCAAACAGAGACTGTATTATCATTTATCAGGTACATTGTAATGGGAACTCTTTACCAGTATGAGTTGGGCTAAATGGCCACTGGGGTCTCTTTCAAATATCAAGTTCTGTGATTTTTGTTATTTTACTTAAAATGTTTGGACTGATATTAATTAATGATATTGACTTATAATTCTGTTTTGTCTGCCCTGAATTAGATATTTGAACTTGATAGAGCATTTCCTTTCTCAATTTTTCAGAGGAACTTATGTTCTATTGGTATGAGTTAAGTATAAGTTAATTCTTTGGAAATTTGATAGAATTCAGCTGTAAATCCAATTGGGCTAGGTTTATTCCACACACATACACTTCAATTCATTCACAACAAATTAATTCAATTTCTTTTTCTGTAATTGGATAGGACTCTATCCTAAGCTCTCTTATTTTCTCCCTATATACTGTAGCACTGGTGACCTAAAATTGCCCATAAATTAGATTATTACGTCTATGCTGATGATTTTCAAGTCTACTTATCCAGCCCTAACCTCTCTGCTGACCTCCAGTTTCATATCTCCAACTGCCAATTAAAAATCCCAAACCAGATGTCTTAAACTCAATATGTTCAAAACTGAACTCATTATCTTTTCTCCCATACATTCCCCATCCCCTTCACAATTTCCTTTTTTTTTTAAATTTTGAGGACATTACAATCTTCCTAATCCCCCAAGCTTGCATCTGAGGTATCAGCTTCAATTTCTCACCATCTCTCACCTTCCATCTCTAATCTGTGGCCAAAGCCTATTAACTCTACCTTTCCAACAATTCTAGAATATATCCCTTTCTCTGTTCTGATACTCCCACCATCCTGCTGCAGGTCTTCATCTAATCAAGGGATTATTGCAATAGCTTGCCAATTGGTCTGCCTGCCACAAATCTCTCCTTACTCCAGTCCACTCCCCATTCAATCACCAAAATGATTTTCCTAAAGTGCAAGTCTGATCATGTCATTCCTTACTCGATAAATTCGCTTATCACCTCCTGTGACATCTTTTTATCTTCACATTTCTGCTTCAACCTAGTGACACTGGGCTTATTTAGTTTTGTTTACCTTCCTTGGATTTTTTGTGAGGATAAAATGAGGTACTTGTAACGCACTTGGCACAATGTCAGACATGTAATAGGTGCTTAATATTTGTTTTCTTCCTTCTTTCACATAATTATTTCTGCTCATTTAGTTAACTTTTTCTTTGATGCATGATTTTTCAGGCGGTAATTAGTCTTCATTTAGATTGGTATCTTGTTTGTGTTCCTTATTTTTATTGCTATTTTATAAAAATCAAGCTGTATATCTGTAAGAAATGACCAGCAGGAGGAATACAGAGAGGCTTGGAGAGACTTAAATCAACTGTTGCTGAGTGAAATGAGCAGAACCAGAAGATCACTATACACTTCAACAACAATACTGTATGAGGATGTATTCTGATGGAAGTGGAAATCTTCAACATAAAGAAGATCCAACTCACTTCCAGTTGATCAATGATGGACAGAAATAACTATACCCAGAGAAGGAACACTGGGAAGCGAATGTAAATTGTTAGCACTACTGTCTATCTACCCAGGTTACTTATACCTTCGGAAGCTAATAATTAATGTGCAACAAGAAAATGGTATTTACACACATATATTGTATCTAGGTTATATTGTAACACATGTAAAATGTATGGGATTACCTGCCATGGGGGGGGGGGGAGGGAGTGGAGGGAGGGAGGGGATAATTTGGAAAAATGAATAAAAAAAAAAAAAAATCAAGCTGTATAGGAGCCACCAGGATATAGCACAATCCAGGAGTCAGAAAGATTTGAGTTTGTTTAAATTGATCCTCGGGTTCTTCATATATTTTAGATATGAGACCTATGCGGAACTTTTTACATATTTCCTCCCTCCAATTTTCTGCATTTTTTCTGTTCTTGATTTCATTTTTTTTAATTTTTATAAAACTCTTTGATTTAATGTAATCAAAACTATCCACTTTAAACCTAACATTGTACTCTCTCTTGTTTATTCATAAACTGTTTTCCTTTCCGTAAGTCTCATAAGTAACTGTTCCAAGGTGTTCTAATTTTCTTATAAAATCTTTCTCTAAATCTAAGTCATATATCCATTTTGACTTTATCTTGGTAAATGGTGTAAGATACTGATCTATGTCATTTTTACCTTACGACTTTCCAACTTTTTCAACAATTTTTGCTAAATAATGAATCCTCATTCCTAAGTCTCAAGACTTTACACTTGTCAAATACAATACTTGTTGCTGTAAATTGTATGTCCATCATGTATACATATATTGTATCTAATTTATACTTTAACATATTTAACATGTATTGGTCAACCTACCATCTGGGGGGGGGGAAGGAGGGGAAAAATTAGAACAAAAGGTTTGGCAATTGTCAATGTTGTAAAATTACCTATGCATATATCTGGTAAATAAGAACTATTATAAAAAAATTGTATGTCCATACCATTACACTGATCTATCTATTACTTAGACAGTACCAACTAGTTTTAATAATTACTGAAGTGCTTTTTTATTCAAAAAATTAAAAATAAAATAATTTTAATAATAGCCTTTTATTTTCAAAATACAGACAAAAATAGTTTTCAACATTCACTCTTGCAAAACCTTGTGTTCCATATTTTTCTCTCTCCTTTCTCTCCTTGTCCCTCTCCTAAATAGCAAGTAATGTCATATAAGTTAAACATGTGCAATTCTTCTAAACATAATCTCCACATTTATCCTGCTGCACACACACACACACACACACACGCGCGCGCGCGCATGCACACACACACACATACGCAAATCAGATCAAAAAGAAAAAAAAAATTGAAAAAGAAGAAAAAAGCAAGCAAACAACAACAAAAAAGGTGAAAATACTTTGTTGTGATCTACATTCAGTCCCCATAATACTCTTTCTGGGTACAAATGGCTCTCTCCATCACAAGTTCACTGGAATTGGCCCAAATCACCTCATTATTGAAAAGAGTCAAGTCCATCACATTTGATCATCACATAATCTTGTTGTTGCTGTATACAATGTTCTCCTGGTTCTACTCATTTCACTTAGCATCAGTTCATGTAAGTTTCTCCAGGCCTTTCTGAAATCATCCTGTTTCTTATAAAACAATATTCCATAACATTCATATACCATAACTTATTCAGCCATTCTCCAACTGATGGGTATCCACTCAGTTTCCAGTTCCTTACTTACCACTACAAAAAGGGCTGCCACAAACATTTTTGAACATGTGATTCCTTTTTCCTTTTTTTATAATCTCTTTGGGATACAAACCCAGTAGAGACACTGCTGGATCATATGCATTATGATAGCCCTTTGGGCATAGTTCCAAATTTCTTTCCAGAATGATTGGATCAGTTCGCAATTCCACCAACAATGTATTAGTGTCTCAGTTTTCTCACATCCCCTCCAATATTTATTATTATCTTTTCCTGTTATCTAAGCCAACCTGAGAGATAGGTAGAGATATCTCACAGTTATCTTAATTTGCATTTCTCCAATCAATAGTAATTTAGAGCATTTTTTTATATGGCTAGAAATGGCTTTAATTTCATTTAAAAATTGTCTGTTCTTATCCTTTGACCTTTTATCAACTGGAAGGCTTGTATTTTTATAAATTGGAGTCAATTCTCTATATATTTTAGAAATGAGTTCTTTAACAGAGTCCTTAGGTGTAAAAAAATTTTCCCAGCTTTCTGCTTCCTTTCTAATCTTGGGTGCATTGTTTTTGTTAGTAAAAGAACTTTTTAACTTAATATAATCAAAATTATTCATTTTGTATTTCACAATGTTCTGTAGCTCTTTGGCCATAAATTCCTTCTTTCTCCACAGATCTGAGAGGTAGCCTATCCTTTGTTCTCCTAATTTGCTTATAGTATCACTCTTTATGTCTAAATTATGAACACATTTTAACCTTATCTTGGTATAGAGTGTTAAGTATGGGTCAATGCCTAGTTTCTGCCATACTGTTTTCTAATTTTCCCAGCAATTTTTATCAAATACTGAGTTCTTATCCCAGAAGATGGAGTCTTTGGATTTAGAAACACTAGATTACTATTAGACATTGACTATTGTGTCTTGTGAACCTAACCTACTCCACTGATCAACTATTTTTATTTCTTAGCCAATACCAAATGGTTTCGATGACCACTGTTTTATAATATAGTTTTAGGTCTGGTACATCTAGGCCATCTTCATTTGCATAATATTTTTTTAAATTAACCTTCAGATACTTAGTAGTGCATGACTCCAGAAAAATCATTTAGCCTCTCTGCTTAATTTCTTTATTGGCAAAATGAGGATAACAATAGCACCTACTGCCCCAAAGTTGCTGTGAGAGGATCAAATGAGATAATTGTAAAGTATTTGAGGGGCAGCTAAGAGCACAGTGAATAGAGACCAGCCCTGATATCAGGAGGACCTGAGTTCAAATTTAGCCTCAGATACCTGACACTTCCTGGCTGTGTGACCCTGGAAAAGTCACTTAACCCCCAATTACCTCAGCAAATAAATAAAATACTTGGCACAGTGCCTACCACATATAAGTACTTTATAAATAAATAAAATTATTGTTTCTATTACACATTATCTTTTTGTAGTACTGAAAAGTATGTATATTGATTAATATTTCCATTTAGAAGCTGTCTAAATTCTACAATAGTTTGTTCAATTATGAATGTTTCTTTACATTTATCTTTTTGTTAGTTTTGTCTAGATTTGATAAGGGAACATTAAAGTCACCTTCAATTATTATACTACTGTGTATGTTTTTTTTAACAACAGTTAACTTTTTCTCTGTAAATTTAGATATCATGCCAGATATTACATATATAGTAAATATGAATACTGCTTCATTGTCTATAGTTCACATAAACATATGTGTAAGGAACAGTGGAGATATCAAATTAGTTGGGACAGTTTTCCCTTAAGCAATAGATACAAACAAAATTATACCTAAGAATTTTTTCAGCTAGGAAAAAAATAATTTGAAAAAAGAAGTGTGATCTGGGGTGTGTAGGAAGAGAGAAAACAGTTTACTCATAAGTAGAGTTGCTCTGGTGGAGGGAAAAGCTGTCTTTCAAAGAGTTTAGAGGGGCTCCTGGGAATGGTAGCCTGGGAGCAGTTCTGAGAAGCAAGAAATGCAAACAAAAGGCATGTCAAGAAAGTTCTTCACCATGTGCCATGTGTGCTACAGGGCACTAAAAAGTGCTAGTTACAACTTTGTACACAATTTTTTTTTCTTGGTCCTGTTCTTTGCTTAGCAACAGATGTTAACCTGGTGAATATTTCTTGTTTTATTGCAGCTTAAATGCTAGCCATACCATCTAAGAGCTGGAAGAATATATTTTTCTCCTAGAATATTTTTGCAATTTTCCTCAATTAGATTGATGAAAAGGAAGAAAGTAGATTGGATTCCTTAATAACAAAAACTGACTTTTTCAGCTGTCATTCAATTCTAAAGAAAAAACTATACAACAACTATGTTAGATGCTAAATTATAACAAACAGGCTAAAAAATTAAAGTTTAGGAGACTAATTAAAGTATTGTGTGCTTAGGGAAAGTTTTTTGCCTTTAGTAAGGAATCTAGTAAAAAATTTTTGTCAGAAAAAAATAGTGTTTTTTTAGTTTGTTTTCAAAAAATAAGATACTATATCCTGGATATTTTCATCTTCTCAATTGCTGTAAAATCATAAAAGGAAAGATAGTTAATTTTTTGTTTTCACATTCTAGTAATGAAAGGGGGAGAAGGGAGTGGGTAATCATGGGGCGGGAGGAAAAAAATAAGCATTTATGTAGTACCTACTATGTGCTAAGCCCTGGGCTAAGTGCTTTTTACAAATACTATCTCATTTGATCCTCATAATATCCCTGTGTGGTAGGTACTGTTATTATCCCTATTTTACAGTGTGTGTGTGTGTGTGTGTGTGTGTGTGTGTGTGTGTGTGTGTGTGTGTGTGTGTGAGAGAGAGAGACAGAGACAGAGACAGAGACAGAGAGACAGAGAGACAGAGACAGAGGGACAGAGACAGAGACAGAGACAGAGACAGACAGACAGACAGACAAAGGAGACAGAGACAGAGAGACACACAAAGAAAAAGAGACTAGTTATCTTTTTGTAAAGAAAGAAAGAGAGGTTCCTTACATATGACTTTTTCCACTACAGGAGCAACTGAGATCATTATAAATTCAGGCCTGGAAGGAGAAAAATCTAAATTTAAATTTGGCCTCAAATACTTACAGGGTGTGTGACTTTGGGTAAGCTACTTAACCTTGGTTTCCTCAATTGTAAAATGGGGGTGGGGGGAAGAGAAATAACATCTAACTCCCAGAAGTGTTCTGAGAATCAAATTAAATATTTGTAAGGCACTAAGTAGAATGCCAGACACATAGTGGGGACTTTTTGCTTGTTAAATTTCCTACTCAAATGATGTATTTTGAGTCAAATTCTCCTCCATTTAAATGAGTGCCCCCAAAGTATAGCATGCCCTTCAAGATGGGGATGACCCCTTTCAAGAGATGTTTCATTTGGAACTAGAAGAGATAATAAAGTTGGAAGCACCTGAACCTCCTCTAAAGCTTCCCACTATTCCAATATATCACAGCCACTTAAGTGTCCAGAGGAGAGTTAATTGGATTGTGATTAGCAGATAGACTCATTCAAAAGACTTTAAATAACAGATTTCACTCACCCAAGGACAAAGATTGTCTGAACTAGACAAAGGCTCAAAAAGTAATGTTTCCAATGAAGCAGATTTAGTTGTTCAGTCATGTCTGACTCTTCATGACCCTATTTGAGGTTTTCTTGCCAAAGATACTGGAGTATAAAGTTAGAATATTGTTGTGGTGTATGAAATATATGAAATGATGAGTTGGTAGATTTAGAAACTATGGAAGGACTTGGACTTATGAAGGAAGATGTTATTCACCTTCAGAGAAACAGAGGATAAATAAGCATAGTATTTTTACACAGTAAGTTTTACACAGGTGCAAATAAATGTCTATATATGATTATAGATATCTGTGTATATGTATGTTTATGTGTTTGCATGTATATATATATAAATATGCCTGTGTTTAATTGTAGCATTCTGGAGGGAAGGTGAGAAAAAAAAGAAGTAAGACATGCACAGCAGAGAACCATCAACATATTTTGCAGATAGCCTGTTTCCCAGAACTAAGACCCAGCCAGTAGGCTTGCCTACTGCCATAACAATAATTCATTACTCTCAGAATGACATCACCCTCTGACAGTGTGTTGCTTGGATAGGCACCAGGTGTTCATTGAGGGATTTAGCTCCCTTTCTTTCCCAAGGTCATCCATCACAAGTTCATAATCCCTGTTCCTTGTCACTGACAGGTACTACTATCATAGACACTGGGTTCTATGCCCTGCAGGTGGCCACAATCCCCCAAAACTTGAGACAATTATTGTTCCCATGAAACTCAAAGAATACCTGTATTGTCCCAAGACATGCTAATAATGAAAACGATCTCAAGATCTAAGAATGATTGTGTTGTGTGTCTAAGAATGTTGTGCTGTGTATCTATGGCTCCAGCATCAGCAGCATTAAACCCTCCTTAGAAAGGGGAAAGGGGAACTTTCACTTGGAGATGTCTTTTTCCTCACTCCGAAATTAAGTAAACTTCTGTTGCATCCTGTCTCTATCCTGCTTTGTGAGGACGCAGCCACCTACAGTTTAGAGTCAGGTGCCAGCCTAGTTGACAAAACAAAATCTACAAGGAACCCCCCCACCACCAAAAACGAAATATGTAATATTTACTATATAGGCTTTCTTAAATGGAAATTTATCTCTTTATGTTTTGAATCTTTTCTTAGGTTCTACTATGTACAGGGAATTTTTTTTTCCCTTTTTATAATTTTGCATTTAAGTTTTAAATAAATAAGATACTGGAATGATTTGTCATTTCTTTCTCCAACTCTTTTTACAGATGAAGAAACTGAGGCAATTAAGTGACTTGGCCCAGGTCACACAGCTAGTAAGTCTTTGAAATTAGATTTGAATTCAAGATACATGAAGTCTGGTACTTCATCCATTGTATCACTTGGATGAAAACCTAAAACATGCTGAAACCTAAAAAATTTGGGTGGGCCTTGTTCCATCACAATAACTACCCTGAACCTAGAGACTGCACCTATATGGTCTACAATTTCCACCATTGAGAGTCTTAGGGTACACGAAATCACCACAGGCTAGACCATCTGCTAACTAGTCTGGAACGCTCCACAAGTTCAGGTTAGATTATAGGCACAGAATGCTGTTCTATATACCCCTTGAAGTGAAGCAGATAGACAAGCAAATAACAAGACAGCCAGGTCTATCTGACCTGTGATCTGTTTAATTTGCAATGCTGAAGCTGAAACTGGAGAAGCAATTACACATTCAGTCAGATGAAAATAATTATCTGCCCATGTGATATGTGTTTTGCATGTAAATTACATGTTTATTGATGCACTTGTCAATTCCTGCTTGTTCCAAATAAAGAGACTTTATTAATTGTGAAGAGGCTTCTCTAGACATTCGATGATCTGCTAACATGGAAGCACCCTTCGTCCTTCCAGCTGTGACCAGAGGGGAAAGATCAAGATCACTATTCACCCATAGAGAAAAGTACCATGAACTGAACCAGTGAAAGAGGAAAGATTTCTTCCCCATCTTTTTAATCTGACTTTTTAATCTGAAATAAACCTAGGCTATTTATTTCTGTTCCATGTAATTTGTCTTTCTTAGTTTCTCATTTTCAGGAGCTCTACCTCATAAAAGGTTAAAGCCATGATAACCTTGGAATCAGGATTCCAGGTAGGAGGTTGCAGCTTGCTGTCCAGGTCCAAAACCCTAAGCAATCGAAGTGCCTGGGACTCAATCAGTTAGAAATGGGATTATGCTTTATAGAAACTGAGCTAACCTGTGAGTCTTAATTCCCTTCGGCTTCCCAAAGGCTCAGGTAGTACATGGTTCGAAGGAAATTATGCCTTGTACCTTTTGAGGAGAGCAAGTTTATTTTATATTCCTTTTGAAGTAAATATTCCTTTGCAAAAATGAATCTAAAAAAAAAATAAATGTGGAGGGACACCACTACAATTAAAAGGTTACCATCCTTGAGGGTTGAAGTCATTGACAGTCTAGTCACCCCAAAAAATATCCTTTTTGGATACTGGCAAAAACCTTGAGTAATGAATGAAATGTAACAACACCTGGCCATCACGAAGTGGAGGTGGGATGGGATGGAGATGGAATGCCAAGATAAGTCAGTGTACCAATGTTATTCATATTCTATAGCAATATCTGGGTGTGCTGTTAGTTAATTTGTGTGTATATTAAAGTTTACTCATGTTTTATTTGATGTATATTTACAGGGAATGTGAGAGATGATTACATATTTAGAGCTGAAAAAAACCTGAGAGGTATGATCTATCCCAGAAAGATTAAATCACTTGTAGATGGTGATGTCAGTAAGAGGCAAAAATAGAATTAAAACTCAGGTCTTCTGACTAAGTCTTTCAACTGCAACAAATGTATCTCTCTGCCTCATGACTATTTATTACACTGGGATAATCCTCCTTGCTCTTTGAAACACTAATGTTTCTGTTGATACTAGTGGTATATATTTTCAGATTCCAAGTATCCCTCCACAAATGTAAAGGACTAACTACAAAAATTCTGCCCTGGGGAAAAATGTAGCATGCCCTTTAGGACACAGATGGAATTGGAGAAGTGAGGAAATTTAGAGGGCTACATGCTTCTAACTTTATTTCCCTCCTCCTCCCCTATTCTCAGTATTAATTCTCAAAGAGAGGGGGAAGAGGAAAAGATAACAGAGACTTGGGTCAGTATGACAACAATGGGACTAGACTGCCACCTGGCTGGGGAAAAGTAGCTGCTTTGGAGAACTGAGCTTAACACAGTTTCAGGTGCGAAGTTGCAGGGAGAAAAAAGATGCTAGTCCCTCTAGTTTAAAAAAACACTAATTTGAACCATGTCAATCATTCTGAATAGTGGCAGGTGCTGGAAACTTTCTAAGATGGGATAATTTAAAGACAGCCTCTAATTTTTTATTTTATCACAATTGAAATATTTTATTATTCAGTAATCAGAAACTTCAATTTCCAAACCCTAGAAATAAATCCCTCTGATAAACTGAGGCAAGATAGAGATTAGAATGTTTTTAATATTTTATTAGAGGGAGAGTTTGGACTGGGGGCAAAACAGGATCCATGTTGAGCCCAGATGACTGGATCAGACTCTTGTCTCAAAGTATCCAGCAAGGAGTGAGGAATTCCAGAGACTCTTATAGTGCTCCCAAAGGCAGAGGGGAGTTTCCACGGTGAGTGGAAACTTCCAGGAAAGGACCATAAATTTAGTTCTGACAGGTTGGGGGTGAAGGAGGAGCATAAATTCTAGGAGCCAGGATGTCTGAGGCAGAAGATACCCAAATATTGAGATAAGCAAATTGGAGTTTTATGACTCTTTTGAATTCTAGTGGCCAGGGCTCCCAGCCTATCTTACTCCTAATGGCCAGGAAGGGGGGTTGCCACCAGAGAGACTGAGGCAGAACAATTCGGGGAAACTAATGCAAGGAAACTGAGCCAAAACAATTCAAAAGGTGTTTACTAACTATATACAATTGTATGCTTATCTTGATCTAATTATGAACTTAGGAAGCATTCTTATACACACATATATATACTATTTTATTTCAATAAATACTTTTCAAATTTAGATCAGCACCATAAAAAATGTTTACAGCTCAACTTTGACCATTCTTCTTCTGGTCTATAGTGTAATGCTATCATTCTACATGATGAAACAAAACCATATTTTATTGTCCCTGTGTGCTCAGGTATCCATGAGGATCAACCCTATAAAGTGAAGGAAGCTAACTATTCCTTCCTTTGGCCCATGTTTTTGGATTGCAGATATAGTCCTGTGCAGCTATCTCTTCCCCTTCCTATGGGATATCCTTGGGGCTAAAGATGAGAGTGGAAAACCTATTCATTTGCCTCCTCAAAAACCTAGAAAAATCTTCTATGCATGTGTGCATAGAACTCCTAGAGTAACTATTTTTAGCTCCTGGGGGATTGGAGCCAGAGTGAAATTTGACTATTTTTAGAGATTAAAAAAAATAAATAAGAATCTCTCTTGTGTAAATGCTTCAATCCCAATAGGGCTCAAGTAGAGAACCTATATATTATTTTGTTTGGTGATTTCACCACATCTCTATAGATGATTCTTAGATTCTTTTATCCAGATCCTCTTTCCTGACCTCAGTACATTTTGAACTGCATGTCCTATAGAGCCATTCAACATATTCAAAACGGAATTCATTATATCTTCCCATTCTTCTTGATGTCTCTACATATGGGTGACTACCCTCTTCCATTTTTATATTCTAATTTTTCGTGACACTGATTTAGATGAGATTTCGGGTATTATGTGAAATCTTCTGTCTCAATTCCTGATCTCTTAGTGGCCCCAATGGCAATGGCCTCAATTTCTATCTTTTCACATTCCTCAATCAGGAATTGGTTCTCCTTTGTCCCCAACAAGCACCAGGGAGATGTTGGAGATCACACTGATTTCAAGGCTCTTTCTCAGCCATCTCAATGCTAGTCTCCATTTAGTCAGCTCAGTTTCCTTGTGCAATGACCTGTGAGTGACCACTGCAATGACCACTGCTCAGTCTTGGCTGGTTTCAGATCTATATGCTGATTTTCTAATTAGATATTCTTTCCCCTTCCTTTACCCATACTTGGGCTGATTACCCAGACATAGCTCCCTCTCTGCCTCTGCCAATACTTCTGTACATTCAGGATTGGAGGAGTCTACTTGTTTCTTTGAAGTTTCTTTAACTTGAATACTTTTGGAGTCCTTTTCAGGTACCTGCTAGTTTATGTGGGACAGCTGGGCTTCATGTTTCACGTTGCCGTCTTAACCAGAAATTTCACTAGGTTTTTTTTTTTGTTTTTTTTTAATTACTCAGAATTCAACTTCCTTTTTGTATCTTTTCATTTACATTGCTGTAGTCATCATATGTGCTATTTTCAGGTCCTACTTCATTCAGCATCAATTAAAAGTTCCCATGTTTCTTCAAATCCCCTTTCATCATATTCCAACAATAATATCCCATTACATCTCTGTTAAGTTTTTTCACCCAATTGATGGGTGTCCCCACTATTTCCAGTTCTTCATACCTGAGTACACTAATATTGGAATGGTTATTATAATTTCCTTGGCATATATTCCTAATAATTTTTTTAAGTATAATGTCTTTTTTCTTGCATAATTCCAAACTGATATCCAAAATAGACCAATTGCTTTAGATCAACTCCCAGATCCACCAACTATATGAGCCTATCTTCCTACAACCCCTCGCTTTAGTTATATATATTTTTTGGATCATCTTTGTCAATTTGAAGAGTATGAAGGCATTTAAATCATCCAATTGTATATTTATTATTAGTAAACTGGAACATGTTTTCAGATGGTTGTTTATAGGTTGCAACTCATTTGCCTATGTTCATAGCCTATGACCAGTCATACACTGGAAAATTGCTCTTGGTTTTATATTTGTCTCCATTCTCCTTTTGCCTAAACCCATCCTCCTTCCAAACTTCCGTATCTCTGCTTCTACCATTCTTCCAGCCACAGCTTCATAACCTTAATCTTATCCTTACCTCCCCATTCATCATCATCCCCCATCCCTTATTAGTTGCCAAATCTTGTTTCCATCTTTGCAACATTTGTGTTCTCCTTATTCACATGGCCAACTTTGTTCAGGTCCTGGTCATCTCTTGACTAGACTGTTACAATGGCCTAAAATCCATTCTTCACACAGCTGTTAAACAGATCTGACAATAATTGTTCCCCTACCCAATCAATTACAACAGCAACCCATTATCTCTAGGAGAAACTTGTTTATCTCCTAAAATCCTTTATAAATTTACCCCCAATCTATTTTCCCAGGCTTAGCATACCTTGTTTCCTTTCCCAATCTCTGATTTAAGTAGACCTCTGTCCCTGAACACATGGTACTTCACATGCCATTTCTGCGCTTTTACATTGGTTCCCTTACCTCTACCTCACACTGTCTATTCCTTAAGACCAATGTTACCTTCTACATGAAGTTTTCCTAAATTCTTTCTTTGTATTTATTTACTGTTTTATTCAACATAGTTACATGTTCCCTCATTTACTCTTCACATCAATTCTGTGAGAAATGTGCTAGTATTATCACTTTATAGATGAGAATATTGAAGCTATGATTGGCTTGCCCAGGTTCACACACAGCTAGGATCTTGAGATATAAGATTTGGACTCCAGGATGAGCTTACATACATAGTTGTCTTCATTAGAATGCAAGCTCAAAAATAGGGGTTGGTTCATTCTTTTTATTTATATACACAGTATATAGTAAAGTGTGTATCTCTTAATACTTGATACAAATATTCTCCCACTCTGTATTACTTCATTAACTTTTGTTTATGCAAAAGGTTAAGTCAAAAATGTCCATGACTTTTTTTTTTACTTAATTCTACAGCATATACTATCAACTTAATGTCTTAGTTCAGCTGAACTTAAAAAAAAAAAAAAATATTAAAAGGCGTGTCTGAGTGTAAGGTCATATTTTAAAATGAAGATACTGTAAAAATTTCCCCTTAACACAGTAGTTCTAAGATTCTTTAAAAGTTCTTTTCTAAGGTGCTCCAAATCACTATTGATCAGAAAAATGCAAATTAAGATTACTCTGAAATACCACTACACAGCTCTCAGATTGGCTAAGATGACAGGAAAAGATAGACAAATGTTGGAGGGGAGGGGAGAAAACTGGGAGGCTAATACATTGTTGATGGAATTGTGAAGGGATTCAGCTATTCTAGTGAGCAATTTGGAACTATGTTCAAAGAGTTATCAAACTGTACATATCCTTTAAATCAGCAGTGTTTCTACTGGGCTTATATCCCAAAGAGATCTTAAAGGAGGGAGAGGGCCCCACTTGTGCAAAAATGTTTGTGGATGCCCTTTTTGTAGTGGCTGGAAACTGGAAACTCAATTGGAGAATGGCTGAGGAAATTATTGTATATGAATGTTATGGAATATTATTGTTCTGTAAGAAATGACCAATAGGATGATTTCAGAGAAGATTGTAAAGACTTACATGAACTGATACTGAGTGAAGTGAGCAGAACCAGATCATTGAACAATAAGATTGTAAGATGATGAATTCTAATGGAACGTGGCTCTTTTCAACAATGAGATGATTCAAACCAGTTTCACTTGTTCGGTGATAAAGAGAACCATCTACACCCAAAAAGAGAATCATGTGGGGCAGCTAGGTAGCGCAGTGGATAGAGCACCAGCCCTGAATTCAGGAGGACCCGAGTTCAAATCTGGTCTCAGACACTTAACACTTCCTAGCTGTGTGACCCTGGGCAAGTCACTTAACCCCAGCCTCAGAAAAAGGAAAAAAAAAAAAAAGAAAAGAAAAGAAAAAGAGAATCATGAGAACAGAGTATGGAACACAACATAGCATTTGCACTCTCTGTTGTTTGCTTGCATTGTTTTTTCTCAGGTTTTTTTCTCAAGTTTTCAGGAAAGTTTCTTGATCAGTTTTTCTTGTGCAGCAAGATAATTGTATAAATATGCATACATATACTGGATTTAACATATATTTTAACATATTTAACTTGTATTGGACAACCTGCCATCTAGGGAATGGGGTGGGGGGGGAGGAGAAAATTTGGAACAGGTGGTTTTGCAAGGGTCAAAGTTGAAAAATTACCCACGCATATGTTATATAAATAAAAAGTTTAATAAATTTTTAAAAGTTCTTTTCTATTCATTTCATTAGAATTTATTGTTATGTGGTATATAGGCCTAAACTTGGTTCTTAATTCTGAGCAGCTGTCAAAAATGGAGTCTTTCATTTCATCATTTTCTCACTGTCCTTTTAGATTCTAAACCTTTTTCTTGTCAGATGTTTTTTCCCAATTCTAGATCTGCTGGGTAATCTGATCTATACATTTAGGTTATGTTTTTGCTATAATGTAATTGTTCCAACCAATCTCTTAAATTCTCCCTTTATTTCTCTACTCTGTAGTTGTATTTTGTAACTCTTGCGTATGGCTTTATACTGTTTGTTTTCTAATTACTTTGAATGGATTCTTCCCCTCCCACACACTTTTTATTAATACTCTTTAGAAATAATTTTTATAGCGTTGACTACTTTCATGTAACTATTCTGTTTCTTCCATGAGTTTTCTAAGTACATCATCATGTCATCTACTAATAGAAATAACCATTTCCCCTGATGTTTTTATTTATATTTTTAATTACTTCCTTTTGTCTTATTACTTTAATATATATAGAATCATATCAAATAAGAGAGTGGAGGGTAGCTTTCATTGGTTTTAAATCCCTGTTTAGAGGTACCAGATTTTCTGTCATTTATCTTATTAAAAGGTGGATTAGTATAGTAGAAAGAATGCCAGTCTTACCTTGGTCTTGAAGCCTACCCCTAAAATGTAACTGCTATATGATTTTACATATGTTTCTTATCCCAAGTCATTTCTGGATTGATAAAAAGGTGTAACATCTGTGCTACTGATTTCACAGGATAGTTATGGAGCTCAAATGTAACAATATAAGTGGTTATCAAAGCTTTAAATGTCAAACATTAGTTATCATTGACTACTCTGAAAGTTCTTGTAGTAATCCAATTTTGCCTCTAGATATTCCTGTTCTTTTCTTCTGGAGTTGCTAACTTTTTTTTTTAATCCATTTTCATTCATTATACTGGGGCTTTTTTCAATTTATTCATTTTTCCAGCAGTTCATTTTCTTTTCTGAAATAATGGGTCCCTTGATAATTTCTTTCCTATCTCCCCTTTATTCTGCTTATTTGGTGTATTTATTGTTATTTTGATGGAACAAGACTGGACTTAGTCATCACCACTCACTCAACCATCTTGTCAGAGAGTTTCCTTTATTATAGGTTTTCATCACTGTTCCCTTTGTTAATATTTAGATGAATGAGGGGTGGGAGTATAAATAGGACAGCACTATGTTTCAAGTTATTTTATTTTGGTACTGTCTCTCCTGCATGTCCTCATCCTCTAACAATTGCATTCTTTCCATGTTTCTATAAAATTACTATTCCAGACTAGCCTTTTAACTCTTCATTTGATCCATTCTAACTCTTAAAACTTAAGACCTAGAATTGCAGATAATTATCCCCTGAAGCTTCCTCCTTTTATTCTTCCCTTCTGCTGACACATAAGTAGAATGTAACAGAGCCAGAATGCAAAATTGGATACTGATTCCAAATCCAGTATTTCCAAATCCACTCCTAGCTGGTAAGAACAGTAAAGAATAAATAGACTAAGTGGGGTTTCCCTCTTTTCTGGACTTTATTCATACAAAGAAACTTTCATTAATCAGACAATTGTACTGATACCTCAAGGGA
The DNA here is from genome assembly GCF_048593235.1 of Sminthopsis crassicaudata. Lineage (NCBI taxonomy): Eukaryota > Metazoa > Chordata > Mammalia > Dasyuromorphia > Dasyuridae > Sminthopsis > Sminthopsis crassicaudata. The sequence goes on along the minus strand of NC_133619.1, from coordinate 268,487,061 downwards.
CCTTAATTTGGCAGTAATATCAGCCAGCAGAGCACTCTGCACATGGAAAATGATCAGCAAATACTTTTTGACTAGGATTTCTGCTCATACTCCTACACTTAACTTTGTGAACATATTTTCCACCTAATTTTAAATGGCAAAGATACATAATTCAATCAATGCTTCTACATGAAACTAATGATTTAAAAATTTTATAATGTTAATTCCAAAGAACATTCTAACTTATCATAAGAAAAAAAAATCTAAATTCCAACTAAATTTAAATTGTGACCAACATACTCAAAAGCTGTCATAAGGAATTTATTTGTTCATGATAATAGCCAAACTTGATTTTTCTATAACATGCTTTCCCCCACTCCCCCACCTCTTGTCAAACTGTCAGATATTAAGATGAACAGACAACAAAAAGTATAAGCAAGATGAGGTCAAGGAATATAAAAATGATACAAAGGAGAAAAGAAGGGCGAGGGATCCATAATAAATTCTTAAATTCCACACTTTAGAGGTTTCTAGAAGTGACATTTTATAAACATAATTTTAGCACTGTAATTCAAAAAAGAGAAACTTTTTATCCCATAATTAAGTTATAAAATAACATCAATAGTTATAAAATTGATTAAGATCTTTTCACTTAAATATAACTTGGGGATAAAATTACGGAGCACTCGTAACTCCTGCTAAAACAGTATACCAACAAATTACAATACACACAAAGGGGAAAAAAATAGTAGTAAAAAAATAATAATAAAGGGAAATTTCTTTCATGTTGTGTCACAAAGACCTGAAACAATTGATTCAACCAGGGACACCCTTAGCTCCAATCCATGCATGATAACTTGCAGCTGTTGGATAAATTAGAAAAAAAAAAATTATAAGAGACATGATAAAATTATCTTATGAATTTATGAATGAACCAGCAAATCTAACCTTATTCTATAATAAAAACATATTGAAGTTAAAATGTTTTCTTTAAATGTGAAGCTTCCACTGTGGAGACTGAATGTAGATCACAATATATCCGATTTTTCTTGGGCAGCATAATAAATGTGGAAAAATGTATAGAAGAATTGCACATGTTTAACATATATTAAATTGCTTGTCGTCTAGGGAAGGGGGTGGGGGAATAGAAGACAGGGTTTTGCAAAGGTGAATGTTGAAAACTATCTTTGCATGTATCTTGGAACTTTTTAAAAAGCTAATTTTTCTTTTCTTTTTTTTATTAAATCTTTTAATTTTCAAACATATACATGGATAATTTTTCAATATTGATCCTTGGAAAACTTTGTGTTCCAAATTTTTCCTCCTTTCCCCTCACTCCTTCCCCTAGACAGCAAGTAATCCGATATATGTTAAACATGTGCAATTAAAAACTAAAAATTTTTTTTTTTTTGGCTGAGGCAATTGGGATTAAGTGACTTGCCCAGGGGCATACAGCTAAGAAGTATTAACTTTCTGAGGCCACATTTGAACTCAGGTCCTTCTGACTTCAGGGCTGATGCTGTATTCACTGTGCAACCTAGCTATCCCAAAAACTAATTTTTTTTTTTAAGTGTGAAGATTCCATCAGACTCTGCTGAAAAAAATATGGAAAAACCTCATTTTGTCAAGAATCTATCACTTTATACAACTTTATAAGTCATATAGTAAAGCTTTTTTATTCTTTTTCAAGAACTTAAAACAAGTGAAATATTGCTTTAATTCAAGGTGTACATGGACATTTCAGTTCAATCATTTTTAAAATTGAGGGTTAGATTCTGGGGAGAAAAAAACTGCCAGTTTTTGGTTTTTTACAGTTATTGCTTGTCACTCATGGGTATATGGAACTTAGCATTAGGTCTTAGAGGTCATCATGCCCCCATCCCTTTTCAGTTTCTTTTTTGTGTGTTGCTTTTTCCTAATAGACTGAGGGTTCCTTGAGCCCAGGGGCTGTCTTTTGCCTTTCTTTGAACTCCTTAGTCATTTAGCACAGCACGTGGAACATAATAGGAGCTTAAGAATTGCTTATCAATTATTACTGATGATTGAACTTCAAATCCAGCATTCTTTTCATTACGTCACAATGCCTCTTATTATATACAGATTTAGCTATAGAAAATCAGGCATATAATTAATTTTCTCCCTGTCATATGGCAGCACAATATAGGAGGGGAAAAAAAATCATTTTACCCTTAATAGCCCAATAACAAACTAATGTGAAACAGTATATAAATCAATTGTGAAGGTGGGCTAATACATCAAAACAGTGAAGTTAATAGGGAATATCATCTTCTGGAGAATATTTGTTAGTTTAACATAAAGTCTTTTACAGGCAAAGAGATAAAACGTGTAAATGAAACTAATCACCTTCTTTAAAAGGCTTTCCATTACATCTTGCTTATCAAGAGTTACAGGCTCCTCATTTTCAGGCAAAGCTTCATTTTCAGCAGAACCTAGAATATAACTGAAATACAGCATGGTCACAATGCACATAAAGTTAAAATGTAGACAAAACAGTAAATGTTAACATTAAAGCTAAAAGCATAATGCTCTACTTCTTAGCATTCTATTACCACTGAAGGAAAAGCAGGGACTAGTTTTGCCATTAGAAGCATCTTAGACATTTACCCAGAAAACATTCTTCTTCTGGTTAATTTAATTCTATCCAGATTGGTTTATGTGTTGTTTTTTTCCAATCTCAAAAATACAGTGCTGGAAATAAATAAAAGAAATCAATTAAAACAATTCAAAGCTTCTGGGTCAAATTAAAGAATTTTTTAAAGGCTAATTTTTTTAGTTTCTGAAGAAAGTAACCTTCAAGGGTACTTGTGCTACAGAAAACAATTTCTCAAAAAAAAAGAATATAAATTGAACTTTAGTAGAGTATTATACTTCGTCTGAAAACTGATTTCAGAGACATCTTAAGATCACATAAAACATTCAAACATTTGCATTGTAATACAATCTCAATTTTCATTTCAGTCAGATTAGATAAAGGCAAGAAAGATTATTAAGGACAAGTTCTGGTCTAAACCATCAGGTTTTCTCACTCTTCTTTGAACTGAACAAAGAAGCTTTTTGGAAATTCTGCCTCTTTCTCATTTCTTTCAGCAGGTCAAGAAATACTCCTTAGTTCTTCTATGTTTCTAAACTAATTATGAGGCAGACTATGCTGGATTTAGGATGGGTATCAATGGTTATTCTAATCTCATATTGTTCTTAAAGAATATCTATATATTTTTGCTGTTTAGGATCTTTATTTTGATTATGTGGCAGTCATTTTTTATTGTGAGGCTTTATGCATTATAGTCTTGTCTAGTCCTAGCCTGTCTTATCTGGTGGTCTGCAATTAACATTTCTTGGACATTTTACACTGGATTCTTCAAGGATCAGATGAGTGGCATGAAAATGCAAACTTTCAGAGAACTCTTAAGTGGTCTGATCAAGGGCATTATCTGTTCTTTGCCCTCCTGGCTTTCCATTTTCCCAAACATGGCTGGGAACTAGACAATAAACCTGCAAATTTGCCCTTAAATGGAGTTCTAGGAGGAAGTTGTTGGTCCCAACTCTTATCAACTAGCAGGAAGGTTCTAGAGATTCAAAGCAACATATTGTCTGCTTACTTTTATTCTCTCTTTTCTGGAGTCAGTGACAGTGTTAGTCTTGTTTTCTCACTGAGAGAATAGCTCTGGATTAGTGACAGACCTGCTGCAGCACCAAATTTCACCTAGGATCTAAGTCCAAAGTCCTCCCTCTAGGTTAGTGACAGTGTAGCAGAGCAGTGCTGGTCTGAGATCTCAATTCCCTCCTAGAGTCAGAGTAATACAACTGTGGACCTCCTCTGTTTCTAGGATTCAAAATGAGTTTAAAATAGCTCCTTTTTGGTCACATACCAGATTCATTTACATCAATTCTCCTCTCCTCCACTCTCAACAAAAAATTGTTTGTTTGTTTGTTTTTTAAGTTTTTCAGCTTCCAAAACAACCTAAAATATTCTGATTATCTTAAGAAATTTGGGACACGAGACTTGAATACCCAAACTTGAGAATTAATGGTTATATATCAGTATTCACATGATTATTTTGCTAACTATCATACTATTAATTATACTTTATGCTAAGATTCCAATGAACTTCCCTTCTCCAAGTATATTTCATAGGGCTATGGCCCTGAAATGTGCTGTATGGCGAGGGGAAAGAAAACCGAGGGATTCAGATGTATACCCCCAATAAAGCACAAAGTTGATTCCAAACTGACAACACATCTAAATATATAAAAATACACAAATTACAATATTCTTAAAATAAAAGAAAGCCTTCATATTCCTAACCAAAGTCATAAACATTTGTTTAAATTGGCTAATAGTCCCTTCTGACAAATCATGTCAAAGATTAGAGCCTACTTAAATAATAAAACTTTTGGGTTTGCGACAGAAATTAAACTACAGCCAGTTCTCACTTAACTTTCCTAGGCAGGATTGCATGGTCCTACCCCATCCATAGTTCTGCAGCCCCCACAGCCAGAGTAGGAAGCTGGAAGATTCTTAATGGGGCTGCACCAGAAGCCACTCATCACCAGTTATGGAAGCATTTGTAAGGCGAATTTTTGCAAAGTGAGAACTGTATGTAAATACTTACAAATTCATTTTACATCCTTTCATTTTCCAAGGATCAATTTTAAGTAACACTCAATAAAATAGACTTACCCATCAACTGATGAAACATCGAAGCAAAACAAGTCTCGCTTATAATCAAGATGTCTGGGTGTACATCTGTATATTTGGCCAATATTCAGTGAACATCCATTACAACTCAAAGTCTCAATCATGCTAAAGAAAAATCATTGCTTTAGAAAAGACTATGCTTGTTAAGATATTTAAAAAGATTTCAACTATTATAAAACCATAAACTATTCTTTAAAATTAAAATTCTTCAAACATACTGATCAAAATAATCAATCAAACATCAAGTTTTGTAAGTTACACATAGATACATTAAGAAAAAACAAATAAAGACTTTTGGAACACCATGTGTGTATGTGTACGTAATATATAATATGCATATTATATGTAATATAATTATATAAATATGTGTGTGTGTGTGTGTGTGTGTGTGTGTGTGTGTGTGTGTGTGTGTGTGTGTAAAATAAACACACATAGTAAATATGAAGTAATTTCAGGGTGGAAGTGGGACACTAGCAACTAAGGGGATGAGGAAAGGCTTCAAGTAGAAGAGACAGGACTTTAGTGGAGCTTGAAGGAGTCTAGGGATTTACAATCAAGCTATATATGGATATATGCATGTAGTAAGCACTTAAATACTGGAATAATTCTATATTCTCCCTTCTAATAAAATTTATGTTATTACATACACAAAAAAGCCCCATGATTCTCTATTTTGAGCCTGTTTACATTTCATTCTCCTTATTCCCTATTATTCCAAGTCTTTTACTTTATCCTTAATCCTTCATCAATAAGAAAATATCTTCTGCAGTTAAGCCTTCCTTAACTAACCTTATCCAGCTTTGACATCCCATTTAACCCATATTCTTTCAACATTTGTAAACATACAATAAAATCTCAGTTCAGTAAAATCATTTTGGATCCTCTTAAACTACAGAATTTAATAATAGGTAGTAAGAGTCTCCCAGGCAGATCAACAACCAATGAGAATTGAGGAAGCTGATTCACAAAAGAAGAGATAAATGGATCCATTCATAGCATTTCTGTGGAAATATTGTCTGTCTCCCCCATCAGTTAGAAAGAATAGTAGAGCTGTCAGCTACACTTCAAGACTCTTTAATCTGGCTTCTGCCAATGAGAAAACTAGTTATCAGTCAATATTTGCTAACCCAACCCTAAATCCCCCACTTTAAAAATCCCAACTTTAAAAAAGTTGCTACTGATGTCAAAACCATAAAAAAATAATTATTGTTATATGCATGTTATGCATTATATGAATATTTGTTAAGTTTCATCATCTCTCTCACCAGAATAATAATAATATAATGGCCTCACTGCTTCCAATCTGTCTCCTTCTCCAATCTACCCTTTATACCATGTCACACCCCCAAGCAAAAGCTTTTAATGAATCCCTATTGCCTATAGCATAAAATATAAATTTCTAACTTTGGTGTTTGAAGTCCTCTAAAGTCCATAAATCTGACTTAAGCTCACATATCCGACTTCTCATGGTATGCCCCAAACTGTTTGTTTCAGCTATACTGAACACTCCAACTCCCTTTCCCCACAACTTTTCTGAATTTGGATTCCCTATGACTAGAATTCACACCTTTACCTTGGCCTATCAGAGTCCTTAACTCCTTTTAAGACTCAATTCTTAGCTTCTGGCTAAGAGAGAACCATAAAAGATCAAAGAGAAGCACACAGAACAAACACATTTAAAAGAATATCAGAAAGATCAATGATCAAGAGTACCAAAGAAAAACAGCAGTTAAGTGCTTCCATCTGATCCAGGACTACAGAAAGTCAAAAAATCTTCAAAGAGTCTCAAAAATAGAGCAAATAATGTAAAAAGATCTGAAGTCAGTTGGCATCTTAAGTGCAGATAGGTCAATAATTTGGTGAGCTCTCTGAGACAGGACCCATCAAAAGTACCTGAAAGAAGCTCAATCACATGGAGATAATAGTTCATGAGTGCTTTGGGCAAATGCCCCCAACTCAGACTAATTTCTCAGATGCTGAAATTATGAAAGGGCACTGTGCAAGAGGAACTATTCAATACTCAGGGCCTGAAGCCCGTTGGATCTTGGCCCTGACCTGTTTTGGCAGCAGCAAGGGACAAAACCTGTCCCCATTCACATCAAGAACAGAAAACAAGGCCAGCTTAAAGGCCCAGGAAGATTTGCAGGAGGCCTGAGAACAAAAGGTTTTCCAACACTGGACTGGACTTAAGAGAATCACAGTAAAACACAGAAGGAATTCCCAATTAGGGAATGTGCAAAGAGACAGAAAAGAGCTGGGATCAACCCTTGGACTATGCTACAAAAGGAAGGATCTGGCCCCAGATACCCATCTAAAACAGCAATGGCAGTACATCTAAACTACAGAAGACACAAAAAGAAACAGGGCTTGTCTCCACCATCATTAAATATTTTATGAAGTAAAGAATGTCTCTAGTACAAAGTCCCAATTTAAGAACTGAAGTTGAGAATAAGGAAAAAAATAAACACAAAGAACACTATGAAAAAATGTGGTTCAAGAAATAACAAAAGATTAACTCAAAAGAAAACAGAAATAAATAATTTAGAAGTCCTCCAAAAGTAGTCATAAAAAATTAAACAAAAGATAAAATATTAAATGAGAGCTCTTAGGAAAAAATTAAGAGTAAGTTAAAACAAAAAATTGAAAATTTTACTCAAATAAGCTTCCTGAAAAACAGAATACACAAAACCAAATAATTCAACTAGTAATCAAGAAATAAAAATAAAGTCAAAAGATTGAAAAAACGGAAAAGAATATAAAAACCAATTAACAAGAAAAGAGGTCAAGGAAAAATAACAAATCATCAAATTCCTTGAAAACCACAGCAAACAAAAAACCAGGATACCACACTTCGACAAGTCCCATAAGAAAACTGTCCAGATCTATCAGAAAACAGAAGGCAAAGTGAAAATATAAAAAAGCCACCTTAAGAAAACCCCAAATTCTAAACATCTGAATCCAGGGCTTCTAAGTAAAAGAAAAAATAGTACAAGCAGCCGAGAAGAAAAAGTTCAAATATGAAGAAACCCATATTCAGGGTAATATTAGTTAGCATTTATATAAGTTTTAATGTTTGTAAAGCACTTTAGAAATAATATCTCATCTGATCCTCACAACAAGGTGTTAATATCTCTATTTCACCGTCGAGAAATAATGAGGTAGACAGAGGTTAAGTAACTTCTTAGTATAGTACAATGTAAGCTTCTAGAGGGCAGGGACTATCTAGGACTCTTTTGCCTCTTTTTGTATCTCCAGGACTCAGTATAGTGTCAGGAACATAATAATAACAATAACAGCTAACATTTATATAACACTATGTACTAGGCATTGTGCTAAGTGCTTTACAATTACCTCAATTGATCCTCAACAACCCTAAAAGGTAGGTGCTTTCATTATCTCCATTTTACAGATGAGGAAACTATGGCAAAGAGATATTAAGTGATTTACCTCAAATCTTAATAGCAAGTAAATCTCTGAGACTGGATATGAACTCAAGTCTTCCTGACTCCCAGCCCAGGGCTCTATCCACTGCACCACCCAAGTCAAACTCCTATAAGGAGTAAAAATTTTGGAATGACAATCCAAAAAGCAATAGACAAAGACTTATCACCAAGGATAGCTTACTCTGCAAAAATGAATGTATTCCTATTGAGAATAAGATTTTTAAGAGAAGAAAGAGCTTTCAAGAATTCTTGATGAAAAGACTAGCTGGACAAAAACTTTGAAATTCAAAAGAGCCAGAAAATTAAATAATTTAAGCAATTTTAAGTGGCTAAAGAAGGAAGTGTACATGCTAATAGCTGGAGAAAAGTGAAAAGGCCCCTTAGAGTCTCATTGACTTTACAGGTCATAGAAAGAACTAAAAGACCCTAGGAAGGTTTGATTGTCCCATATATGTCAAATGAGGGGAAAAAGGGGAGGGGAAAAATGAATAAACTGGGGAATAAATAAGAAAGGAAGGAAAGAGAAAAACACACTACTTCTCAAAACTAGGGCCCCCAAAAGAATATATGAACATGATATATGAAACTGGGGAGGTAGGACTTAATGAAACTTATTTATCTGAAATGGCCAAAATGAGGATTTCTGTGCATTTATTTTATTTCTTGCAACTATGTTGAAGTTATTGTTTCAAATAATTTTTAGTTGAATCTTTTCTTTAGGGCTCTAACTAAATAAAGAATGTACAAAATTTTCAGAAGACTATCTACTAGAACACAGAAAAACTCTGAACATAACTAAAATTAAACACTCTTTATGGAAATATCGGCCAAAAAATAATTAGGGAAATATTAACTACTCATATGTATACTAAACCAATATAATAAAGTAATAAAAATCTAAATATTGTGTCATACCAATCAAACTACAAAATAAATACTGTATAGTAATAAATAATAACAAGATTCTTCTAGAGCAACAAAAAAATCAAGAATATCAAGGAAAGTAAAGAGAAAAAAAAAGAAGGGGATCTAGCAGTACCAGATCTCAAGTTACATGATAAAGCAACAATTATCAGGTTGATTTGGCTTAAAAAAACAGAGAGGTCAATCTGTAGATGAGATTTAGGTATAATATATAAAGAAGCAAATGAAAACCAAAGACCCCAACTGCTGGGGGTAAAGACTCACTTTAAGTCAAACTACTTGAAAACTGGGTAATGGTTTGGTAGAAAATAGGTAGATACCAACATCTCACATAAACTACCAAGATAAGCTTCTACTAGCTGTATGACCTAGATATAAAATATTACATAAAAAGTAAGAAAGAAAATACCTTTCATATCTATGAATAGGAGAAAGTCCATGGCTGAAGAGGGAATAGAGAAGATACAGCAAAAAAAATGAACAATTTTATTATATAAAAGTAAAACCAATGCAGTCAAAATTAGAAGGGAAATCAGTAATTGAGGAGAAAAATCTTTGTAGCAGGTTTCTTTGATAAAGGTTTTATTTCTAAAATACGGGAAGAAAATGATTCAAATTCGTAAGAATAGAAGCCATTCTCCAACTGATATATGATAAAGATAAAAGGATAACAACAAATGTTGAATGGGCTGAGGGGAACAGGCACATTAATGCACTATTGGTGGTAGAACCTGTGAACACTTGGTCTAGCCATTCTGCATAGCAATTTGGAACTATGCCCCAAAAGTTACTAAGTGTGCATACTATTTGCCCCATGTATTCTAAACAGCAAAACAATTAAAGAAAGAAGAAAAGGATCTATATATACAGAAATATTTATAGTGGCTCTTACTGTAGCAGTAAGGAACTAGAAATTAAAGGAAGTACCCATCACCTGGGGGAATGGCTGAACAAGTTATTATATATGAATGTGATGGACTATTATTGTGCTATTACAATGGAAAAGGAGAGAAAAGGAAACTTATAAAAGGCTGTAGGGATAGCATAGTAATGCCAAAAAAAAAAAAAAAAAAAAGAAAAAGAAAAAAAATTAATGACTAATTTAAAATATAAACAGAAGAGAGAAGGAGGGCACATAAAAGGCCAGCACTGGTACTACCATAATAAAGTAGACTTTTTAAAAGCCAAGCTATACTTTACAGAAATTCAGTTCTATATACACTGCCTTTTTCTGGGAATTTTTTTGCATATGAAAATATGTATGAATCAAGTTCACAATAAAAGAAATTTTATTTTATAAAAAATTAATTAAAGACCTTTCCTCATCCTGATAGTTGTTAATGCTCTTTCTCGTCCTCAAATTACCTTGTACATAGTTATTATTGCTCCAACAGAATATTAAAGCACTTTTAGGACTAATGTGTTTTTTTTTTCCTTTTTCTTTTTTGCTGAGGTAATTGGGGTCAAGTGACTTGCCCAGGGTCACAGAGCTAAGAAGTCTTAAGTGGCTGAGGCCACATTTGAACTCAAGATTTTCCTGACTTCAGGGCTCTACCCACTGTGCCACCTAGCTGCCCCCTTTAATTTTTCTTTTAATGCCTAGTACCTATTACAATGGCCTGTGCATGTTTAAAAAACTTTTATTGAATTAAGCATTATACATGGATAATTATTTAACTTTCATCTTACCAGCCATATTCATTTTTTCTAGTTGATAGCTTCTGTTCTTTATCCACATAAACATTAGCTGAGACTGCTAGAATGAGAAAAAGGTAACAGCTGGTTATTGACATCGTCACGGAATTTTTAGAGCAATGCAAGATGTAATATTTTATCTAATCCAATGTTTTCATTTAACAAATAACTCATTCAAAAAGTAGGTTTTACTAGTATAATGGCACCAATCATAACAGCCATTTTCTTAGACAATCCTATAAAGTGGATTAATATGTCTGCAATGGGGTGTACTTGAGTTAGAACTACATGGTCCCCAGTTGGTTGCATAATTTAGTCTCTTTCTTATTTCTTAAAATTTTACACAATATTTTTCAAAATATTCTTTCCATAAATGTCAAAAACTTGACAATGCCTGCAAAGAAAAATGCTTTGTTATTTAAAAATTATTTGGAGACCATAATTTATGTCGGTTACAGCTAGATCTACTTTATAGGGTTGGCACACATCACACATAATATTATACCAACAATATCACAACACAGCTCAGTGCTTACATAGTACTTGAGCTCGTACTAAAACTAAGCTTGGCTCTCATGTAGCACTTGGTCTAATGTGACTATAATCTACAATATCACAGGGCAGCTATCTTCTCTCCTTATTAGACTATTATCTCCTACAAAGTAGGTAGCAGGTATGTTCTAAACTCTAAATCTCTCCCAGCACAGTGCTCTGCACAAAATAGGTACTTAACTCTTGGGATGGGGGTGGGAGGAAGTGGAGATTTTTTTTTTCCTGATGCTTCTGAAATAAGTGACTAGATAAGGATTCCTTGGAAATAAAATTATTCATTCACCAAAAGTAATTTTTAGTAATTGCATTGTCAGAGTAAAATACATTAATGCAACTACTAGTAACTCTAAAACTAACTAAAAAATTTTAGCTTGTGAATAAACATATTATAAACAAAATGGTCTAGAATGATCTGAACTGTGAGAACCCAAGAAAATGTGTTCACACAATGCATTGAAAAATGCACTGGTCAGAGGACCTAAGTTACTGAGCCAAAAACTTGTGGAAATAAGTCAGCTCTTGAGTTTTTTTCTTCACTTTAAAATGTAGATAGCATATAAAATACTAGAAAGGAGGCAATATTTAGTCCATGTGGTCCTTAATTTGTGGTCCATAAATTTTTTGGCAATATTTTGATTAACTATTTCAATTTATTTGATTTCTTTTACAATTCTATGTATTTAATTTTTTTCCTACGTATTTAAAGGGTCAATGTTGAAGAATTGTCTACTCATGTTTTTTTGAAAAATAAAAATCCAAAAATAAAAAAAAAAAATTTAGGAAAATCAGGCGAGAGAGGTTATCTGATTTACCCAAAATGGTCCACGCAGGGAACGTCTTACTCATCTTTAAACAGTGTAAAACCCTTATATAAACCTCCTAGGATTGATATGAGAAAAAGGTCCCTAGGCAAAAATGGAGAATGGCCTAGCCTAACCTTATAATTTACAGAAAACTGAGGCCCAGAGAGGTAAGAGACTCCAAAAATCACACCCTCATCACCATAGCTAGGATCTAAGGGCTACAATAATAAAACTAACAATTAATTTCACAAAGTGCCGGGCACCGAGCTTCACGATTATTCTCATTTAATCCTCATGACAATGCCCTAGGAGGCAGGTGCAATAATTCCCATGGGGGGGAGGGGAGCCAAGGGGTCCCCGAAGCTACTACACTCGGATAAGGAGAGAGAATCTGGAACTCAAAACTTGTTTTAACAAATCCTTGGGAGGAAACCCAAATATTTTTCTAGTCAGGAGTACCATCCGTCACTCCCTCCCCTTCCCCGCCCCCTTCCTAATCCCTCTTCTATTCTACTCTCCTCTCCCCTCCCCTCCCTTCCCACTCGCAGCTCCCTGCTCCTCCTTTTCTCCCCAAGGCTCCCACTTCTCTCCCCACCCCCCATCCCCCCACCCCCCTCCCCCCGGCTCACCTCTGAGGAAGAAGCAGTTGCCGTCAAAGTCCGTGCCCTCCCAGCTCAGGGAGTCCCCCAAGGGCCGCTGGCAGCGAGAGCACAGGAATACGCACGGCATCTCCGGCCGCCGCGCGTCCACGTCGTTGCCAGTCCCGGGGCCATTGATGATCTTGGACTGCTTCTGCATACACCGCAGGACGTCCTCCTCCGTAACTTCTCGGGCCTTCAGCTTCTGAATGTGTAAGGACTTCTGGAAGGTAGTCTCCAAGGAATCCGACTCCGCCATAGCTTTCAAACTGCCCGCCCGCCCGCGCGCAACCAAGGAAGTGGGCGCGGTTCTGAAGCCCCGGAGGGGCGCATGCGTGCCCAGAGGAAGGCAGGGTAAGAAAGAGTGTGGGGGCGGGGAAGGGGCGGAGAGACGAGCGGAAGCTACCTACTAGTTTCCGCCTTTAACCCCAGCTGTTGGGAGGGGAAGGGGGTCCTCGGCCTCACTGCGCATGCTTCAGATCTGTTCAGGCTTGCCTTCTCTAATTTAAATAGAAAAAGGGCGGTCCTGTGCTCTGCGATTGAATTTTGATGTTCCAGACAATTTTCAGATGATGAAATTAAAACTATTTCCACTCATATGAAAGAGTGTTCCAAATCACTATTGATCAGAGAAATGCAAATTAAGACAACTCTGAGGTATCATTACACACCTGTCAGATTGGCTAAGATGACAGGAACAAATAACGATGAATGTTGGAGGGGCTGTGGGAAAACTGGGACACTGATGCATTGTTGGTGGAGTTGTGAAAGAATCCAACCATTCTGGAGAGCAATCTGGAATTATGCCCAAAAAGTTATCAAAATGTGCATACCCTTTGAACCAGCCATACTACTACTGGGCTTATACCCCAAGGAACTACTAGAGAAGGGAAAGGGTCCTGTATGTGCCAACATGTTTGTGGCAGCCCTTTTCATAGTGGCTAGAAGCTGGAAGATGAATGGATGCCCATCAATTGGAGAATGGTTGGGTAAACTATGGTATATGAATGTTATGGAATATTATTGTTCTATAAGAAATGACCAACAGGAGAAATACAGAGAGGCTTGGAGAGACTTACATCAACTGATGCTGAGTGAAACGAGCAGAACCAGAAGATCATTATACACTTCAACAATGATACTGTACGAGGATGTATGCTGATGGAAGTGGATTTCTTCAACATAGAGAAGAGCTAATCCAATTCCAATTGATTAATGATGGACAGAACCAGCTACATCCAGAAAAGGAACACTGGGAAATGAGTGTAAACTGTTATTTTTACCTTCTGAATCCAATTCTTCCTGTGCAACAAGAAATTCGGTTCTACACACATATATTGTATCTAAATTATACTGTAATATATTTAACATATATAAGACTGCTTGCCATCTGGGGGAGGGGGTTGGGGGAGGAAGGGAAAAAATCTGAATAGAAGTAAGTGCAAGGGATAATGTTGTAAAAAATTACCCATGCATATGTACTGTCAAAAAATGTTATAATTATAAAATAAAATAAAAAATTAAAAAATTAAAAAAAAAAAAAAAAAAAAAAGAATTTTGATGTTCCAATTCTAAACTAAACCTCGGACTCCCTTCCTCCATTGATAGTGGTTTCTTTCCGAAATTGTCCTACAAAAATTAAAAGACAAAGAATATGCGTTGGAATACACGTTTACCGCTGTTGATCGAAAGAGTTCCAGTCAATAAGCATTCATTAAGCGTGTGCTCTGTGTTAGACACTGTTTTAAGCTCTAAAATAGCGGTCCTCAAACTTTTTAAAAGAGGGGGCCAGTTCACTGCCCTCAGACTGTGGGAGGGCCGGACTAAAGTAAAAAAAGCTCACACTCTGCTCCGCCCTCAGCCCATTTGCCATAACCCCGGGGGCCGCATCTGGCCCGAGGCTGTAGTTTGAGAACCCCTGGTCCAAAGGAAGGTAAATAAATAAGCTGTATCCTAGAGAAGCTCTCAGTCTAATGAATGGAGCATGCAAACGGGCTCCGAAACTGGAGATACTCTCCAAGGGAAGGCGCAAGATTCAGGAGAACGGGAGAAGCGAGCAGGCAGCATGCTAGTGGAGTCTTCAAGGAAACCAGAAAAGGAAAGGAGAAAATTCCAAATGTGTGGTACGGGGAGTCCAGGCTACAAATGCTCAGAGAGAGTGAAGAACAGGAGCGTTTATTTTAGAATCTTGCAAGAAGCGAGCATCTCTCCACTGGAGCTCCACCCGTGAGGAGAGGTTAATTTCCACAGATATTGAAGTCGTGACCACAAGAATCCAGGACCCCCTCCTCCCCTTCTCGACCAGTTCTCACTTTCCCACTTAGTGATACAATATTGCCAAATTCCGGCCAGGCCCATATGAACAGTTTTGCAGGGGTGTTTTCCTAAGTGTATGGATGTATGGTGGTCAGTTTCACAAGGTTTACACCTGTTTACTTGAGCCAGTATGAGTCCCTATTTCATTTTCCCAAATTCCCCAGATAAACTGAATCTAAGTTATAAATTCAATCTGCCTTAGTTAATGATTTTATAAGAAACCATATAACCCCCCCACACACACACACAATAAGGAGATTTGCTTAGAGGTAAGTAGTCCATTAAGCCAGAATAACCAATGAGACTTAATTTCCCTCTGGCTTCCTCTATCAACAAATAGAGATCAGCCAGTTTATTAGACCTCTTAGAACATCTCCAGGGCATTAAATAGTTAGATTCCTCTCTAAATAGTTAAAGGTCCAGAAGATCATCTCAGATATTTCTACTAGAAGAGCAAGCCTTTTGTTCTCCTTCCTAGAATCTTAAAGATGAACAGACCTTTGAAATTGAGTCTGGAATTATCAAGTGACTGTTCTGAGAAGTCCTCAGTTTCCTGTTACACTCACAAGCAAGAGCGACAGAATAAAAATGCAGGAGTTGGGAGGAATCCCTTGTTGATAGCAAGGAAGCCAGTGTAACTGGATCACAGACCACATTGTGTTGTGCCAGGTGTAAGAATATTAGTGCCAGGTTATGAAGACTTTTAAATCCCAAACAGGACTTTATTTTTGACCTTGGAAGTTATAGGGAGACACTGGAGTTTAGGAAGATCTCTACTAGGTTATTGCAGATAGTCCAAGGATCAAATAATGATCTGCACCAGAGGCATGCAAATTAAAGACAGAAGAGGATGTGTATGAAAAATGTTGAGGAAGTGGAACAGACCTTGGCAACAGATCGGATATGGGAAGTAAGAGGGAGCAGGTAGTCGAAGGTGACACTTAGGTTTACCAGAACTTGAGCTGAAAAAAATGTTGGTGCTCTTGAGAGTAATAAGAGAATAGAGAAAGGGGGAAATTTGGGGAGAAAGAGAATGAGTATAAAATGTCTATTGGAATACAGTTTGTGATGACCATTGTGATGGTCACTGGAGATGCAAAACTAAAGATTAGGAGAGAAGTAGGTAAATGTGAGCATTATCTACATAGAAATATAATTAAATCCATGGGAGATGATATTATATAAATGAGATAGAGGCAATGTGGTATATTCAAGAGTAACAGAAGTGACCTGGATGAAGAACCAGAAAAGGAGGAGTCAGACAGATAGGAAAACTAGGATAGATAGTGTCACACAAAAACAGAAAAAAGAAAGTATCAAAGAGAAGAGGGTAATCAACAGTAACAAAAGTCAAGAAGAATGAGAATTGAGAAATAGACATTAGGGGCAGCCAGGTGGCGCAGTGGATAGAGCACCATCCCTGAATTCAGGAGGACCAGAATTCAAATGTGGTCTCAGACACTTAATACTTCACACTTCCTAGCTGTGTGACCCCGGGCAAGTCACTTAACCCCAGACTCAGAGGGAAAAAAAAGAGAAATAGACATTAGATCTGGCAATTAAGTAACTTTTGAGAGAGCAATATGTTGAGTTTAAATGAAGTAGAAGTCAGCCGTAGAAACTTAATAGTAAGAAAAGAAAGTAAAGGTACCAATTGTGGATAGTCTTCTCAAAGAGTTTAACCACAAAAGTGAGGAGAAATATTGAATGATAGCTAATGAGAATAGACACTTGCAGTGGTCCTCAAACTTTTAAATAGGGGGCCAGTTCACTGTCCCTCAGACTGTTGGAGGGCTGGACTATAGTAAAAACAAAAACTCACACTCTGTCTCCGCCCCTCAGCCCATTTGCCATAACCCGGTGGGCCCCATAAACGTCCTCAGCAGTCGCGTCTGGCCCACTGGCTGTAGTTTGAGAATCCCTGGATTAAGGGATGATTTGGGGAAGATGGAAGAGACTTAGGCATGGTTATAAGCAGTAAGGACACAGCCAGTAAATAAGAAAATAACTGAAAGATGAAGGTAGAAATGATGATAAAAGGGAGAAATCCTACCAGATCTTTGGAGAAGGGAGTAATTTATGACCTAAGAAAAACTAGAGAACATTATAAAAGGCAAAATGGATAACTTTGATTATATTAAATTAAATTAAATAGTTTTTGCACAAGAAAAAAACAACAGAAACAAGATTGAAAGAGAAGTACAAAGTTGGGGGGAAATCTTTACAGCCAATATTTCTGATAAAGTTCTCATTTCTTTTTCTTTTTCCCCCCCTTTTTTTTAAGAATTGAGGAGATACTGATGCTTTGTTCCTGATGTCAGGATCTTTCTTTTTTTTTTTTTTTGACTTTTACTTTTGATGCTTTTTCATTTGTTTTTTTAAAAGGTCTCATTTCTAAAATATATAAAGAACTGTGTCAAATTTATAAGAATACAAATCATTCATTGATACATTGTTGGTGGAATTGTGAATACAACCAGCCAATTCTGAAGAGCAATTTGGAACTATGCTCAAAAAGTTATCCAACTATGCATACCCTTTGACCCAGCAGGGTTACTACTGGGCTTATATCCCAAAGAGATCTTTATCAAGGGCAAGGGACCTGTATGTGCAAGAATGTTTGTGGCAGCCCTCTTTGTGGTGGCCAGAAACTGGAAACTATGTGGATGCCCATCAATTAGAGAATGGCTGAATAAATTGTGGCATATGAATATTATTGTTCTGTAAGAAATGGCCAACAGGATGATTTCAGAAAGGCCTGGAGAGACTTACATGAACTGATGCTGAGTGAAATGAGCAGGACCAGGAGATCATTATATACTTCAACAACAATACTATATGATGATCAATTCTGATGGATGTGGCCCTCTTCAACAATGAGATGAACCAAATCAATTCCAATAGAGCAGTAATGAACTGAACCAGCTACACCCATTGAAAGAACTCTGGGAGACGATTATGAACCACTACATGGAATTTCCAGTCCCTCTGTTTTTGTTTGCCTGCATTTTTTTTTCCTTCACAGGCTAATTGTACACTATTTCAAAGTCCAATTCTTTTTGTAACAGCAAAACAACTGTTTGGACATGTGTACCTATATTGTATTTAATTTATACTTTAACACATTTAACATGTATTGGTCAACCTGCCATCTGGGAGGGGGGGGGGAGAAGGAGGGGAAGAATTAGAACAAAAGGTTTGGCAATTGTCAATGTTGTAAAATTACCCATGCATATATCTGGTAAATTAAAAAGTATTAAATAAATTAAAAAAAGGAATACAAGTCATTGTATTGTTATAAAAATACAAGTCATTCCCTGATTAATAAATGGCTAAAGGATATGAATAATTTTCAGATGATGAAATTAAAACCATCTATAGTCATATTTAAAAATGCTCTAAATCACTATTGATTAGAGAAATGAAAAATAAAACAATTCTCAGGTACCACCTCATCCCTGTCAAGTTGGCTAAGATGACAGGAAAAGATAATAATAAATGTTGAAAGGGATGTAGGAAAATTGGAACACCAATGGATCATTGGTGAAGTTGTGAAAAGATCCAACCATTCTGAAGAACAATCTGGAACTATACATACCAAAGGGCTATAAAACTGTGCATATCTTTTGACCCAGCAGTAAGATTACTGGGCCTGTATCCCAAGGAAATCATGAGGGAAAAGGATTCACATATACAAAAAACGGGTGTAGCAGCTCTTTTTGTGGTAATAAAGAATTAGAAAATGAGTAGATGCCCATCAGTTGGGGAATGGCTAAATAGACTGTGGCATATGAAGATAATAGAATATTATTATTTTATAAAAAATGATAATCTGATTTTAGAAAAGCCTAGAAAGATTTACACAAACTGATAATGAACGAAACAAGCAGAACCAGGAATATATTATATACAATAATAGCAAGAATATGTGTTGAGCAACTATGAAAGACTTGATTCTTCTCAGTGATTAAGTGATCCAAAACAATCTCAATAGACTTTAAACAGAAAATGCCATCTGCATCCAGAAAAAAAGAATTATTAAATATAAATCAACACATGCCATAACTGGAATTTCTGACAAGCATGGCAAGGTGAGACTGCTGGAGACCTTTACAGAGGAGAGGACCTTAGATTTGAACTGATATCTACCAGAGCCTTCTCCCTGACTGCCTCAGGAAGTAATTTTTTATCAATTCTGTTAACCACATCTAACATTGAAGACCTCATCAGTTCTTTCCTCCTCTATTACATTGCAATGGATTCATCACATTGTCATGAATTGTATACAGGGATGTATTCATTATCACAGAATCAACGGAAATAAAATACAATAACTTAAAATGACTAACATACAGATTGTACTTCCATGATTTCTTTAAGACCCAAGTAGCAACCCATAACCTGTCTATAGCCATGACTCAAACCCCTTGTCATAGTTCAAGTATCTGGATATGGCTACTCCCAGTAGAAGCTATAAGCAACTACAATGCTGGAATGTTTGCATAAACTTTCAAAATTGGAGTTAGAAAGTATTTCCAACATTTGATATTGCCAAATATGAGAAATTTTGGGCATTCCTTTGTTTTCCACAGTTAGGAAAATTAAATTGGAGAACTGAAACTTAAAATTAGAAAACTGAAACTCACAAGGACATCAAAGAATAATCAAGGGTGCAAGTTAGTTATCTTCCCCCCAAAGAATGCAAGTTCCTCGAAGGGCAGGGGGGGACTTTTGTAATCAGGGCTGTAATCAAATATGGCCTGAGATTTGAAAAGAATCTTTTGCTCTTTGCCCTTAGGCCTCCTCTTTTACCTCCTCTCAGCAAGATGGAAGCTTCTTTGACCAGGGACTGGCTACATAATGAGGGGTGGACATTCTGGTCTACTCACCTAGGCACCTATTCTTGGAAGAATGTAAAATAGGGGCAGCTACTTGGTGAAGAGGGTAGAGCACCAGTCCTGAAGTCAAGAAGACTTGAGTTCAAAATCTGGTCTCAGACACTTAACAGTTCCTAGCTGTATGACCCTAAGCAAGTCACTTAACCCCAGCCTCAGGGGGAAAAAAAAAGAATGTAAAATAAATCTTGCCTGAATTCATCAATGGGTCAATAGAATTCTTGGTAAAATATTTTGTTTCTTACAAGTATCTTGTTTTTCTCCACAGTCCTCAATGGGTAAAAGTCAAAGCAATTGGGAAATTCAAGAACTTGGATCAGCTTTTGATCCTGCTGTTTTTCTATTCGCAGTTGCTTCAGTATAAATCACTGAATTGTATGGGACATCTTGAATATATGAGACTTTGAGCCATTCTTCCTACCAGTGCATTAGCAATGCAATAGAACAGAGTCAAGGACAGAACAAAGAGAAATTCTTCTGGCTGTAATTTTTCCCTGTCCTTAAACCTGGGTATAGGTTCTAGGGGAAATACAGCGATAATCCTGAGATACCTTGACCTTAGAGTGCTATTCTAACAATCTGTGTGTCAATTATTCTAAAGTCTCCTGGCCTTAGAAATACTATAGTACAGTCCTACAAACATTGCTGACTGTCAGATAATTAATCTGTTGCTCAGGACCCAAGGTCCTTAGACATTAGTAAATAGACCATTCCTCAAACATATCTGTAAATTATAAAATTAACAAATAAGTAAGATGGAACTCTGGTCTCTCTATGTTTTCCTATAAATTTATCTTCTTGCTCCTGGTTTTTTGCTAAATCCTTTTGGAACTTAGCCTGCTTTAACTGGTGTTATTGTGTGGTGTCTTTCCCTTTCCCCTATGCATGTGATATCTTCCCTAACTCTATGCTTCTCAATCCCATTTCTCCTTGTGGCTAATTAGCTCTTTGGGGTGCTGAGTCTTTCCTGGAGAACTATTCTAAAACTATTCTAGGACTATTCTAAAACAAGAAGATTTTGAAATCATTAACAGACAAATTATTAGAAAAATAGCATTCTTAGGTCAGAGAGCCTCAAGATCACTAATATATTTTCCCTAAAATGTATGGGAAGAAATATTATTATATTCCTATGTCAGAAGACTTTTACAACCATTGACAAACAGATTGCCATATCAATACCATTCCAAGGTTGGGTAGAGGGGGGAGGCCCTCCAGATCACAGATTTCAAAGCCAAAAGACTTTAGAATCATTGACAGATTATTAGGACAGAAGCCACTAAGGCCAGGATGGGGAGGAACCTTCCTTAGTGTCGTCTCTCCTAAAGACTACTTCATTTGTGTATGTATATATATATATATATATATATATATATATATATATATATATATATATATATATATATATATATATATATATGGAGAGAGGGGGGGTACATATGATGGAATATACTTTCTAGAGGAGACAGCAATAATAAGGTCTTGCTGACTTTAAGATACTTCTGCTCTAACAATCTCTCAGTGATTCTAAATCTTCTAGTTTTAGAATCTATGACCTCAAGGCACTATAATCTAAGAATGCTATTGTTCTATCAATGATTGTAAAAATCTTCTGGCATAGGAATAATGATATTACTTCTTTTAAACTTTAGAGAAGATCTATTAGTGATCCTGAGACTCTTTAACTATCTTTCTGACATTCTTATCTGTTAATGATTCTAAAGTCTTCTGACTTTAGGATATTCCTAGGTCTGCTGGTCAGTGATAACCAAATTCCTAAGACCACTCTTCAGTCCTACCTTTAGGCCATAAAATTAGCATATCAGTAACATGAAGAACTAGAAAAATATGTCTCCTTGCTTCAGCTTCCTTGCTAAATTCTCTTGGATTTTAGCCCACTTCAATTGGTGATACAATTACAATAAAATTTGCCCCTAGGCTTAGAGTTGGGGTCAAGCCTATAAGTTCTTTTGAGACACCTTGTGACACCAGTCTGTGACACCCAACTTTTTGAGTTCCCTTCCCAACCTTAACATTTGCTTGCACAGTACAGAGAGATTCTGGACTCCTTGTCAACGTAAGACCCCCATTTTTTTCCTCCCTCAATCCTATAGTTAGGCCACTAGAAGAAGGCCATTAGACTTGTCTGAGTCATTGTCAACTCCATGCTCAACAAGTTTTCCTTAATTGGGGACACCCAGACTTAGAAATTCTTGCGATTTTCAACAAAATTCCTAGGGAACATTTGCCACCTTTTTGCCCCTGGGATTCCAGAAGAGACAAAGTCCTATAGGATGGCTTTTGGCAAAAATGGAACAGTCCAATTTCATTTTGTTTTTGTCTGTGTCTGCATCCCTGTGCAGAATGTCATGTTTGTTCTATGAGTCTGATTTTGTTATCTGGAAAGTTTTAAAATGCAACCAGAAAGAAAAAACTTCTATGTTATAGTTAGAATGCTGGAAAGATTTCTTTAAAAGCCTAACATTTTTTCTGGGGACCTCAGCTCTGGTCAAGCTGGGGGGCTACACAAAAAGTTAGTTAATTAAAATTAAAATAACCCCATAGCAGATTCCCAAAGTTTTGAGAGCAATGATTAAGAAGTTTGGCAATAGTCATCTTAAGATTGCAAGAAAAATTCCTGAAACATTGGTTATAATTCCAGGAATTTATCCTATTCTGAAAGAAAAGAAAAAGAACAAAACAAACTAAGTAAATAGCAACTTTATGCTAACCCTTTCTTGTCTCCTATCTTGTCTGGAGTCCCCTTCTGATCTTTTGGGAAAGCACCCTAGAAGGTATTAAGGGATCCTTTCCACTCCACTCCCTGGGAGTTCTGAGTTTTTCTCAGTTGTGGGGATTGGTAGCAAGATCAACATACAGCCCAAGTCCCTCTGTTTACTAACTCTTCCCCTCTCAGATCAGATTAAGAAAAGTGAATGCAGAAATGCAAATTGATACAACTCTAAGATACCATTACACACCTGTCAGATTAGCTAAAATGATAGGAAAAGATAACAACAAATGTTGGAGGGGATGCGGGGGAAAACTGGGACACTGATACATTATTGGTGGAGTTGTGAAGGGATCTAACCATTCTGGAGAGCAGTTTGCAACTATGCTCAAAAAGCTATCAAACTGTGCATACCCTTTGATCCAGCAGTGTTTCTACTGGGCTTATATCCCAAAGAGTTCTTCAAAGAGGGAAAGAGATCTGTATGTACAAAAATGTTTGTGGCAACCCTTTTTGTAGTGGCTAGAAACTGGAAAATGAATGGATGCCCATCAATTGGAGAATTGCTTAATAAATTATGGTATATGAATATTATGGAATATTATTGTTCCGTAAGAAACTACCAGCAGGATAATTTCAGAGAAGCCTGGAGAGACTTAGATGAACTGATGTTGAATGAAAAGAGCAGAACCAGGAGATCATTATACATGACAACAACAAGACTATATACTATGATCGATTCTGATGGAGGTGGCTCTCTTCAACAATGACAGGATTCAAACCAGTTCCACTTGTGCAGTGATGAAGAGAACCATCTACACCCAGAGAGAGAACCGTGGGAACAGAATGTGGAACACAGTATAGCATTCTCACTCTCTCTTTTGTTATTTGCTTGCATTGTGTTTTCTTTCTCAGTTTTTTTTTTTCCTTCCTTCTTGATCTGATTTTTCTTGTGTAGCAAGATAACTGTATAAATATGTATACCTATATTGGATCTAATATGTATTTCAACATATTTAACATGTATTGAACTACTTGACAGCTAGGGGAGGGGGGGAGGGGAAGGAAATGAAAATTTGGAACAAAAGAAGGAAATGAAAATTTGGAACAAAAGATTTTGCAAGGATCAATGTTGGAAAAATTATCCATGCATATGTTTTGTGAATTAATTAATTAAAATTTAATTTAATTAAAAAAAAAGAAAAAGAAAAGTGAATGCTAAAGTTTTGTAAGGAAACTCTGAATGGGGATGGAGTTGGTCTTAAAGCTCCATGGTCAGCATTCCCTGATTCTGGCACCCGAAACTACCATTAAAGGGAGATCCTGGTAAAAGTTACCCCAGCCTTCAGCATGTTCTGTCCAGTAACTGTCTGGGAAGGATCAGAGTACCCCCTGGTACCACCCAGCATGGCAGTGTGAGGTGAGAAAGCCAGTCAGCCTCTGCATTTGGTAAGCTCACCATTCTCTATTTTAGTTGTGGAAATGTTTTAGCTATGTAATTTGTAGCAAATTATTTTATCTTGACCAGTTTTCTGATTTGTAAAGAGAAATAATAATTGTTGTGAAGATCATATGATTGCAAAAGTGCTTAGATAAAACATGCTATAAAAATGTTAGCTGCTTTATTGGATATAATTGTTTCATATTTGATAACTTTGTGGGGTTTTTTTAGATATGACCAACAGATAAATTATTTATATGTGTGTGTAAAGTAATTTGGAAATTTGTTTGAGATATGATAGTAAAAGCAATTGTAAAGAGGCTCTAATTAAAGTCCACTAAAGAGATATGTAAATTGTAATCTACACTGATAGTGTTAACAGAAGAGTTTGGGAACTTTAGAAAAACAGAAAAGCAGTTTGCTACAACTTTAAAAACTCTGGCTACCAATTCTCTGCTTTTAAGTTATCCAGAGTCAGACTTCCAAGGGCCCTGTCAGTAAAATCAGGCACCTTAACCCCTTTCCTCACTCATAAAAGAGAAGTGATTTGTCTGAATTGGAAAATAACCAAATGCAATTTAGTTTGTGTAGAACATTTAATCAGAAATTAGGGAATCTCATTAACTAAAGTTAAGTCAATTTTAAAATCTATTTTATCTCAGTTTTAAAAATTGTCTTGTTTTCTCCTTAAAACAAAAGGGAAACTTATTTTAGGGAATTGAAATTACAGCTAAAACTATTTAGTTATTCAGAAAAAATTTTAAATTGTTAACTAAGTTATTTGGAATTATTCATCATGTTAAGCCTAAAATTAGTAATTACTGTGTGGAACAAGAGGGATGAAGTGAAAGTCTTATCAGTTATCAAGTATGAGATGTGCAACACCTTTTCCCCCTCCACAGAGTGGAGAGAGGTATCAAAAAGCACAGCTCATGAAAACACTAAAAATAACTGCTATGGGCAATAGCAAGCTCATCTCCTTCCCCTTAATTTGTAAGCTTGCCAGTTTTCTTGAAACTATCAGGATAAGCAAGGTCATCAGCCCTGAGAATAAGTCTGTTTAGAATTTATAGTTTCTAAACAAGAAAAGTATTTATTTACATTTAGAAAATACAAAAAATCTATAAGCTTATTTAATGATTGATCCTTTGCACCCAGGATACATTTAAACATATAAAACATGTTAAACAAAATCTCCTATGTGTGTAAGTCCTGGTAAACTTTTAAAATGATTTATCTAGGCCTAAACTGCTATTAGTAGAATTTGCTTTTAGAGATAAAATCTATAAACTGATATTCTTTTGAGTTTTGAATTTGATTGCCTGATCATTAAGTCATTGGAGAAAAATGCCATAAGTTACTCAGAGGAATGCCTTCCTAAATTGTCTAGATGGAAGTCTTATTTGAATAAGACTTGGGAGGACAACCTTAGTCTCTGCTTAAGGTGGAATCCTTCTGACTCAGTTTTGAAATTCTTTGTTTCTTTGTTTCCCACCTGATTATTCCTGACTATGGCTGTGAAGTAGAATTATTACTGAATTATTGATCAGTTGTCACACAAATCTAAGGATGACTTATCCTGTCATGTCTGTTCTCTCAGGCTAAAGCCTGAAAGACCTGTTTTAATGCTATTAGAATCATATCCCTGCTTTTTCCTCTCATAACAAATTTCTGTAATCAGAGCAAATGGTCAGTAGAAGCCATGAGCCCAATACAAGTATTCCAGAGGTCAAAATGGTTTTCTACCTTAGATCTTTATTATTGTTATTATTATTATTATTATTACTGAAGCTTTTTATACCTTAAATCTTAAAGATGCTTTTATTTGCATACCATTGCATAAAGGCTCACAATTTCTTTTTGCCTTTGAAAGGGCAAACCCAGGGAAACATAACCCCCATCAATTAACATGGACAGTCATGTCCCTAACATGGAGGTAGCTCAGGTCTTCCGTGACAGCTCCACGCATATTTGGGCAAGCCCTGGATATCCAGTATGGAGATGATATCTTGATCTGCAGCCCCACTGAGGGGCTTCTCTGCTGCAGCTATACATACCAACCCCTCACTTCCAGTCTCCCTCCCCCACCCAGGGCTATGGAGTTTCTTTATCTAAAGACGGCCAACACAGCCTCTCAATCTGTTAAGACCCTGAAAGCTAAACTAATCTCTTGTCCCCGCTTTAGCCCTACCTAAAGCCTTTTACACTGTACATTGGTGGAAAGCAGGGCCAAGTCCTAGGGGTTCTTGACTCAGTCTTTGGAACTCCATCCCAGACCCCTTGCTTACTTCCAAAGCAACTTGACTCAGTGTCCTTGGGGTGGCCCTCCTGCCTTAGAATAGTAGCTGCCACAGCCTTCTAATTGAGGACGCCTCCATGCTCACCCTAGGCCAACCGTTAGAGGTTCTAATCCCCCACCAGATTCCGAGCATTTTGGAAGCCAAAGGTCATCAGTAGCTTGCTAATAGAAAGCTTACCAGGTATCAGGCTCTCCTGTGAGACACCCTTGACTTGACTCGCCCAATGTCCACATTCTTAACCCTGCTCCCTAACATCACTCAGTCAGGTGACATTATTCGTAATTGTAAAGAAGGTTTAGATTCTGTCTACTCCAGTCAGCCTGACTTGAGGGACGTTCCTCTTGACAACCTAGATATAAAATAGTTTGCAGATGGATTCAGTTTTCTTGAAAATGGAGAAATGAAGACAGGTTATTCTGTGGTGACCCTCAGTAGCATCCTGGAAGCTAAGCTACTGCCCCCTGGGACTTCTGCCCAAAAAGCTGAACTCATTGCCCTTATTAGGGTTTTGGAACTAGAGAAAGGAATGAGAGTGAAATCTATACAGACTCTAAATATGCTTTTCATATTTTGCGTGCTTATGGGGCTATATGGAAAGAAAGGGGACTTTTGATGGCAAAAAAATTCTCCTATTAATATGCAAGGGAAATGCTACAATCATTGCAAGCTGTCTAGGAACCTAGAGAAATTTTTGTTATGTTTGTAAAGGACACCAGAAGGAAGATTCACTTCAGGCCAAGGAAACAGGCTTGCAGATTCAGCTGCCTGTGATGCTACACATTTGCCCTGACCATGGTACCCTTAATTCCCCAGCTCTCTGACTCTTATACCTTCATATAGCTCTTTTTTTTGGGGGGGAAGGGGCACACCCTTTCTTCTTCTGGATGTTTTCAAATACCCTCAGGACAGCTTCTAATCCAGAGGCAAGCCAGTGGAAACTTGTTTTTGTCCTATACCAAGCTACCCCTTAGGAAAAAATGTTCTCCAATCTCTTGTAAAATGCATTTTTATTGGTAACAAACTGGGAGGAACAATCAGATAAGTCTGACAGGCCTGAGCAGTCTGTGCCCAAGTAAATCCTGAAGGAGCCATTAAGCCTCTCCCCATCTCCTGAAGCTAGTTCAGAGAAGGAGCACATAACCAGGGGAAGATTGGCAAACAGACTTTACACACATGCCCCCTTGCAGAGGTTTCAAATTGCTTTTGGTCTCTGTTGACACCTTTACCAAAGTGCTCCTAAAAGAGATCATCCCAGGTAACCCAAAATGTGGCCAAGGCACTTAAAATCACCTACCACCTGCACTCTGCCTGGCATCCTCACGCTTCTGGGAAGGTGGATAAAATGAATCACACCCTCAAGCAAGTCCTTACTAAACTGCTTAGAGACTCAAGAGATTGGATGAAGAATCTCCCATTAGGACTTCTTAGAGTCTGTATGGCACCTTGGGAGAACATTAAGCTGGGCACCTTGGGAGAACATTAAGCTGAGCTCCTTGCACTTCTGTGTCGAAAGCCCTTCTTAACCATCAACATTCTTGTGGATCCAGAACAGCATCTGGTCACTCAGTTTGCCACACAGCTTGGTGCAATCCAGAAGGCCCTTTCTGAAAATGCAAATGAGCATCTCCCTAAACCTCATGTCCTGGGGACATGGTATACTTGAAAACTTGGAAGCCTCAAGGTACTGACCCTCTGGGTGTAAAGTGGAAAGGACCGTATAAGGTCATTCTGACTACTCCATGTCAGTCAAACTGGAAAGTTCCCCAGCTGGACTCATATTTCTAGGATTAAAAATGCTGCTTCTACCTCTCCTTCAGGTATTTAAGAATATTCCTGTGAACCCTTAGAGGACCTGAAGTTTATCTTCCACAGGACCTCTGAAAACACTCTCTCGAGAAAGAAGGGTGAAATTGTCTGTGTCCTTTCTCTCACTTTAATTGATGAGGTTTAGTGCAGGGCAGGGAGTTGTGGGAACCCCCTTCTGGTCAGTGTAGGTTTTTCGTAAATGAATTTATGAACCTGAAAAGTTAAACTGGCAAAAGAAGTTTATTATTAAAGATCTAGCAGAGAAATCCCGACAGAGAGGCAAATAAGGTCCTGTTAGGGAAATAGGTGGGAGAGATAAAGAGGGAGTAATGCTGAAAGAGAATGTCTTTTCAGAAGGCAGAGGGCTGCAGCTATGCCAAGGGGAGAGAGAGGTTCCTTGGCATGATTAGGTCCTCTGCTTTAGGTCTTCTGCAAGGGATTAAGCTGAAGGACTTGTTTTATGGGCAGCTTTTGGTGGAGGGGTGGGAGCAGTTTGAGCTGGAATCAGAATAGCGAATCTTGGAATCCAATGAGTGTCCCTAGGCTAATTTCCAACTCAATATTGTCAGATAGAAATCTCCAGCATGGGATAAGTAGAAGTGGTCCTGGACTCAACTAGTCCCACCCAGATAATAGAATGAAACCACTTTATCTTGATTCCCTGGGACAGGTCTCTCAGGGGAGAGCTTCTCTGAGGGACTTTCCCAAGCTTTCCCCCAAAGTCTACGAGAGAGAGAGAGAGAGAGAGAGAGAGAGAGAGAGAGAGAGAGAGAGTGTGTGTGTGTATGTGTGAGTGTTTTGGGGCTCCCCTTATCATAATCTTCTTCCTTACTCTTTCCCACTCCAAGGATGAGAACTTTGCTCCTAGCACTTTCTCTATGGCTTTTCTTGATGTCATTCTGTGACCCCTGCCAGTAGGGTATTAATTTCTTCTTAGCCTTTCAGCTAGGGAGCTCCGTGGCAGTAGGGGCATTCAAGAGCATTCATTGTTGGGCCAGCCATCAACATTCTCAAGGCAACCCACAGATGGGACCTAATGCATTATTTTCTTTTTCTTTTTTTCTTGCAACAAACCTTTTATATGTATATATATATATATATATATATATATATATATATATATATATATATATATATTTGCAAGATATATGCAAAATAATTTTTCAGCATTGACAATTGCAAAACCTTTTGTTTCAATTTTTTCCCTCCTTCCCCTCACCCCCTCTCCCAGATAGCAGGCTGACCAATACATGTTAAATATGTTAAAGTTTATGTTAAATACAATATATGCATACATGTCCATACAGTTATTTTGTTGTACAAAAAGAATTGGACTTTGAAATAGTGTACCATTAACCTCTGAAGGAAATCAAAAATGCAGGTGGACAAAAATAGAGGGATTGGGAATTCTATGTAATCAGTCCTGATGCATTATTTTCAAAGGCTGCATTCCCAAATGTCACCATCTCCACCTTACTTGTGAGATTTGTTACCTCCAGGCTCCAAGCTATGAACTTCCAACTTCAGTCTTCATGGGACAACTCACTGGTACAGTCAATATCCTCTAGATGTTGCTGCTGCCATCTTCAGATATCATACTTCCCTTCTTGGCCTGAACCCCCCTTGAGCATAGGGACAGCTCTACAACCCTTATCAGATTGAAGTAGCTCCAGAAGATGAGACTTCTGTCCCTTTGCCCCAAATGAATTTAGGGGTGATTGCTTAAGGGGGAATGATGTATAATAGGATTCTCTGGTCCCTTGATCTTTGTGGGGGGGGCCTAGATTATAAAACCCTGAATCTTCTGACAACCCCTCCCCACCCTTTTACTTGGCCTGGCCCCAGGAAACTTCTAAAATAATCTCCACCTTCAATTCACTTGGAGAGCCTGGCTTTGGGAATAATCACCACCCATTATTGACTTGGGGATTACTCCCTCAATTCATCTGGAGATCATCCCTAGCCCCTGGCCACATAAGGCTAAATAAAATTGAACTCTCCCAAATCTTTGCTAAAGTTCCTAATCAGGAACTAGCCTACTGAGAACTGCTCAGAGTAAATAAACCCTTTTTGCCAAACCTCATCTAAGAAATTAGGGCTGAGAATTCTTTTGCAAAATCTGTGACACCAGCCTGTAAACCCCCAAACACTGTTAGGGTGTCTCACCCCTAAACAAAACTACTTCCAACTAAAACACGTTCTTCCTTTTCCTGCCAATAACATTCCTAGACTCATTCTATTTTCCCATGCCATTCTGTTAGTGGTATCTATCTAATTATGCGGCTATTTTCTTCACTGCTTCTCTAGTGTAACTTAATTAATAATATTTGTTCACCAGAATAGGAGTGACCCAAAACAGAACTAGATTTATAGCCTTAAATTCAACAGTTACTATCCTTGACTTAATTCTGCCTGATTCAGTCTTTAATACTTCATCGAATACCAAAATAAAAGGAATAGCCAATTCCATAGGTGCCCACTCATTTTCCAGGCAAAGCAGATTTGAGAGTGTCTGCCTCCACAATACTACCCAAGGTTTGCTTGTGGTATGCTCATCCCTGAGAAATTTCCGGAGCTACTCTCAATACCTGCCACTATAGTCTCTGGATTTTGGAATTTTTCACTCTGCCATGAGAGGCAAGATGATTTAATTTTCATAACTGTGGAAAACAAATGCCCATCAATTTCTTACAGAAGCATTAATTAGTGAAACCCCTTTTTTCTTTAAAGTAAGGCCCACTTCTTTCCCTCCCTTTTCAATCTTTCTCTCTTCTTCCTCACTTTTCTGAAGGGAATTGTGGATGTGCTTGTGGGCTGGACCAGCTTATTCTCAGGAATTGATTAAAAAAAAAGAAAGAAAGAAAGACAGAAAGAGGAAAGAAAGAAGGAAGGAAGGGACAGAGAATGGAAGGAAGGAAGGAAAAAAGAAAGAGAAAAAGAAAGGAAATGAAAGGAAGGAAAAAAGAAAAGGAAAAAACCTATCCTGTTCCTTATTAATCATAATTGGGTCAGTTCTCCCAGTCTATTGTTAATTCATCCATTCTGTCTCCAAATTTTGAGACCACTTTGATAGGAATTCAGATTTTCCCAGACAGTCTGTAAGGCAGTCTCAACATCTCAATATATATATCCTCAGTCACTTCCTAGATCTTGCCTTCATTTTCTCTTCCTCCCTCTGAGCAATCAAATTCCTTCCTGGTTCTTTTCCTTACCCCCTCGGTCCTGTACTCCTCCCACTCCTTTGTCTCCCCTGTGCTATAAAAAATTGTATTCCCCAAAAGCAAATTGCCCAAATCACCTATAAGTCTACCGTTCTTAGTTCTGGTTGGTTTGAGCCAGTGTGCTATTCAAGTAATAAATAGCAATATCTCCATCACTTGTGCTGGATGCCCATGACATAACTTCTTTGTGTCTGTTGCACTATTATGTTCTCCAAAATGTATTTCATATTTCTATTCCATATCACCACTCCTGGTACCTGACACCTTTTTTTTACCACTTCACTTTCTCATTTCCCTGTGGTGATCTCCTCTGTTCTCTTTCTGAGACCAGAAAGATTACCTTCCCCTTTTTGCTAGGCTTTGATTTAGCTCTGGTGGATAACGCTTTCTTTTCTATTCTCCTACTCCTCTCTTCCTTTTTGTGTACCCTCTCCTATTATAATGTTGTCTTCACAAAAGAAGGATTCACCTGAGGTAGGAGCTCTCCAGGTTCTGTTCATAATATCTTCATCCACCTCTTTATGGTTACCTCTACCAGATTGCCATCTTCAATCCTGTTGATGAGTTCTTCAATGTTAGGTGTGGTTAGCTGAAGAATTGATAAAAATTAATGAAGCAGAAAGGGGAAGGCACTGATATATATCAATTAGCTCATGGTCCTGACAGGGTGAACCCTGAAACTGTCCCCCTTGATTTTATGGGGAAGCAATGAGGGTGAATATGAAACTGTGTCCCCTTTGATCTGTAAAAGAAGGAAGATTCGGAGTCTCAGACTCTGAAAAGTCTGGGAAAGCATATTTTCCTAGACAAATTAAGTAACTTCATTCAAATGGAGATCTTGGTCAAATCACTCTCCATTGATCTTTTGGGGGTAGCCCAATCCTCTTCAGGAAATTCCAGGCTCTGGAAAAAAAAGCCTTCAAAATGATTTTAATCAGTTGGAGATCTGGGTCTGTTGAGTGGCTTGAAACTCCAAGTTTCTAGGCCTGGGGGCATTGACTCTCTTTTCAACTGGAACCAAGATTGCCAATAAAAAGATAATTTTGAACTCCAAATCTCTGCAGAAGTCCAAAGTAGGATTATACTTTACCAAGGGACCTCTCTTCTTGGCACAGCTGCCTACCAAGACTCTTGCCTTCTGTGAAGACATTCTCTTCTCAGTGATAACCTTTTATTATTTCTCTGCCAAGACCTCTTGCCACTGAGAAGTCTGTCTTCTTAGCAAAGCTAGCTTCTCAGTGCCAATAAAAATCCCTTTTACCATTCAGACTTTTTGGGCTCATGAATTCTTTCACGTTGGACCTATGCACTGACCAGAGGGGATGCTCACATCAATTCTCTATCACTAAACCCGCATCAGTTCCACTTTTTGGGGACATAGTCCAGTCTAAAATCCAAGCTATGTCAAACTCCTGAGATCCATCCTCTGTAGAGGTCTCCAGCAGTCTTGAAGGAGTACTTCTAGGGATATATAGTGGTGATTTTAAGGGGTTTCTGTTCTGGCAATCTGATTCCAAAGTCAAATAATCTGTTGGTCAGTGAGAACCAAATTCCTGAAACTACTCCTCAATTAATTGCTGACTGATAATTTTGTCAGGGAGAACCAAATTCTGGAGATGAGCACTCCTCAATCCTACCTTTGAGTCATAGAATTAGCATGTCAATGATAGAAAGCTGGATAAATGTGTCTCCTTGCTTCTGTTTCTCTGCTAATTTCTTTTAGAATTCAGCTCACTTTGTAATGGCATTACAATTACAATAAACTTTGCCCCTTGACCAGGAAATAGGTTCAAGCCTGCAAATTCTGTTGAGATACTTTGTGACACTGATCTGTGACCCCAAATTTTGGGGTCCTCTTCCCAATCTCAACAGTCTCACCTTGCCATGCCTTGTCAGAAGTCCAGTCATCCCTGTGGTTAAATTTTCCCTACAAGCTCTGCTTTGGGCCATCTCACGGCTGCTGCTTTCCTTTGGGTCAGTCCACTGTGGCACTCTGCCTCATGGTGTCTTTTCCATTCCCCTTTCCCCATGTCATGTGATATCTCTTCTAATTCAACTATGATTCCCAATTGTACTTCTCCTTATATCTAGCTCTTTTGGGGTGCTGTCTATTTCAGGATTTCGCCTGCCAACTAAGGATTTGTCCCAACCTCATGGGGTGTTTCCTTTCTCTTGGTAAGTGGCAAGTTCCACTAGGGAACCATTCCTAGTATCAATTGTATCCCTTTATTTTGTCTGTAACCCCTTCTAAACAAATCTACTTTTTGCCAAAGACAATGGCCATTGTGAATTCTTTACATGATAGAATTCCAACTTTTGGTGCCTATCATCATGTGGTGTCTACAGCACCTACATCATGTTGGTCCTTGAGCCACATTTCAGTGCCAAACCCCACATCATAAATCACATCACTCTCTCCTTATGTACATTTAGAAAGAAATTTCTTACTGATCTTCCTGTTGTCATTCCATTGTTTTTACCTGCTACATTTACTCATTTCTCTTGCACTTCTCTTGGAGTGTTCAAGAAGCAAATAGTCTCTTCAGTTCTGATTTTCTCTCTAAAAATGTTTCTAATCCTTTATTATTGAATGTCCATCTTTTGTCCTGATTTAGCTGAGATTTATAGAATAATCATCCTGGGCTGCATCCTGAGCTCCAAAGTTTTCTGGAACATATTATTATATTCCTTCCTCCTTTTTCTAATATGTTACTTATTTGAATATCCCTACCATTGTATTTTAAGGTCTTTCTCCTGATGACCTGCTGAACTTGTTGTTTCTGAATTGAATTATTCAATTTAATGAACTTTAGTGCCTTGGAGTTAGTAGCCTTTTTTTTTTTTCCTTCTAGAGGTGATCTGTGAATTCTTTGAATTGGTATTTCATTGTCTTTATTTAGAGGCTCTTCTATTTTAGGGTTAAAGTTTGTTTGTTTACATGAACTGATGCTGAGTGAAGTGAGCAGAACCATGATATCATTATACATGGGAACAACAAGACTGTACAATGATCAATTCTGATGGACGTGACTCTCTTCAACAGTGAGATGATTCAGACCAGTTCCAATGATCCTGTGATGAAGAGAGCCATGTACACCCAGAGAGAGAACTGTGGGAACTGAGAACTGTGGGAACTGAGTGTGGACTACAGTATAATATTCTCACTCTTTTTGTTGTTATTTGCTTGCATTTTGTTTTCTTACTCATTTTCTTCCTTTTTTTCATCATTGGAATTGGCATCAATCATCTCATAGTTGGAAAGAGTCACGTCCATCAGAATTGATTATCATATAATATTGATGTTGCTGTGTATAATGATTTCCTAGTTCTGGAAGGCTAAATTCTGAAAGGAATTTAGCACCCTAAAAGTTAGTTAGAAATGGGGTCGAACTATTTCAAAGTCCTATTCTTTTTGTTCAGCAAAACAACTGTTTGGACATGTATACATATATTGTATTTAATTCATACTCTAATATAGTTAACATGTATTGGTCGACCTGCCATCTGGGGAGGGGGGGAAGGAGGGGAAAAATTGGAACAAATGGTTTGGCAATTGTCAATGCTGTTAAATTACCCATGAAAATATCTGATAAATAAAAACTATTAAAAATTAAAAAAAAGAAATGGGGTCGAGAAGCATAGTGGGGTCAGGAGAGATACCATGTGGCATGGAACGATACAATATTGTAGAGTTCTGTGGCAAACTGATCCAAAGGGGATCAATCAACATGGTTTGGGCCATAAGACATTTAATAGGGAAAGGTTAGCTTCAGGGACTTCACATAACTCATATTTCTCACAGGACTACCTCCACAGAGATAATCCTCTAAGTGATCTCATTTATCAAAAACTTCTTCCTGCCTGTCCCAGGAAATAATGTTATGGATGCTACAGGTTCTCTCTGCTAACTACATCCACTATTCAGTATCACTACTGTGAAACATATTTGTGAAGTAATGCCCCCAGGTTTATGGGAATGAGAGCTCTTCCTTCCTTCCTTCCTTCCTTCCTTCCTTCCTTCCTTCCTTCCTTCCTTCCTTCCTTCCTTCCTTCCTTCCTTCCTTCCTTCCTTCCTTCCTTCCTTCCTTCCTTCCTTCCTTTCTTCTTCTCTCCCTCCCTCCCTCCCTGTCTCCTTCCCTCTCTCTCTCTCTCTCTTTCTATCTTTAACAATTTTCCATGCTATACCATTTATGAAAATGGTTCAAATTTAATCTGATTGTATCAAAAATGAATGTACTATTTGGGCCTGCAAGCTCTAGTTTTAAGAGTGTGGACCCATACAGAATACTTTGAACTTAGAGTAGCTATCCCTAGGGAGAACCAAATCATGAATACAAGTTAGGGGTGTGGGAAGTAACCTTGAAAATGCACTATGTGGAAATTAATTATATCTGTTGCACAAACTTAACCAGTTCAGTTATCATTGAATGTAACTGAAGATTTTCTTAATTGAATTTTGTAGAATAAAAATTTGATCTGCATTATCAATACAAACATAAGAGTTGCACAAAGGATTGCATTTTAACTAAATTGACTATCTACATACTATCCCCAACTCTGCTTTACTCTATTTCTGTAGATCCATACGAGGACTGTGAAGAAGTGAATCAAAACTTATGCCTTGGGGCAACTAGGTGGCTTGGTGGATAAAGCACAGAGGCTCAGGAGGATCTGAGTTCAAATTTGGCCTTCAATACTTAACATTTACTAGCTATGTGATCCCAAGCAAGTCACTTAATCCCAACTGCCTTCTCCCCAACCCCTGAATGTGTGTGTCTGTGTGTGTGTGTGGGGAGGATGGAAAAAAACTATGTCTCCACGTGCAGAATATTCAAGAGGCCACCTTCTATTTTTAGATTCTAACTTCTTCCTTATTTTCCATAGATAATTCCAAGAATCATCTACATTTATTCCAGCTTCTTCCAAGTATTTGAAAAAATAAAAAGATCTAGATCCTATCCAAGCTTCCACTAAGTCCTAGCTCATTAAAGTCCTAGCCTTAAGAACAGATAGGACACAACTTGGTGTCAGACAAGGCAGAAACTCAAAAGCAATCTCATCACATATTACATCAGCAAAGAACTTAGTAAACTATCATAGGATCCTATCTCTCAAGAGCATAATATAGTCTGGGAACACTGCCCAAATAAACAGACATCTTTAACTTTGACAAATGTTAATATACCATGTGGAATTTGAAACACAGATAAATGGGAGGAGAGCATTATATCTTCTTGTGAAGTAATTAACCCAATCATACGACTCGCCTTAGGAAGCATTTTTGTAGGGTTTTTACTAACTTCTAATTTACCTCCAACCACAACAATCCCTATGACTATACCCACTTTTACAAAACTGTCCGCCCTTATTGTTACAATCTTAGGCATCTTGATAGCTATAGAACTAAACTCACTTACAAACAAAATACCAAACAAATCTCTAATCCATACTCACAACTTCTCAAATTTACTAGGATATTTCACACATATCTTCCATCGAGTAAACCCACTAGTAAATTTACATCTAGGCCAACACATCGCTACCATACTTATTGACTTAAGCTGATATGAAAAAACAGGACCTAAGGGTCAAGCTAATATTCACAGCTTTTTCCTTTTCCTTTTTAATGGTGCCTGTAAGGAATTGCTAACTCCTGGATAGACAGCACTATCCACAAGCATAGATTCCCCACCAATGAGTCATCATTGCTTAATAATACTGAGGAGAGGAGCCCCAAAACTCTCACTCTCTCTCTCTCAGACTTTGGGGGGAAAGCTTGGGAAACTCCCTCAGAGAAGCTCTCCCCTGAGAGACCTGTCCCAGGGAATCAAGATAAAGTGCTTTCATTCTGTTATCTGGCTGGGACTAGTTGAGTCCAGGACCACTCCTACTTAGCCCCAGCTGGAGATTGAGATTTCTATCCAACTCTATTGAGTTGGAGATTAGTCCAGGGACACTCATTCAATTCCAAGATTCTCTATTCTGATTCCAACTCAAACTGCCCCCAGACCCCCACCAAGAGCTGCCCATATAACAAGCTTCCTTCAGATCAATTCCTTGCAGAGAGGGCAAAAGCAAGAATCATGCCAGGCCAAGGGAACCTCCCTTGGCATAGCTGCTTGCAATGGACTCTCTGCCCGTTGAAAAGACATATTCTTTTCAGTGTTAACCTCTCTTTATCTATCACACATTTTCCTAACAGGACCTTACCTTTCTTTACCTATCGGGATTTCTCTGCTAGAAATTTTGTCTTTTTCTGCTAGAAGATTCCTCTGCTAGACCTTTACTTCTCTGTCCCGATCTTGCCACTTGGAAGTCAGTCTTTCCTAGCAAAGGCTAACTTCCCAATGCCAACTGCCAATAAATTTCTTTTGCCAGTCTAACTTTTTGGGTTAGTAAATTCATTTACAAAGGACTTGCACCGACCAGAAGAAGGTTCCTACAACTCTCTGTCCTGCCCCCAAGCTCATCAATATCAACATACTACCTCAATATAAGTCCAAGACATATCTAATAGAAAGCCTTTCTTGATTCCCTGTACTGCTAATTAGTTTTCTCTTTCTACCCAAATAATCATATATATCCCTATCTCTTTTCCTGTTATATACCTCTTCAAGGGAGGGACTATTTTTTGTTGTATTTATTGTTGAGGCAGAAGATATCCCAACAATATTCGGGTCCCCTGATTATTTTGGTGAAAGAATATGCATGCCCAGTTTGCTCCAAGTTAAGGGGCTCTTTAATGTGATACCATTTGAAGTGAGGTAAAAGTTCCAAGGGAATATAGCAAAAGCCAAAAGTAAGAAGATATTATGCTGCTTGATAGTGGGCTAACTTCTTCTTTTTTTATATAGCTTTTTATTTACAAGATATATGCATGGTAACTTTTCAGCATTGACAATTGCAATACCTTTTGTTCCAATTTTTCCCCTCCTTCCTCCCACCCCCTCCCCCAGATGGCAGGTTGACCCAAAATATGTTAAACGTATAAAAGTATAAGTTAAATACAATATATATATATACATGTCCATACAGTTATTTTTCTGTGCAAAAGGAATCGGACTTTGAATAATGTATAATTAGTTTGTGAAGGAAATCCAGAAT
The DNA here is from genome assembly GCF_048593235.1 of Sminthopsis crassicaudata. Taxonomy (NCBI): domain Eukaryota; kingdom Metazoa; phylum Chordata; class Mammalia; order Dasyuromorphia; family Dasyuridae; genus Sminthopsis; species Sminthopsis crassicaudata. The sequence goes on along the minus strand of NC_133619.1, from coordinate 268,448,493 downwards.
GCAGGCGGACAAAAATAGAGGGATTGGGAATTCTATGTAGTGGTTCATAGTCATCTCCCAGAGTTCTGTCGCTGGGTGTAGCTGGTTCAGTTCATTATTGCTCTATTGGAACTGATTTGGTTCATCTCATTGTTGAAGAGGGCCACATCCATCAGAATTGATCATCCTATAGTATTGTTGTTGAAGTATATAATGATCTCCTGGTCCTGCTCATTTCACTCAGCATCAGTTCATGTAAGTCTCTCCAGGACTTTCTGAAATCATCCTGCTGGTCATTTCTTACAGAACAATAATATTTAGTGGGCTAACTTCTGAGGCAATTTAAAAGAGTCAGAATCAAGAAGATAATTTTATAGGAAAGAAAAACAAAGATTAGGTTAATATGCTAATATTATGGCTTAGAAGTACAATTGAAGAGTAGTAGGGGTGAAATAGTTCCGATCTATGTATTCTATGGCTTACTGACCAACAGATTGTTCTCTGACAGCCAGCATTGTTTGTGGCACTCCCAAGGCCAGGTAGCCTTAGGATTTCTTCGGAATTGCTACGTTCTCACACCTCATTACTTAGGACAGGAACTGAACCTGAGATTTAATAATATTAAGTAGTATATATATATATATATATATATATATATATATATATATATATATATATATAAGTTTTACAAATATTACTCTATTTTATACTAAAACAACTCTGAGAGGCAGGTGCTGTTATTATTCCTGTTTTGCTAGATGAGGAAAATAAGACTGATAGAGTTTTAAGTGCCTTATTATTGTTGTTCTTCATTAGTTTTCAATTGTCTTTGATGCTTCATGACCTTATTTATGGTTTTCTTGGCAAAGTCAATTCAATTTACAGATGAGTTAACTGAGACAAACAGGATTTAGTGACTTACCCAGGATCATACACATAATATCAGTGTTTGGGATCACATTTGAACTCAGGTCTTTTTGACTCTAAGCCTGTCACTTTATGTATTGCACTAACTACAGTTATACAACCAACAGTCAAAACTCAGGTCTTCCTAACTCCAGGTTCAACATTCTCTTGACTATATTTTATTGCTATAAGGAATGCCTAGCTGAGAAAATTCTCCCAGTGCAGATCAATAGCTTCTTTGAAATTTATAGGCTTAGTTCCTAAAAGGTTAAAGCCAAAATGTGTGCATGTAAGTAAACATAATCAAATGCCATCCACTCCAATCCCTCATTTTACAGTTGAATAAACTGAGACCCAGAGAAGTTAAAAGGTTTGCCCAGAAATACACAGATAGTGTCAGACAGACCTATTTGAGCCTAGGTACTCTGATTCCAATCTTCTTTTTGATGTGACATTGAAAGGGTCGATTTTACCCAGGCATTTATTCTTGCTAAATTACTCTGCTGTGGAGTCAGTCCTTGAGGCTGCTGAGCTTGGAGACCCAAAGACATACTTGGAATTATTTACCCAGAAATCAATTATGCAATGTCCAGGGCCAGTGAGCGTAGCTAGCTCTGCTTAAAAGGGCCCTGCTTCTCTTTCACAGCACTCTGGAGGCATAACTGAAATGGCAAACAGAACTAATTCTACTGACTCTAACTCCTACTATGGCTATGAATACTATATGGACTACGTGGACCTTCCTCAAGTAGATGAAAGAAAGTTGAAGGCTAACAAACGTAAGTATTGAACATTCAATTAAATCTGTTAAGGAAATATTAAAATACAGAGGTTGAGAGAACCCTTACATTTTTTATGATTGAATATGTGCTATATAATGCCAGTATAATGCCATCTATGAATTGATATTGATATATTTTTTGTATAAGTGACTACAAACTTTTTTTTGTAATTTTATTAGTGTAGAAACTCCTCCTTATACAAATCACCAATTATATGTGTGTGAGATTATGTGTTATACTCCCCAAAACCCATTAGAATGTATCCTCTTTGAGTGTAAAACCATGTTTTTTTTCTTTCTTTGTATCCCCCAGATACATGGTAAGCATGTTTGCTGACTGGCTTCTCAATTGTTTTATTATCTCAACTATCTTTCTGGACACCACAAGAATAAATGATTACCCATGGTCACACAGCCAGAATATGTCAGACACAGCCAGTATATATCAGAGACAGGACATGAATGAGGTCCTCTCAACTCCAAAAACAATTCTCTGCTACTATCCCATGCTTTCTCTCTTCAAACTTGTTAAAGAATATAATTTTAAAAACAAGCACTTTAGCAGTGGGGATTTTTTAAAGTGTTTCCTAACAGAATTAAACTTAATTTTGCTACGAAGTAATTATGTATTACTTCAAATTGTATTTTTAGTATTTTCTAGCAAGCAAATCTTAAACAATGTACATATTTTCCCCAAAATTACCTCAAATTATTCAACCATAACAACTAGATTAAAAACAGCCTCACATCTAGTTTAGTTCAGCATCCATTTTGTCAGCCTTATTCCCGGTTCCCTACTTGTTGATCTTCATCTCTTTTGTAAGGTGCTTCATGCTAGTTTTGCACTATAGACTAAGCCAGCATGTCAAACAATAAATAGAGGTAATGGGCACAGAATATTGAGCAACACTTCCAGAAACCTGAGCTTAACTTAAGCACATAAGGAAGCTTGGTCACCTTGGATACTACATATTCAGCATAATCATCCTGTCTCTGTCAGAATATAAATGTAGTCACTAAAAGGAAATGACCTTGTGTGTTCTTCTTGTGTAAAGGGATGGTATACTTTAGTCTAAAACTGTACTATCCTTGACTGGTATGTTTTTATTAAAAATGTGGCAGGCTGATGGAACATTGATGATTTCCATCAAGGCCACCTTATTTAAAAGAGCATTTAAATAAGCTTTCAGTTTAATTTACTATTTCCAGAGCTTAGTATGTGTTTTTTAGTATTATCAGTCAGTCTGGATATGCTGAATATATGCTATATGCCTACCTCTATGATAGATGCTAATCACTCTCTTCGGTATCTTTTATTCTTGGCAAATACAATAATCACACTATCACCATCTTGAGGAATGGCATCTTATCTAAAATTAAAAGTATAATAATGGCCATGAAGGGCAAAGGGTATATATAAAGATCTCTACATGTTGTCAAAAGCACAGTTTTAATGAGAGGATACCACTAATCTATTAGGAGAACTTACAGTAATCATAACATCCTTCTCTTGATCTAACTTATCGATTAGCTTGCTCAGAGTTGGTATAATAGAAATAGCACTGACTTGGGAATCAGGAAACCAAGGTTCTAGTTACTATTGTCAGATTACTTGGATACAAATCTTTCTGAGTTTCAATTCCCTAATTTGGAAAAATAGGGGAAAATAGCCCTTCCCAACTCTGAAATTCTATGATTACAGAAATATAATGATAGTCTATGATCTGTTCAATTTGTAGAAGGAAATAATTTTGAACTTAGCAAAATCTTTTTTTGATCAACCTGAGTTAATTAACTGAGATTCTTAGCTTAATATTACCCCCCCCAAAAAAAAACCTTACCACATTATGTGACTATTATCTGAACTCTAATTTTCTAATGTGAGATTTGGAAGACCATCCTGAACTATTTGAATGTGGCAGGGCTATAAATGTTCACTGAGCAATTTATGGGATACAGCAAGGAAACCTTTGATTACCTTCAATGCATTTCCCATTAAAAGTTCTCAACCAAAGGCTATATAAAGTTCCATTAATAATAAGGGGCTTTATGAATGAAATGTCAACTCAGAAAGAGATAAGATATTGAGGCTTCACAGATGAAAATTAATTATTGATGCTATGATGCTTTGGTACATGAACAGACCCTCTGAGAATTTGCCCCATTAAATTATGACCATAGCCCAGAATAATCTTTAAGATTCCTAAGTAATCAATGTTTCATCCAGGGTATATTTCTTCTTCACTAAATTCATTAAATTGTTTTTAATTTCCAAATGTATTTTTATTTCTCTTTTGACAAACAAAGCAGTTTTAACAGATTTTTATTGTTTAAAAGATTTCAGATTAACAGAATTCTGCTCTGATTGAAGAGCAGGAGATAAGAAAGGCAGATAGTTACCTATAATCTAAGAGTAATTTCTTTTTAGCTTTGGAAGTCATCTATACTCTGAATCCAATCCAAAATCCCTTCATATTTATCAGTATCCTGGGAACCATCAAGTCCCATAAAGGGAGGTGATCTTAAGTCTTCATAAATGAAATATCAAACCTAGTTACAGAAAGTTGTAAGTCAAACACAAACATAGATTAGCCTTCTATAGTATACACTATTATTACCTGTCAGAGAAATGTGCTAAATTCAACTTTTGCATTCAACTTACATCTTACCCATTGTTTTCATATTATAAAAATAGAAATTAATGTTCCCCTAATGCTTTCTTCACAGCAACCTTGTGGGGCAGCAATGAAAAAAATTTTTTTTTCCATTTTACAGATGAAAAAAACTTACTCTTAAGGGATTTAAATGCCTAGTCACATAACTAGCCAAGGTCTCACACTGCCTCTAGGGCCTTCTCTAATCATCCTGATCTATGTTTTGTCACTGGAGCCAGTTGGTCCTGGAGAAGTAAATGAAGCTGCTGACTTTGTACAGTCTTCCTCACTCAAATCCAATGCACTTGAAAGTCACAACACCACTACCCTGATGTCATGATTGTCTTCCAGAATGAAGGACAAACAAGAACAAGATTAGAAATCTGAAGGAATTTAGCAGAGATAAATAAGACTATGTGTTGTATCTTTAAGAACATTTAAGAACCATGTCCTGATGACCATAAATGCTATAAACTGTTGTTTGCTTAGCTTACTTCATGTTTATTTTGGGGAGATTATATTGTGCATGCCAAACACTATAGTAGACTTGGGCTAGAGATGTGTAAGAACCAACTCCAATTGATTCAAAAAAGCCAATTGTAAAATTTTCTGAAACATTTATACTTTGGAAATTAGCAATCTACAAATCAGAGTTTGATTTGTTGTTTTGTTAATTGTTTAGATAAAGGAAAAAATGGAGAAAATATTAATAACATGAAACTTAAAAGTGTATCCTGCTTATCTTTTTTTTTTCCTTTTTGGAAATATAGTTGTTAAAATTTTGTCAGTATTCATTGGGCTTGGTCCCTCCCTAAAGAATGGAATTTGAGAGGCCATTGGGAATGATATAAAATTTGTCGTCACTCTATTGCAACAAACTAGGAGAGGGATTTAAAAGGACAATTCTTGAGCCTCCCCAGAAGCTCAGAGACCTTTCATTTAGAGGAGGGTAAAAGTCTTCTTACAAAGGAAGTTATACATCTAGTGTCTAAGGCCATATTTTAACTCAAGTCTTTTTGAATCCAGGTCAGATATGTATCCACTGTGCCACCAGCTGCCAGAAGTAGAAGTCACTCTTGACTAGGGAGATCAGGGAAGACTTCAAAATAGAAATTGTTAAAAAATCTAAATATTGTAGGATGGATAGGAATTCTGCACGGGATAATAGAAGGTGAAGTTATTACTGGTGTGGAAAATGGCATGAGTAAAGAAAAGTCAAGAAGCAAGAGAATGTGAAGCAAGCTTAGCAGATGACAAATCCTATCTTGCTATGATATATGTTGGAATGGTGACAAAGCTAGAATATAAATTGGGATCAGCAGAACAAGTTTGTTGTGTTACTGGCAGACTTAATCTCTACCCAAGTTAGTATAATTAATGCCTCTAAAGTTATTAAACAATCCATAATTTTGACCTAGCAATACCACTTCTTTGTCTCTACTACAAAAAGCAAAGAGAGAGAGAGAGAGAGAGAGAGAGAGAGAGAGAGAGAGAGAGAGAGAAAGAGAGAGAGAGAGAGAGAGAGAGAAAGAGAGAGAGAGAGAGAGAGAGAGAGAGAAAGAGAGAGAGAGAGAGTGAGAGAGAGAAAGAGAGAGAGAGAGAGAGAGAGAGAGAGAGAGAGAAGAGAGAGAGAGAGAGAGAGAGAGAGAGAGAGAGAGAGAGAGTAAAAGGATCCATATGCACAAAAATATTTATGTCAGCTCTGTTTATGTTAAAGAATTGGAAATTTAGGGAGTTACTTATCAATTGGGAAATAGCTGAACAATTTATGATATATGATTGTAATGGAGAAATGATAAAAAGGAAAATTTCAGAGAAATCCAGGAAGATTTGTAGGAATTGATGTGGGATGAAGTGAGGAGAACCAAGATAAGAAATTATGACAACAACAATGTTGTAAAGACAAATAACTTTTTCCCCCTAAGGCAATTGGGATTAAGTGACTTGCCCAGGGTCACTAGCTAGGAAGTATAAAGTATCAGAGGTCAGATTTGAATTTAGATCCTCCTGACTTTAGGGTTGGTGCTCTATCCACTGTGCCATCTAGCTGCCCCAAAACAAATAATTTTAAAAGAAATTCTGATTGATGCAATGGCAAACCATGAATCTAGAGTATTCAATGTTACATTCTCCCCCCTATCCCTGAGATGGGCAATGGAAGTATTTGTTTTCCTTCACTTAAATGCCAATACTTGAGTGGAGCAGGAATTTTACTTTTCTTCCTTTCTCAGTCAAGGGTGGGGAAATTCAAAAGCTCGAGAAAACAGCTTTTCATTGATTGGAAAAATTAATTTTAAAATTTATTGTAAAAATTATTATACTCAGTATGTCTACATCAACAAAATCATTTAATATTATGTCCCATGCTATCTGAACTCTTAGCTTCAGTGTATTTCATGGATATATTATGGTAGCCATGGATTAAAGTGAAATGAGCAGAACCAGGGGATCATTGTACATGGCAATAAAACTGATGATCAATTCTGATGGACATGGCTCTTTTCAGCAATGAGATTATTTAGGCCAGTTCCAATAGACTGGTGATAGAGATAGTCATTTGCACTCAGAAAGAGGATGTATGGACTAAGTGTGAATCACAACACAACATTTTCACCTTTTCTATTGCTGTTTGCATTTTGTTTTCTTTCTCATTTTTTTTACTTTTTGATCTCATTTTTCCTGTGTGCCATCATTGTGGAAATATATATAAAAAATTGCACATGTTTGACACATTGGATTACTTGTCATCTAGGGTGGGGGGAAGGAAAGGAAAAAAAATTGGAACACAAGGTTTTGCAAAGGTGAATGTTAAAAATTATGCATGTTTTTTATTAAAACTTTATTTATAAAACATATGCATAAGTAATTTTTGAACATTGACAATTACAAAGCTTTCTGTTCCAACTTTTCCCCTCCTTCTCCCCATCCCCTACCCTAGATGGCAGGTAGTCCAATACATGTTAAGTATGTTAAAATATATGTTAAATCCAATATATGTGTATATATATGTATATATATATATATATATATGCATATATATATATATATGTATATATATATATATATATATATATATATATATTTACACAGTTATCTTGCTGCACAAGAAAAATTGGATCTAGGAAGAAAAAAAAAACCTGAGAAAATAAAATACAAGCAAACATCAACAGAAAATATGAAAATGTTTTGTTGTGCTCCACATTCAGTTCCCACAGGCCTCTTTCTGGGTATAGATGGCTTTTTTCACCACTAAACAAGTAGAACTGGTTTGAATCCTCTCATTGTTGAAGACAGCCATGTCCATCAGAATTGATCATCATATTGTCTTGTTGCCTTGCATAATGATGTCCTGGTTCTGCTCATTTCACTCAGCATCAGTTCATGTAAGTCTCTCCAAGCCTCTCAGTATTCATCCTGCTGGTCATTTCTTACAGATCAATAATATTCCTTAACATTTTATATGTCATAATTTATTCAACCATTCTCCAATTGATTGGCATCCACTCAATTTCCAGTTTCTGGCCACTACAAAAAGGGCTGCCACAAATATTTTCGCACATGTGGATCGCTTTCCCTCCTTTAAGATCTCTTTGGGATATAAGCCCAGTAGAAACACTGATGGGTCAAAGGGTATGCACAGTTTGATAACTTTTGGGGCATAATTCCAAATTGTTCTCCAGAATGGTTGGATTCGTTTACAACTCCATCAACAATATATCAGTGTCCCAGTTTTCCCACAGCCCCTCCAAAATTCATCATTATCTTTTCCTGTCATCTTAGTGTAGTGGTATCTCAGAGTTGTCTTAATTTGCATTTCTCTGATCACCTTTTCATATGACTACAAATAGTTTCAATTTCTTCATCTGAAAATTGTCTGTTCATATCCTTTGACCATTTATCAATTGGAAAATGGCTTGAATTTTTATAAATTTGAGTTAATTCTCTATATATTTTAGAAATGAGGCCTTTATCAGAATCTTTGAATGTAACAATATTTTCCCAGTTTATTGTTTCCCTTCTAATCTTGTCTGCATTAGTTTTGTTTGTACAAAAACTTTTAAACTTAATATAATCAAAATTTTCTATTTTGTGATCAATAATGATCTCTAGTTCTTCTTTGGTCACAAATTCCTTCCTCTTCCACATATCTGAGAGGTAAACTATCCTATGTTCTTCTAATTTTTTTATAATATCATTATTTATGTCTAGATCATGAACCCATTTTGACCTTATCTTGGTATAAGGTATTAGATGTTAGTCAATGCCTAGTTTCTGCCATACTAGTTTCCAATTTTCCCAGCAGTTTTTGTCAAATAGTAAATTCTTATCCCAAAAGCTGGGGTCTTTGGTTTTGTCAAACACTAGATTATTATTATTATTATTAATTTTATACTTATAATTTTTTGACAGTACATATGCATGAGTAATTTTTTTTTACATTATCCCTTGTATTCATTTTTCCAAATTTTCCCCTCCCTCTCTCTACTCCCTCACCTAGATGACAGGCAATCCCATACATATTAAATGAAACACTAGATTATTATAGTCAGTGACTATTTTGTCCTGTGAACCTAACCTATTCCACTGATCAACTACTCTGTTTTTTAGCCAGTACCAAGTGGTTTTGATGATCACTGCTTTATAATGTAGTTTTAGATCTGGCACAGGTAGGCCACCTTTATTTTATGCATATGTAGTGAAAATAAACAGCTTTAATAAAAAAAAATTTTTGAATGTAGCTTTGGAAACCCTTTGGAAATCAGCAAATGATATTAATCAGGGCTTGATTTGTTTCCTTTGAAGTCTAAACTTAAGAAAGAGATGTATAATAATATTAATAATGCAGATTAAATATAAAAGTGTCTCCTCTGGTTGTTTATTTTGGGGTGTTATTATTTTGAGTCAATTATTAAATATTCACCAGCACACCTCAAGTTAACCCAAATGTGCCTTCTGGTTCAAAGATCTTGACAATCCAAATCATTCTCAGGATGTAGAGGGAATGCCTGTCTCTCTGAATTGCAGAACCCATAATGTCAGACAGTTTTCAAACCCCTAGTAGAGATTCAAGGCCCTCTGCGGCAGAACACAGTTGCTTTGTGGTAAATCAAAGTAATAATTAGAACCAAAAGATTTAATGTGTGTGTGTGTGTGTGTGTGTGTGTGTGTGTGTGTGTGTGTGTGTGTGTGTTTATGTATGTATATCCTGGAAAGATGACTAAAGATGGTTAATTATCATTTCTTAACTTCTTATCTGTTCCCCAGAGGGGATTTAGAATGAACTCTCTTATTCCAAAGGTCTTTTCAATAGCTATTTTTTCAATAGCTACCATAGACATAAAGCCCATCCCAGTGAAAATGATATTTCTTCTAAGTTTTTGGAGTACCTTGTTGAGACCTGCCCTTTGCATTTATCGCACTTTATTTTCTTGTATTTTTCCTCTTACCAGTTTGTATCATAATTAAATTTTGTTTCCTTATCACCTATTAAACTGCTTTTCATGTAGGAGAATCTTAACAAATTACATTATAGTCCTTTTACAACCTTTTAACTATAGTATAGTTTATTCTAGTAAAAATATACTATCAGTCACTTGTTCTTCCTATTCAATCTCGTTCTTTCAATACTGGATTACTTCTCAGGTCTTATCCCAGATTGCTGAATACCACTAGAGAAAGTCAGTCTTACAACCATGCCAATTAGGTCCATTACATATTTATGTTAGCAAATCTCAACTGAGCCCTCACTGCTGCATATCAATTTATTTACCTGATCAATTTTCTTCTTAAAAAATAAAAACAGCTTTAATTGAAGTACATGGTCTATTCCAATGCCCCACAATATAATACCATATATGATCATGATGGGACCCAATCTTATGAACTCTTGATGTCTATATCTCTAACTCAATGTTAGATACTCCCAGAAATAGATTATCACTATCTAGTTTAAATTCCTTGAGGGTCTTAGGACCCTTTTGAGGGGAAATACATTTCTCTTAATCACCCTGGCTATTGAGCACTTACCCAATATTTTTTCTATGCAAACAGTCACTCACAATAATGACATTTTTAGGTCTTACACATAACCATTTACTAAAAACAAGGCAAAATAAATACTATTATAGTACTAACATATTAAAAAATATAGAAATGAGAAAAATAATTCATAATACTCATATAAACACAGATTACACTCTGCTATCAATGTATTTAATAGCTATAATAAAGATTCACCCCACATTTTTAGGAATCTGGCAGGGAAAACAATCAAGAAAAAAACAACAACCCACAACTCTAGTCTGTAGGTTTCAATGTAATTGGTCATTCAGAAACATCTGCAGTACAAGAAATTGCTTCTCTGGTCATTTCTTGACTATTGATTCTCACTGTTCATTTTTCATATGGGGAAAATCTCATTTCTTGAACACAGAATAATAAGCTCTTTTATTCTTAAACCATCATTCTTTTTTTTTTTTAATTAAAGCTTTTTATTTTCAAAACATATGCATAGTTATTGACATTCATACTTGGAAAACTTTGTGTTCCAAATTTTTTCTCTCTCCCTTCCCCTCCCCTCCCCTAAACAGCAAATAATCCAATATATATTAAATATGTGGAATTCTTCTATACATATTTCCACATTTATCATGCTGCATGAGAAAAATCAAATCAAAAAGAAAAAAAAAGAGAAAGAAAACAAAAACAAAGGAAGTAACAATAACAATAAAAAAGATGAAAATAATATATTGTGGTCCACATTCAGACTCCATAGTTCTCTTTCTGGATACAAATGGCGTTCTTCATCACAAGTGCTCTGGAATTGGCTCAAATCACCTTCTTGTTGAAAAGAGTCAAATTCTTCACATTTGATCATTACATAATCTTGTTGCTGTGTGCAATGATCTCCTGGTTCTGCTCATTTCATTTAGTCTCAGTTCATGTAAGTCTCTCCAGGCCTCTCTGAAATCATCCTGCTGGTCATTTCTTGTAGAACAATAATATTCCATAACATTCATATACCATAACTTATTCAGCCATTCTCCAACTAATGGGCATCCACTCAGTTTCCAGTTCCTTGCCACTATACACAAAGGGCTGCTACAAACATTTTTACACATATGGGTCCCTTTCCCTCCTTTATGATCTCTTTGGGATGCAGATCCTATAAAGATACTGGATCAAAAAGATCACAGTTTGATCACTCTTTGGGCATAATTCCATATTGTACTCCAGAATGGTTGAACTAGTTCACAACTCCATTAACAATGTTTTAGTGTCCCAGTTTTCCCCCATTTCCTTCAATATTCATCATTATCTTATCTTGTCATTTTAGCCCAATCTGAGAAGTGAGTAGTGGTACCTCAGAGTTGTCTTAATTTGTATCAATAGTGATTTAGAGCATTTTCCCATATGACTAAAAATAGTTTTAATTTCTTTATCTGAAAATTGTCATAAACCATTATTCTTAATAAAAAAAAAAAAAAAGGCATTTAGAAAGCATTAGCTCTTAATGTGAATAGCAGTTCTCTTTAAGCTAAGAAAAGACAAAGCTTACCACACTGGCTTTCTCTGGGGTACTCCAGGGAGCTATTCACTCATCTGGATGAATGGAGTTCATGGCAGCACCGGTTCAGATCTCAGTGTTCAAGATACCAGAACAATTGCAAAAACTTTTCTGCTTTCAAACCAAAGGTGACAATAGAAAACAATCTCGTACAAAAAGCTTCATTTTTCTCTAACTCTTGGTAGACAAAAGCCACCACTACAATGTTTATTATTATTATTATTAAATTAATTTTTTCCTTGCAACTGAACCAGCATAGTCATTTATCTCCCCAACCAACTGGACAGTGCTCAGCTGAAGCCTTCTCTCATCTGACTGCTTCCAAGACAGTTCCAAGGCAGCACCTAAATATTCAGCTTTTTTTTTTTTTTTAGACTCTTCTTCCTCCTCTGCTTGTGGGATTCCTCTTGACTCTCAGTGACTCAACCTTTTTACTTTAAAAGTCCTAAACTTTCTCCTATCAAAGTGACAACTCTTTTGAAATCATGTGTCAGCTCTTAAATCTCTAACAAGGTAGTATATTTCTTTGGTGCTCTTGCTTCACACATTTGTCTACTTTAAAAAAAAAAAAAGATATTATTACTCTACTATTTATAACATTAAATTGTTTCCACACTACTGAAACATTGCTGTACCTTGTTGACAAAGAGATCCCACATGGTAGAGAACTGGAAATTGGTAGAGACAAAGGGGAAATATCTGAGCAAGTTGTGGTATATGAAATAGGATACTATTGTGCTGTAAGAAATGACAAACAGGATGCTTTCAGAAAAACCTGGAAAGACTTACATGAACTGATACATAATAAAATAATCAGAACCAGGAGAACTTTATACATAGTAATTGTAACACTGTATGATGATCATACAATGACAGCTTTTCTTAGCAATACCATGATTCAACACAATTTTAAAAGAATCATGATGGAAATTGCTACCCACTTCCAGAGAAAGAACTACGGTGTCTGAATGCAAATCAATATATGCTATTTTCACTTTTAAAATTTTTTCATTTTTTCCCTTTTGTTCTGTTTCTTCTTTCACAAGATGACTAATATATACCTATGTTTTACATAATTACACATATGTAACATATCAAATTGCTTTCCATCATGGGAATGTTTGAGTGAGGGAAGAGAAAAATTTGGAATTCAAAATTCTATTTAAAATGAATGTTAAAAATTATTTTCACATGAAATTAGGAAAATAAAATGCTACTGAAAATGAAAGAAAAAGGGGGGAGGGAGGAGAGAAAGAAAAAAAGAGAAAGAGAGAGAGAGAGAGATGTCAGTCTCCAAATGTATATACTGAGATCATTTTCTCTTCAAACCTCATCAGAAATCTGTCTTCATAAGCTTATTTTGTCAATGTACGTTAAAATAAAATGTTTTTTCCATTCATACTAGGCATCAGAATACTCTTCAATAATATTGATATCCCACACCATTTGATAATCAATATAAATCTATTCCTTTACACAATAATTTTTTTTATTTTCATAACTTACCATTCCTTATAAAAAGGACCTTGAGGTAATAGTATACTTTACTAGGGCATGGAAAAAACCCAACAAAACTGATCATTAAAACATCAAAAATCTCTGACATTACACATAATAAATAGTTCATACCATGGAACCCTAGCTCTACAAAGTAATACATGTGGAGATATCTTATTTTGTTTGGAGCCAATCTTGTTCTCTGTAATTTTACAACCTTTATTTTGATTATTTGGTTGTTCCTTCCATTTACATTGCTTCAGTCATTGAGCATTTTGTTTTTTGGATCTGTTTACTTCCCTTTGCATCAGTTGATGTAACTCTTTCCATGCTTTTATGTATTCATGTTTGTCATATCTTACAATTTGTTTAGCCATTGAAAAGTTGAAAGTTGAAAGGCATTTAGTTTGTTTTTAGTTCTTTACCCCATTAAAAAAATGCTACTATAAATATTTTGGAGCCTTTTTTTTGTCAGTGATATTTTTGGGATGACTAGAAATGCAATCTCTGGGTCAAAAAAGGGTTTAGACATTTTAGTCAAACATTTGACTATAAACATTTAGCTTATTTGCATAATTTTTGTGCTACCACTAACAGTCATTTCAAAATGCACTAGTCTTTCCCAGCCCCACCAACATTAATCATTTATTTTTTCCATCATCTTTACCCATATGTTGGATATGAAACTTTAGAGTTGTTTTGTTGTTGCTATTTAGGTTTTTTGTTTGTTTGTTTGTTTTTTAGCATTTCTCTTATTAGTGATCTGGTACATTTTTTCAAATGATTGTTTATAGTTTACAAGTTCTTTTAAGAAGCTTGTTTATATCTTTTAACTATTTCCCCACTAGGAAATCACTTTTTGGTCATATATTGTACTATATATCTTGTATATTAAATTCTTATTCAGAGATATTTAGTAAAAACTAGCCTAATGTGTAAGATGGGGCCTTGGAATGGGATTCCCACTATACCATTTCCCTACCAGGTAATTCACTGAAAAAAAAAAAAAATTAAAGGCATCTTTCTAAGATCCGTGTTTTCCCTGATTCTATTCCTTAATTTACTTTGAGAACCATCCCTTATTCTCTCCTCCTTTGCTCTAGTCTTAAAGGATGAGGTAGTCCTTTTCCTTGCCAATACCATTCCCTTTACTTATGTTCTTGATCCCACCTCCTCTCATTTCCTCCAGCAGTTTGCCTCTTTAATCAAACCTCTTTCCCTCATTTTTAACCTCTATCTACGGATTCTTCTTATGCCCATATTCCTCCCCTTAAAAACAAAACAAAAACAAATCTTCATTTGACTCTACTATTCCTTAATTCTGTCCTGCTTTATTTCTCCTCCCTTTCATTTTCATTTCTCTCTCCTTCTCCCTAGGAAAAGTTGTCTACTCTTACTTTCACTTTCCACACTCCCATTGCCCCATCATTTTTCAGTTCTTTGCTATTGGCTTCTATTTTCACAAATCAACTGAAACCTCTCTCTGAGGTCATCACTAATTTCTT